>NW_012267309.1:6786488-6795778 GCF_000151885.1 Dipodomys ordii | reverse complement strand
CCCCCACCAAAGTTGTAAAGTTTGTTTTCGACATAATTCTTTTATGGGTACAGAAGTTGAGTATTTCTTCATGTATCTGTTAGCCATTCTTATTTCCTATTCATAGAAGTTTCTCTTTAATACTTTAGCCTACTTATCTATTGGGCAGTTGTTTCTTTGAGGATTTGTTGTTGGGGGGTGTAATTTTTTGAGATCGAAGTATATTTTAGATGAGACCCTTGTCCGTTGTATGGCTAGTGAAGATCATCTACCAATCCATGGGTTTTCTATTGATCTTGCTAGCTATGTCCTTTGCCATGCAGAAGCTCTGCAGTTCCATGCAATCCCATCTGTCCAACCTTTCTTTGATTTGTTGTGTTTCTGGGTCTCTATTAAGAAAATTTCATCCTGTGCCAAGGAGACCTAGAGTTTCTGCTGTTCCTTCCTATAATGTTTTCAAGGTGTCTGCTCCAACTTGGAGGTCTTTGATCCATTTGGAGTTGATTCTGGTGCAGGGTGATATATAAGGATCAAGCTTTAGTTTTCTACAGGTGACTAACCAAATTTGCCAGCATCATTTACTGAAGAGGCTGTCTTTCTTCCATTCTATTTTTTTAACTCCCTTGTCAAAGATTAGGTGGCTATAGGTTTGTGGGTTCATTTCTGGGACTTCAATTCTATTCTATTGGTCCTCAACTCTGTTCTTGTGCCAGTACCAAGCTATTTTTGATTATTATGGCTTTGTAGTAGAGTTTGAAATTTGTTACTGATATTCCTTCTGCAACATTGAGATTCCACCTCACCCCAGTTAGAATGTCTATAATCAGGAAATCTAATAACAACAGATGCTGGAGGGGATGTGGCCAAAAGGGAACCTTACTGCATTGTTGGTGGGAATGTAAAGTTGTGCAGGATGGAGTTTCCTCAAAAGACTCCACATAGAGCTCCCCTATGACCCAGCAATCCCACTTTTGGTCATTTACCCAAATGATCACAAACAAGGCCATACTAAAGATAACAGCACAACTATGTTTATTGCAGCATTATTTACCATAGCTAAGATATGGAACCAACCAGATGCCCCTCAGTAGATGAATAGATCAAGAAAATGTGATATCTATATCTATATATCTATATCTATAATCTCTCTCTGTATATATATATATATATATATATATATATATATAATGGAATTATATGCCTACATCAGAAAGAATGCCATTGCCCCATTTGTTAGGAAATGGAAAGACTTGGAAATAATTATATTAAGCGAAGTAAGCCAGGCCCCAAGAAACATAGGTCCCATAGTTTCCCTTATCTGCAATGTATATGTCTAGAACAAGCTGAAAAAGTTGAAAGCTATGTACATTTGAACATATAAGATGTTGTTAACTTGAGCTGAAGAGCTGAGGGACAGCACCCAAGCCCAGAGTTCAGGCCCATGACTGACAAAAAAAAAGAAAATAATCCAACTTATTTTTGGGCTGGGAAGGTGGCTCAGTGGTGGAGCACATGCCTTACATGCTCCAGGCCCTGGGTTCCATTCCTCAGCACCACATAAGAAAAAAGCTGGAAGTGGTGCTGTGCCTCAAGTGGTAGAGCGCTAGCCTTAAGCTGCAGAGCTGAGGGACAGTGCCCAGGCCCAGAGTTCAGGCCCCACGACCGGACCCCCCAAAAAAAGATGTTGTTAAGCGAAATGAACCCCAAAATAGAGACGCAAGAAGTTTTATATTTGTTGCTGTTCTTCTTCATGTACTTACAATGTACTATGTAGTTTTTTTGTTTCTTTTGTATATTCTCCCCCCACATTATAACTCATTTTCACTGTATTTGATTCCAGTGCTCTGCATTTTGTATATACACTTTTCTAATTTGAGAAGGGGAAAGGGAAAAAATAAAATGCTTAAATCAGGATATGGTTGACCCATTGTAACAATCAGATGTACATGACACTATTTTGAAAATAAACTTTCTAACTTCGGTGGATGGGGGGGGAGAAGTTGGGGAGCTGGGGAAGGAAGGGATGTTAGGTTAAAAACAAAGAAGGAAGCAACAGTGCTTGATAGAAAATGTACTCATTACCTTACTCATGTAATTGTAACCCCTCTGAACACTATTTTTACAATAAAAATGTATTAAAGGAAAAAAATGCACATGGTATATTCATATACATTTTCATTCCATATATGATATTTGAATGATATTACACATGTGAATATGCTTTAAGCCTGGCTAAGGCTTACCTATGCAAAATATTTTTATTACCATTTTAACAAACAGTTCTATAAAAAACCACAAAACAAATCATGTGCAAAACCCTGAGTTCAATCCTAGTATCATTAAAAAAAAAAAAAACTTTTAAACAGGTTTTCCCCTCATCTCTAGAATTACAAATAGAAAAACATTATCTCAGCTGGAATCCAGTAGTAGTGATATAATCTGGAAAATACCAAGAGGCCCATCTTCCAAATACATCTTTCTTTTAGTGACATTATTGAAATTCCCATTATTAGAGACAAAACAGAACATCTTTTTCAAATGCACTGAAGTGTCAGTGTATTATTGACTCTTGTAACAACAAAAAATTAGCTTTTTAAATTTGACATAATTTTAAAGTGAAAAAGTAAACCTTTATTTTAAATACACATATAAGAAAAGGCAATCAATTTAACCATCCATCACAAGAAGTTACAAAGAAAATAACAGTTGCAACCATCATACAACAAAAGAAGGTAGATAATGAGTATCATAAGGTAATATAATGATAAATTCTGTGTCAATTATAAAGAGAGGAAACAAACCAAAAACAAGTAAATGCAAGAGACAGTGATGCATTTTGACCAAATAAAAGAAAGAAGCCAAGAATAACTAATGTAAGGAATGAAAAGTGAAATCTCTATAAATCTTAATGATATAAGAAAATGTCTAGAAAATACTGGATAATACTTTTAATAAAAAATTGAAATTTAGAATAAAATATATTTTCAAAAAAAAACACTGACTAATACTGACAAGACAAAGAATAGGCAAGCTAAAATACGTCATATTGTTGTATGGCAAGAAAACATAGAAGCCACATTTTGAAAAACTGAATCAGAAGTCTTTATTAAAAGGCCAGCAATAGCATGGTATACTCCTGTCTCAGAGAAGAGCAGCCAGCAACTACACTTAACATTGTTAGGAAACTGAGCCATGAAGACTGGGAGGAAATAACACATGAAAACAATTCAACAAACCACTTCAGCTCCAATGGAGAGTTGAAATGGGAGGCCATGGTGTCTAGAGAAGAGCCAAGATATGGCATCTGACAGAGCTGGTACAGGCCTAAATAGGGTCACACCAGGGGCAGGGTCACAGGAAAAGTCGAGTCCCAGGCAATGGACTGACAGGTTTAGTAAACTATCGTCCAAGTCCCTGCCCCTACCTTCAGGGATTTAGTCAGGCCCATCACCTAGCAGGCAGAGGACTTCAATTCCTTCACCATGAAGACAAGAGGCCAAACACTACCAGTTACGATGTAGGCAATATGACACCAGCCATACCTGATCTCTTCACTTCAATATGACTATTAAAGTATCATTGTATGCCTATAAAATTAAGTATAGATGGTAATTTGAAAAGAATGTAGGTAATTTTATTATTTTAATATATAATTCTTATCAAGGTTGTTCAACAGAAGAGCAATAGAAAATTAATTACATTTTTATAAAGTGACAATAGAAAATGAAAATGTTAAATCTACTGAGATTAAAAAATACATCAAGCTGTAAGCACTTGTTTCTTACTCCTGTAATCCTAGATACTCATGAGGCTGAGTTCTGAGGATCACAGAAAATCTATAAGATTCTTATCTCCAATAAACCACTCAACAATAGCCATTAGTAGTGCTGTGGTTCAAATGGTAGAGTGCTAGCCTTGAGCAGAAGTAGTTCAGGCACAGAGTTCAAGCTCCAGGATGGCAAAACAATAAAAAAAGAAATAAATAGAAGTCAAGGCAAGCATAGTGATACACTTCTGTAATACCAGCTCTCGTGGAAGTAAAGGCAGGAGTATGGCAAGTTTGATTGCAGCCTGGACAAAGTTATAATATAACTGTCAAAAATATAAATAAAAATTGTAATGATATAGTTCAAGTGTTAGAGCACTTTCTTATTAAGCATGAGATTCTTGGATCAATTCCCAGTAGGGAAAACAAAACAAAATTAAATAGAAACACATCTATGGAAAAGTGTAAAATCTTCATATCTAATACTCTAATACATTATTTGGATAAATGAATAATCCAGTAGAATGAAAAGAGAACACATAGAAAGGGAGAGAAATATGTGTGAATAGTAAACCAGGTAAGGGATTAATATTCAGAATACATGAAGAATGCTTAGAACTGAACAGAGCAACTCAAGTAAAATGTTGACAGAAGATTTGAATACACATTTTGCAAAGAAGATATGTAAGTGTCTAATAATTAAACAATATTGTTCAATATTATTTGTCTTCAGGGAAATGAAAATGAAAACCCATAAGATGCCATCATGCTCACCAGACTGGTTATGGTTTATTTTTGTTTTTTTTTTAATTATGAAAATACCACAGAGAGGGGTTACAATTACATGGGCAATATAATGAGTGCATTTTTTTATCAAGCATTGTTGCCTCCTCCTTTGTTTCCCCTTCCCATCCCTTCCCATCCCCCCATGGGTCCCCCCCACACCAAAGTTGTAAAATTCATTTTTGACATAACATCTTGTACATCTCATTGTAATGAGTCCACCTGTATCCCTATTTAAACAATTTGTTTTTTCCCTTCCCCTCAACAAATTATACCAACATCAAATACAGTGAAAATGGGTTATACCATGGGGGAGGGACATACAAAGGAACAAAGTAATGTCTTATAAATATGCTAGAAACAATAGCAAGAAAGAAAATAATTGAATCCTTATCTTGGGGTTAATTTCGCTTAACATCAACTTATCTGACTGTTTCTGCTTGTCTCAGACATATACTAGTAATTACAAATGAGGAAAACCATGGGACCTGGCTTACTTCATTTAATATAATTTTTTCCAGGTCTTTCCATTTCCTAACAAATGGGGCAATGTCATTCTTTCTGATGGAGGCAGAGAATTTCATTGTGCATATATACCACATTTTCTTGATACATTCATCTACTGAGGGGCATCTGGGTTGGTTCCATATCTTAGCTATGGTAAATAATGCTGAAATGCACATAGATGTCACCCTTCACCAGAATCAACTCCAAATGGATCAAAGACCTCAGAGTCAAAGCAGACACTCTGAAAACATTACAGGATGGAATAGGAGAAACCCTAGGTCTCCTTGGTGCAGGCCGAAATTTTCTTAATAGAGACCCAGAAACACAACAAATCAAAGAAAGATTGGACAAATGAGATTGCATGAAGTTGCAGAGCGTCTGCATGGCAAAGGACATAGCTAGCAAGATCAATAGAAAGCCCGTGGATTGGGAGAAGATTTTCACTAGCCATACAACGGACAAGGGTCTCCTATCTAGAATATACCTGGAACTCAAAAAATTAAATCCCCAACAACAAATCCTCAAAGAAACAAACTGCCTGATAAATAAGTGGGCTAAAGTCTTTAAGAGAAACTTCTCTGAAGAGAAAAGGATGGCCAATAGACACATGAAGAAATGCCCAACCTCCCTAGTCATAAAAGAAATGCAAATCAAAACAACATTGTGATACCACCTCACCCCAGTTAGAATGGCTATAATCAAGAACTATAATAACAACAGATGCTGGAGGGGATTTGGACAGAAGGAAACCCTACTGCATTGTTGGTAGGAGTGTAAATTTGTTCAACCACTTTGGAAAGTAGTATGGAGATTCCTCAAAAGACTCCACATAGAGCTCCCCTATGACCCAGCAATCCCACTTTTGGGCATTTACCCGAATGATCACAAACAAGGCCATACTAAAGCTGGTTATGTTTTTTAAAGAGAAAATATTTTGTAGGCATAACATTTCCTCAAGTTAAACATTTCTATATCATCCAAAAATTGATATCCAAGAGGATTGAACACATATACACATAAATAACCCTAATGTAGACTGGTTCATTAAAACTTTATTCATAATAGACAATAAGTGGAAATTACCCTTTCTCTCTCTCTGTATATATATGGACATAAATTATATAATATATATACACATATATGTCTCTATACACACGTCAATATACACATATTGTGTTTGTTGCAGACACACACAAACATATACATGTATATTTATGTATACATATAGACAGTGACAGCACGGCAAAGCTTCTATGTTTTGCTTATCTTCTAATTCTTTTCTGAGATAAAACTACATGGATCTTTACTCTGTAATATTTTGTTGGTATATGTTTGTATAATAACATATTTATGTGCATGTATGTCTCTGTGTATATACTTTCTGTGGCTCACAATTCACAACAAATAATTAAATCTATGATTTTAAGTTATTTAATTTATTTTTTATGTTTTAAGTCATATTTTCATGTTTCAAGTTATTCAAGTTATTTTTTATGGCTCTCATGAACACAGCTAAGACCCAGGAACATGACTTTCAAGACAACTTATTAGAAACAACGCTGGAGGATTCTGTGAGCTCTCATAGTACAGCACGATCAATTATTGGGCTTTTTTCTCCATGAAGCATTTTCTCCCCAAATATTAGTCCTTAATGAAAGAATTTTAACAGCTTCATTGAGAATAATTTGTTACTAATTATTAGTTCAACATTATGGACCAATCATTCATATTCAGGCCAAATAGAAATAACCATCCTTATAATTTATAACAGTAATATGGACTCATGTGTATGTAAACAAATATAAAACCATATAGAAGCTGGGCACCGGTGGCTCACACCTGTAATCCTAGCTACTCAGGAGCCTGAGATCTGAGAATCGCAGTTCAAAGCCAGCTCGGGCAGGAAAGTCTGTGAGATTCTTATGTCCAATAAACCACCAGAAAACTGGAAGTGGCCTTGTGGCTCAAGTGGTAGAGCGCTTACCTTGAGCAGAAGAGCTGAGGGACAGTGCCCAGGCCCAAAGTTCAAGCCCCACGACCAACAAAAAAAAAAAAAGAATAGTTTCAGCTCCTTGACACTTTTGTATGCTCTCCATTCTCTATTATATGTTCTATTACTCATACGATATATATACAGTTCCAAATTTGAGTCCCAAGACAGAAAGTAAAGGCTACCAACAAAACAGAATCTCCTTTGTTTTATAATAATAATGGCTAGAAGTTCAATATTTCTGCTCAAACACAGGGGCAGGCAGTCATATTTGCAAAAGGTCTCATAATGTTTGTCTTTGCCTTTACACAGGACAACATTTATAAAACATTTGCAGCCCATGTCAGGTGCTGGGCCTTCTCTAGGGAATTTGTGCTGTTCAACTATTGCCTTTCATTTGAACTTCAAACACCTTTAAAAATAGAGGCTACATTTTGATATCTTTTCAAAATTTAAAAAGGCTTTTTGTTTTCATCATTATACTATCTGCCATGGATTTACTTTTCACAAATGAATCAAAGGTAAAACTAATTATCTGATACAAAGGCCTGGAATTTTCAAAAGAAGCTTTGGTATGCTTTACTCATGATGAAATTAAATACACGTACTTACTATTAGAGAACTTAAATATGATAATATTCTTCCTATAACAGGATGAGAGAATTAACTTTATATTTTTGTATTCATCTGAATAATTGAAGAATTCTTTCTGGACATAAATTATGTTTACTTACTTTGCTGCAACAGCAAAATATAATTTGAATCGAATGGTTTATTATTATTACTATGTTTTTTATTATAATTTTGGTGGAAGAGAGGCTTGTTTTCAGTTTGTTTGCTCAGTTGGCATTGTACTTCTTGAACCATGTCTCCCCTCATGATTTTTGCTGGTAATTTTGGAGATGAAGTGTCTGAAACTTTTCTATCTGGTTTATAGGTCAGGTGCCCAAATGAATCAAATACCTTTTAAGTGAAAAGCATATTTGTTTTTAGGAAGATGATTTTCAAAATTATTTCACAACTTTGCAATATTTGTAACAATGTCATAAAAACATTATATTTTCTGTCTTAAAAAAAAACAACAACATAGATGGGCTGGGAAGGTGACTCAGTGGTAGAGTGCTTGCCTAACATGCATGGAGCCCTGTGTTCCATCACTCAGCACTACATAAGCAGAAAAAAGCCAGAAGTGGTGTTGTGGCTCAAGTTGGGGGTGCTAGCCTTGAGCTGAAGAGCTGAGGGACAGAGCCCACGCCCAGAGTTTGGCCCCACAACAAAAAGAACAGCAACAACAAAACACATAGAAGACTAAATTATATTCTTTTGTTTTTTATCAGGCTTGGACTCCTGGATCATCTGATGACTTCAAAAATCTGGTATGTTTTCTTTGTGTTCTGTTGGTGATGCTATTAGCTTTTGGCTATTTTTATGTTCTTTGTATTAACCTCTCTAAGAAGTTTCTCATTCTACTTCAGGCTTATCTTTTTTCTTAATCCTCTTCTTTTTTTTTTTCTCCCCGGAGGCTGAATCTAATAAAGCTGCCACAAAGCTGGTCAATTTTATCTTAACCCAGGTTGAATGATCTAGTTAGTCCTCATATTCAATCTCATGTGTCAGGACAACATTCCAAAGGTTGCATTTATAAGGATTCTTGAGAAAACAAAAGTCACCACTAAGTGCAGGTGCTTATGGCTTAAACCTATTATCGTAGCTATTCAGGAGGCTGAGTTCTGAGGATTCATGGTTGGAAGCCAGCCCAGGCAGGATTGTGTGAGGTTCTCTTTTATCTCCAATTAATCACTGTAAAAGCTGTTAGTGGCACTGTAGCTCAAGTGCTAGAGCGCTAGCCTATGCAAAACAGAGCTCAGGTTCAGTACCTAGGCCCAGAGTTTGAGCCTCAGGTGGGACCAAAACAAACAAAAAACACCAAAGAAATAAAAAAAAAAAATCAGCCTCACCACTCAGAATCTAAAATAGAGAAAGGACTGATGAGTATGACTAGAAACTATCAATTTGAAATTGATAGTTCTTTTCAACTATCAATTGAGGCACATACAACAGTAAGATTTAAGCCACAGGAAAGTGATATATTAACCAAATTTTTGAAAGTTTTCAGCTTTTATAGTCTAAAGCTAGGAATACTCTGGTTATTATTCTATTGCTTCTCATATGGCAATTCTCAAAAGTCTTACAGCATTTACCTGGTATGTGTGTTTTCTAGGACTGCTATAGATGTTTTGCACAACTAAAAAGCTAATTGCTGAA
>NW_012267309.1:6779340-6786416 GCF_000151885.1 Dipodomys ordii | reverse complement strand
CCCCCCCCCCCCCCCCCCCCCCCCCCCGTCATGGGGCTTGAACTCTGGGCCTGGGCACTGTGCCTGAGATCTTCAGCTCAAGACAAGTGCTCTACAACTTGAGGCACAGTGCCACTTCTGGTTTTCTGGTACTTAATTGGAGATCAGAGTCTCAGGGACATTCCTTCCAGGGCTAGCTTTGAACTGTGATCCTCAGATCTCTGCCTCCCAAGTAACTAGGAGCCACTGGTGTCCCGCTGAGGTGACTTTTTGATGAATTATGTAATTGTATATAGTAGCCAAGCATTCATTTTTAACTCCACCTAGTCCTTTATTTCTCCAAATATTATTTAAATATTGTTTGTATTCCAATTCACACACTCACCCATACTATTCTGAATCTATTCAAGATTATAAGGCGTATTTCTTCTTATATTTTATGTTATTTGCTATCACAAATACTGTGGTTTGAATTCTGTATATTTGTGGGTTCTTTGCTTTGTTTCCTGATGACCCTGATAACACTCACTGAACCAGAGTATTACAAATTTTAACTTGGTGGATTGCAATCATGTCTCCAATTTTGCTGAGTTAGGGTGCAAGAATTCTAAGAGTTGAGCATCTTCTTATGGAAGACCATTATCTCCCACTCTCAAATGTTTCTAGGGTATCTCAATAGGTACCTAATCAAAATCCTGTCTCAATATGATCCTCTCACCTTGATTTTCCCTGTTGTTATTACTTTTCCAAATTCACACCTCCTTTACACAAGAACACTTTTGATAGCAGACTGTCCTGTTTAGCAAATATTGCTTGAAGAATTGAGATTTACCAAATAGCGCATACAATATTTAAACTTATCTATCAATTCCATGACACTCAAGAGTCACTGCACCAGGACTTTTGAAGTGTACACAAACACTTTCTTTATCTAGTCCTGTGTTGATGGGTACTTAGGCTGATTCCGTAACTATAGCATTGTTAAGGGAGCTGCAGTAAATACAGGTATGTAGGTATCCCTGTTGGGGTCTGACTTATTATTTTTCAGGAATAGCCCCAAGAATGGTACAGCAGAGTCATATGGTTATTTAACTTTGTTCTTTCGTTTTTTAATTAAAATACATTTGTAGTAAGAGTAGTTCCATTGGGATAATTCCATACATGCATAGAATGTGTACTTTGAACAAACCTACCCCCTTCCAACACATTTGTACTCCTTTTTCTCGCAATTTTCCCCTTTTTCAAACATCATTTGGTGAGCTTTAATATATTGTATGTGTGCATGCATCTGTGTTAACTATGGTGGTATAAATTCCATCTTTCCAAGGGTAAATTTTTTTCAGGATCACACAGTTTTGACAGTTTTCCCTGTATTATATCACCTACCCTATCCATGTGCCTGCTTTTCACTCAGCAGTTTTTCAAGCTTATTAAAGAAGGTAGCAAGGCCAACTTGCTATTTACTGCAGCATGCTGGACGTATTGGTCTGTGCTTCAGTATTCCTTAATAAATTTAATCAAAGTTGACTAACTTGGGATTTCATTTCTACTTTAAAAATGAAACTTTAAAATTTTATTACTATAATGTTAACTTCTTCTTAGTTATGATTTTTCAAAGAAAGCAGAGGAATAAACATGAACAATGACCAAGGTCATTAATTTAAAATATTCTGAAATATTATGATATACTCTAGAATATTGTTTTTGTAGTACATCTTGAAATAAGAGAAAAAAATAAAATTCAAACCAGAGGGCTATCTAAATATAAAAGATAGCATGCAAACTAATATTTAAATTGAATGCATAAAATATACTCTATTAAGTTACCATATAAGTCTCAAGCTAAAAAGTAATATTTATTCAGGAACTAACTACCAGCAATAACATTTTATTTCAATATAAAGAACAAATATTACCTACATAGAAGTTGAAATATTTACAGAATATCTTATTGCAGCATTTTTTTTACTTATGTAAGCTATTTAATGCTTATGATTCACTGAGTTTTGTATCTGTGTAATTGTGCAATTTGTTCCAATTCATAAATTTTATTTTCTGCACCTGGAGTTTGGACCTTTGGAGAGGTCAAGAGACTAACATATGCACAATGATGTATGGTTGAAAGGAACCCAAAGTTGGAAGCATTCATTGTCTATCAGGTGCAATGTTCACTGTTTATACATATAGTAAAATTTCAGCCTCAGCTCTGAAATCACATCATTAACAAATTCAGAGGCTGAGATTTTAGTGTAATTTTTGCGTCCAAAGATGATACTGAAATATCCTTACTAAAGTAAGATTTTAGTGAATCTCAATTCTGCCTGTCTTTTAGCAATAACCTTGATATGTAGTCCTCAAGAAAATTCATACATTAGTTTAAAGTGAGATTTCATTTATTGTACCTTTACATTTATTAAAGGAAAAAAATGACAACTGCTTATTTTAAATTCCAAGATGAAAAATCCTCACAGTCCCAGGTGCATATTTTGAACACATATGCAAACATCTTTTATATATTTAAAACCCTTCAGGGCTGGGAAGGTAGCTCAGTGGTAGAGCACTTTCCTTGCATGCATGAGGCCCTGGGTTCAATTCCTCAGCACCACATAAGCAGAAAAAGCTGGAAGTAGTGCTGTGGCTTAAGTGGTAGAGCACTAGCCTTGAGCTGAAGAGCTGAGGGACAGTGCCCAGGCTGAGTTCAGGCCCCAAGACTGACAAAAACAAAAACAAAAAACTTAATCCTTCAGAAGGCAAATAATGGTGAATACTGGAAACTCATTCATGTTCTCTATTTTAAATACTTTTTTAATTGTAAAAATACTGTACAGAGGGGTTACAGTTACATGAGCAAGGTAATTAGCACATTTCCTATCAAGCATTGTTACATCCTCCTTTGTTTTTCCCCTACCATCCCTTCCTTCCCACCTCCACAACTACATTCCCCCCTCCTACCCTGCCCGCCCCCTCCCTCTTCTCCCCTTTCCCCCCACCCCCCTGCCTAAATTGTAAAGTTCATTTTTCAACCTAGTGTCTTGTACATCTCATTGTTACAACGGGTCGACCTTTATCCCTATTTAAACATTTTTTTTCCCTTCCCCTCCCCAAGTTACTGTTCTCAATTTTTAAATGCAAATTTTATGTAAGTTTGGACATCTTGCATTTCTGTTATAATATGGTAGGCAAATTTCAAGTCATACTCAGGTGGTTAGCATTAGTCATGAACTTTATTTCAAAGAAAACAAATTATTCAACTGTACTACTGCATTTCAAAAAAAAATCTGCCTTCTGTCTATAGGGCTTTAAAATGTTTCTTTAATAATGTACAAATGCACAAATGCTATAAATTACTTTCCCTTAAAAATTAAACGTTTGAATATTGAGACTGTAATTTAGTGGCATGTACCTAGCGCTTATACAGCCTTGGCCCTATGAGATTCCTACACTGCACAATAAAATAGTAAAAATTTTGTTGTACATTAGTTGGTGTTTTCTAGGGTTTTTATGTTGTATGTATGGATAAGAGAGAATGACATTTACCTAGCTTGCTTCCCAATCTTTTATTTTCTAAGATAGATATGAAAGTATACAAATTTCACCCTTGTATACAATTATTACCATTGTTGGTATGGGTGTATATTATTAGGGTAGAGACATAAATCATGTTGAGATGTAAGTACGGAGCCATTTATTTGTTAATTGATTTATTTTTCTCAAACTTTGAAGGAGTATTTGGTGCAAACATTCTGATAATGATTAGATAATATAAAACCACTAAGGTGTGGTTTTGATTTCATGGACCTTCCTTTTTAGTTAGGCAAGATTAAGTTGTTTATTTACTTATTTTTAATTTGATATCAAATAAAATTTTGAGGCGTTGGCTACCACACACACACACGTGTGTGTGTGTGTGTGTGTGTGTGTGTGCGTGTGAGTATACTAGGTCTTGAACAAGAAGACTCATGCTCTCTCCCTTTCTTTCTTCTTTCCTTTATCCACTCAAGGATAGAGGGCTACCTCTTGAAATATGTTTGTACTTCCAGGTTTTTGCCTTACTTCGTTGAAGTACCAAGCTAATGGAAACTAGAAGGCATATAAGAAGTACTACTAGTACTAGTGAACAGCAGTGGGGTCCTTGCTGTGTTGCATATTAAGGAGATGTTCTTTTCCCACTTTGCAGTTAGGCGTGGGCATGGGGTTTCTCCTGACTCAGAAAAAAATAAAACGTTTCATTCATTTGCAGATTATTTAAAACACAGGCTAGTTTTTCCAGTCTCTTTATGCCTATGTAGAAGAGACTGTAGAGGAGGCACCAGTGGGAGATGGTGGAACCACAAAGCTCAACAGCCCATTCTGTGTCCCTGATGGAAGGCAGCTGCTGTGGAAACACCTAACTCCATCACCCACTTAGAGAAAAAGACGACCTTTCTGTGCCTTAAGCTCCTGAGCTGCTTTCTGTTTTATTTTACTTTATGACAGCTGTATGAAAATTGACCAAAGTGATCAAATGGGCCTCAAGATTATGATACTATACTTTTTATGGTGATACTAGTATCTACAAACATATTTCCACGGGCATACTTTGGCAATTTTATTTTAGGCTTGAAGTAACTTTTTCCTTTACCTCACTAAATAATCTTGGTTTTGGCAGTCAAGTTAACCCTTTCACTAATAAAAATAAAATTTTCAGTAACACATTACTAGAACTCGGTATTATTCATATACCAAAGGTCTCAAAGTAATGAAACATAAAATAGGGAAAAATAGTCAGGTACCAGTGGCTGAAGCCTGTAATCCTAGCTACTCAGGCAGCTGAGATCTGAGGATCATGGTTAAAGTCAGCCAGGCAGGATAATCTGTGAGACTCTTATCTCCAATAAACTACTGAGAAAAAACTGGAAGTAGTGCTGTGGCTCAAGTGGTAGTGCACAAAGAGGCTCAGTTCAAGCCCCTGAGTTCAAGCTCCAGGACCTGCAAAAAAAAAATCAAATAAAAAGAATAAGATATGGAAAATACACAAGACACATCTAAATTCAAAATGCTAAACTTCCTTGTGCTATCTGCACTTCATTCTTTCAGTGCCATTTTTAGTTCTTTCATCCTAATTGTTCTTACATAACAATACATGTTAAATAAACCCAACAAACAATTCTTTCCTGACTTAGAAGGGTCACTGGGTCTTAGATGGTTTTATTTTGGTGCATTCCCCAGGTAACTGTGCTCAGTCCTTACTGTATTTGTTAGAATGACCTATACAAACCCTCCTCCCATTGGCTCCTTTTGCTTTTTCTCCTAAAAGTCTTCCTGTGATGTTTCAGCTTTACTTTTGGAAAGCCAGGCTAATTTAAATGCCACCAACATGCCCAAGGAGCATCATTTCTGCAATAGCTAATTAGTTAAACATCACCTATTTTCTTCATACACAGGACTGGAAATCAAAAATAATTGTATACAATTACCTGGAATTGAAAGGACTTAAATTTATTGCTAAGGAAGGGGGCAAAACAAATTATGCCTCATAAAATATTTCATGTCAATCACTAATAGCCTCTAAAATAGTCATGGGACATGAAAAGCCACCTCCATAATGTTTATTCAACTTTTGTGAATCAGAGTCACTGCATCAGGGACTCAGTCTGACCTGACATGTCACATCTCCACAATAATTTCCATTCACCAAGGGTCTATGTGTTCCTCTCATCTAATCTCACCTTTATGATGGAGTTCAAAAAGCTTCACAGGGTAACACATTCCATTTTCAGAAGAATACTAGTATTTAAATAGGTTTCCCTTGCATTAAGAAAAAAAAACATATTTTATGTAGGTTGTTCACCTGTCAGGCTGCTACAAAACTCATGTACTAGTCAATAAAACTCCAGAATTAAGTTTAAACAGTGTCCACAATTGAACTAAATAGACGATTATCCTTTCAGTGGAAATTAAATTTCCTATCTTTAAATTGTTGACTGATATAGAATATTAATAAATACTTTTGTGAAGACAACTGAAATAGTAACTTTAATAAGTCTAACATCATCTTATCTATCATAGTATTGATATATTGTAGGAATATTTTGTGGTTAATGAAGCATGGCATTCCCTGTGTGATCTCTTGCCTCCTGTTCTAAATCAAGCTGTTCTTCTCCAGGTATTCACAAAAATAGAAATACTCCCCTAAAAGGGTTTTTTCTAACTTTCAAATGTTCCTGTTTAGTGTTCTCTCTTCTACTATGCTACCTTCTCTCTTTGGTATTCAACCCACTGAGCTTACTAAAAAGTGTCATGGGCACTGGATATCAGGGAAATGTGACAATTTGCAAAATTAATGATTCTGTCAACTTTGCATCTTCTTCTCTGTTTTTGAGAGTGCTAACACAAGTCTACTTTTCACAAGCCTTAATACAGTCTCATGTCAAAGAAAAATATCTATGTAAAAATAGCTGCCTACTAACTTATTAAGACATTTGAAGATATACATTTCTATATATCACTTCTATTTTCTACTTGATGCTGTCCTAACTTATGTGTTTTCTTTGTTTATTTCTGCCATGACTTAGATTTGAACTCAGGGCTGCACACTCTTGCTTAGATTTTTCACTCAGGCTTGTACTCTACCACTTAAGCCACTCCTTCACTTCCAGCATTTCCCTGGTTAACTGGAAATAAGTATTTCAAAGATTTGTTTGACTGGGATGCCTTTGAATTTCAATCCTCAGAGCTCAACTTCCTGAGTAGCATGAGTAAGCATGAGTTTCCAACACCCTGCTAATTTACATTTTTGTATGAATGGGAGATATGTGGTGGAAATTGTATTTTGCAATCTCAAAAACAAAGAAACATTAAAAAAGACTGAAGAAATGGAGTATTAATTTTCCTAGAGCAATATTTTCAGTATAGACTTGCTTAACTAACATTAATATAATTTTTGTGGATTATCACTCTTACAAATTTTGATTTAGTAACAAATAAGTATCTTTCATTTACCAATTCTTTTTTTGTTTTTTGTTTTTTTTTTTTTTGCCAGTCATGGTGCCTGAACTCTGGGTCTGGGCACTGTCCCTCAGCTCTTCAGCTCAAGGCTAGTGCTCTACCACTTGAGC
>NW_012267309.1:6766346-6776389 GCF_000151885.1 Dipodomys ordii | reverse complement strand
AAAGAAGAAATTGAAAGAAAGATAGTGAGAGAGGGAAGGAAGGAAGGAAGGAAGGAAGGAAGGAAGGAAGGAAGGAAGGAAGGAAGGAAGGAAGGAAAGAAGGAAGGAAGGAAAGAAGGAAGGAAGGAAGGAAGGGAAAATAATAAGCAAAAATTTAAAAATGGAACTGCATATTGTCTTTCAATACAAGAAATTTCAGATAGGTAAATCTATGGTCCCTTTTTCAGTATGCTAAATTATACTCAATAAATTGTTTTGCAACAAGTTAGACCACGTATTTAAAAGTATATACTCTGTCCATTATGCCATTTGCCTAACTATGTAAGTTATTTCAGGAACAAAACGCTCTTGTTTGTAGATGGAAACAACCTTCCTCAGATTCCTTTCTAGAGAATTTCAGCACTTAATACAGACCAAATTCTCTCTGTCCCTGTGAGGAAAAAAAAACAAAAGCAGGAAGGGAACAAACAATAGTAAACATCATGTTCCTTCTTTGGAAAGAGATGAAGTGATCTGTGAGTCCCTGGGCTCATTTTTCTAAATCCACTAACATTTCAATAGCCAGTTCAGATTTAGTCCTTGGTAAAGTCTCAGAAGTCACAGGTATATATTCCTGGTTTTCATGATGGTTAATTTATGATTCAAACTATGTGTTTTGCACTTAGTGCAATTTATTCATACAATGTTTTGTGCATATTGGTAATTCCTCTCCCCTCCATTCACTGTAGTTAAACAGGTCTGAACATTTCTCTCTGTCTCTTCTTTTAAATAATGTGCAGCATACAGTGATACTCTTGTAGCATTTTAATCTGATTTTTGCTGACTAATCCAAATCATGATCACTTTCCTTATCATAATCTCCTAGGTCCTTGATTTTGTTTGCCTTGGTCTTGTTTCAATAAATAAAAGTATAGAAGTTTGTTGCTACATAAACAGAATATCTATCTGTTGATAGATACTCTATTTGAAATTGCTTAGAAATAAGCTGCAAGATTAGGATGTTTTTTTCATTTTTAAAGAACTAAATGTGGGCTCAGAGCAGTTGTTCATTTACCAAAGTAGAATAAACTTGGCCGTGTACAATTATTTTATTAAAATGTTCGGATATGGCTAATAAATGCTAAGTATTAAAATTGTTTGCCTGGAAACTGAGCGAATCAAAGTGAACAAGATTCCTGGCTATATTAGTAGCCAAGTTAATTGTTCGTCCATGTTGTGATTCCCTCATCCATCATAGTCTTCATTTTTCCATTCTCTCCATCAGTGGAGAACTCACCAGCCTCCAGTGAATGCAATTACCTCTAAGGTTATGTGGAAGCATTTGACTTAGGCCATAGATGGCATTTCAGACCTCTTATTTATTCTTTTGGCAAATTTTGTGGTTCAAGTGTTCAAAGGGGTCAGAACATTGAAATGAATCTGGAAATCATGGCAGAAACTAAGAAAAGCTTTTTTTGTTCACCATAGTTTGAATAATTGTCTATTTTTGTATTTGAAGTACACCTGTATGTTTAAGACTGGCAGTTCATCACAAGATAGTTGTTTTGTGTAGCAGAGATTTGCTGTCAACAATTCTCACATTTTAGAGTGTCTTCCTTGACAAGCTTGGGAAGGAACTTTTTCTCATGGGTTAGTGCTCCTCCTTCCCTGCAGGTTTAATTTGTTTCTGACTGAAGGAGAGCATCATGCTTTTGGCAGTGTGCAAATTAAAAATATTAATGAACTGAGGTAAAAAGCAGAAGATTTTTTTTATTAAATCACAATCAAAGTTTATGTTCCTATCTCAGAGTTGCCAGCCTGTCAGTGTGTCCCTAGGCGCAAGCAATAGGGAATAAAATCTGATGGATTTCATTTCTTTGCACTATGGTTTTTGCTGATTTCTTTTAGCAAAGGGGAACTGTTACTATTTCCCTTTTCCGTTCAAATACTACGTAGTGAGAGTCAAAGTATTTGAGTGGGTAGTTTTCATTATTATTATTTACATTTGTTTGAAAATTCCATAGAAACTCAAAATTAAAGTCTACAGGTTAAACAGCAAGGAAAAGTTTGTTTGAACTTTGAATTTTCCTAAACTGTTGCAACACAAATGCTGGATTGAATGCCAAAGGAAATTTACTTGAATATACACATCAAAATGACAGTGTTTCTGGCTTATTTTCCCAGTGAACAAAGCCCTTCACATCATTGGATTCAAAGTTTTACTTGGCAATCATTCCATGGTTCTAAAACAGACCTGGCTATTTATGTGGGCTATGTGAATGCATCTCTTTTGTCATCCATATTAAGAAAGCTGTTCAAATTAAACAAGATTTCTTAATCTCCACACTTGAAACATTGTTGGATGTATAGTGGCATTCCTGCCTCCTACCTACCACTTGGAATAATAACCTACACATTCTAATATTTCTAATGTCTCTTGACATTGTGAAACTCACAGCCTGTAGGATGAAGTGTCTCTGAGATATTACAGATATAGCTCTTGAATTCTTCACTGTCAGCATGTTTTTCAACTCTGAGAATCAGTTATTAAAACAAGTTAACAAGACATGTGTTATTGTTTTTCATATAACTTTACTTTTGGGGGTTTTATTGTTGTTTGTAGAATAGTAACATATTTATAAACTCATAGCCAGAAAATAAATAGAAATAAAGCACATACATTATCAAATAATTATAATATGCTCATGTGTGTGTGTGTGTGTGTGTGTGTGTGTGTGTGTGTGTATGTATGCAATATCTACCTGTCCTCGATGGTACCAATACAAGATAACTGACACCTAAGTTATTCATAATAGTAACCTGGATAGATAATTTTCTGGTTGTTCTCATAATAAAAATGAATGATCTTTTAAGCTAAAAGAGAGGTTTCAGTTTGACAATATGACTAAATTGGTATGTCTCCTTTGTAAATAGAAATTTATAATTTTCTATGAATCTTTTAAATTAAAAAAACCAGAAACTTCATTAAAATTTGCCATGTAAAACTGGTTACAGTAACCTGAATTTAGAAGCCACTCTATTAGTCTATCTTGAGTTGATTTATACTACTGGGGAGAATCAGAATCCTCTAATCTGTCCTTTTGTTTATTTGCCAATAATTGATTTTTTTATATTTTAGACCTAAGTATTTAATAAGTTCCCTAAAAACATTTCCTATTATAATTACATTTGTGTATGGAAAGGTCCCTAAAACTTAAATCTTTAAGCGCTGTGTTGCTGAACTTCTTCAACCACTGATTCACTATTAAAATTCTCCAACTCATTTAAACTCATTTGAATTCTAGTTTTAATAAGAAAATGAAAAGTGTCATGAGAAAAAATGACATAACCTTTTATTTATTTTATACTTTTGTAACAGATAACTTATAATGAAGTTCTAAAATGTATTTTGGATACAAATAAATTTAACTCATTCATATATTTCTAATTACCACAAACGTATTCATAGTAATGATAACAAAAATCCAAATGATTTTCTTTAAGAAGAAACAAAATGTACCTTGAGATAGCTTATGTTCATTGAGTGTGACCAGCACAACTACTTCTAGTCTCTTAAGACTAGAATACATAAATATAAATAATGCATAATATATGCAATACATAAACTTACACAAATGCATGTAAAGTATGGGGAAAAAATATCCTAGTCAGCTTCAGTAAGTGGGTTTCCTGAGGAAGCATCCTCTCAGGAACATGAAGAAATCAACCACTAGTGAAATCTCCCTAAACTTTCAAAATATGACAAATGACTGCTTCTGTATAAAAGGTGATGACAGCACACAGGTCAATAAGACACAGCAAATACTCTTTATATTTTTATGCCTTTAAAATCTGCTTAAATCATTCCTCTTGATAAACAGGAATGATTTGCTACATTACCCACATACTGTCTTTCTCTTTTAAAACAGCCAATTGTGAAATGTACTACTTAATAAACAGATGCAAAGGTTTGTAGTTTGTATGAAGATCGATTGCTTATGCGAAATGGAAATGAATACCATAAATCAAAGTAGCTCATTATACATTTCTTGTTTTGTAGCAATTTATCAGTTTTATTTTTAGTTTTTTTTTTAAATTTCCTTTTCTGTTCAGGTCTATAGTTTAACCACCTGTGAGTTGATCTCCTTTATAAAATTTGACTTTACAACAGTAACAGGGCAAAATATGGTATCTTGTCACAAAAGATTCAGAGAAACTTAGGAGGAGACATTCTAATTAATGATGACTTATCAAGGACATCTAGAAAAATCAATTTAGAAATTGTATAGATAAGTAAAAAACTTTTACAGGGTCTGGGAAGGTGGCTCAGTGGTAGAGCGCTTGCCTTGCATGCCTGAGGCCCTGGGTTCAATTCCTCAGCACTACATAAGGAAGTGGCACTGTGGCTCAAGTGGTAGAGCACTAGCCTTGAGCTGAAGAGCTGAGGAACAGCGCCCAGGCCCAGAGTTCAGGCCCCACAACCGACCAAAAAAAAAAAAAAAAAAAACTTTACAATAAACATTACAGTGTAAACGATGAATAGGAACACATGAGTGATTTAGAGAATTGTAAGCACAGCTGAATATTCATGATTAAACATTTGCATTTAATAATATGTTGTTTAATTTTAGACTATTTCCTTCTACCAGACTATGATTTCTCACTGCCTAACTTATATGCCAGTCTTAACTTTTAAACATTGAGTCTGTCAGAAAATAAAGAGCACAGACTTGCAAAGATGTAGTTACGTGCCAGGGGCTCACATCTGTAATCGTAGCTACTCAGGAAGCTGAGATCTGAGGATCAAGGTTCAAAGCGAGACTGGCCAGGAGAGTCCACGAGACTCTTATCTCCAATTAAGCACTAGAAAACCAGAAATGGCACTGTGACTCAAGTGGTAGAGCGCTAGCCTTGAGCTGAAGAGCTGAGAGATATTGCCCAAGCCCAGAGTTCAAGCCCCACAACCGACAAAAAAAAGAAAGAAAAGAAAAGATGTAGTTACTGTTGGTATAATTTGTGGAGAGGAAGGGAAAAAGCAAATTGTTTACATAGGGATACAGGTGGACCCTTTGCAACAATTAGATGTACAAGACATTATGTCGAAAAACAAATGTTACAACTTTTGCCAGGGGGTGGGGGATTGGAAGGGATGGGAAGGGGAAACAAAGGAGGAGGTAACAATGCTTGATAAGAAATGTACTCATTACCTTGCCCATGTAATTGTAACTCCTCTGTACAGTATCTTCACAATAAAAAAAAAAGAAGCTCATGCTATAATTGGCACTATCTAAGCAACCTGGAGTGTGCTTGGAAAAGGTTGTGTGCGATTGAGAAAACAGAGGAGAAAAACTCCAGAATTACAGTTTTAGTAAGTTGTGTTTCTAAATTTGAGAGTGAGGTCGCCACTGAATATCAAAGTGCAGAGACAGTGTCCCATTTTGTTTTATTCACTTCATTCTGAATTTAATTTTTATGAACATTCATTCTTACAGAAAAATATGAAGAGCAATGTCTTTGAATGTTATTCACAGAGCCTCTTCACACTTCTATGAAAGTGCTTATAAGCTTATAGGTCTTCTCTCACACTGTAAATATAAAACAAATAAAACCCAGTGTGAGTCACTGATGACCTCAGGAAGCTGAGGTCTTGAGGATTTCAGTTTGAGGTTAGGCTAAACAGAAAAGCCCAAGAGATAACATCTCCAAAATAGCCAACAAAAAGCCAGGCCAAGAGCTGAGCTAAAGTAATAGAGCAATAGTGTTGAACAAGCAAGCCAAGAAAGCATGGGACCCTGAATTCAAACTATGTCCATGAGGAAAAAAAACAAAACAAAACATGAGTATTGAGAGAAAATAAAAAATAACTCTAGAAGTCTTGAGACCTAACAATGTCAAAGAATAGCAAAGTGTAACCGTCAATTTACAGTATAGACTAATGACTAGATTTCAGAAGTCCTTAGCCTAGCAAGTACCAGTTCAATGAAACTACATTATCAATAACTTGATTAATTTGAATTTGAAATACCTATAAATAAAAGCACTAAGTATTTAGAATATTTTAGAATATAATGTATTGGCTGTAGGAAAATAATTAATGCCCAGGTAAAACTTTTTCCCTAAGAACTTTAGAAATATGTAGCCCATTTTATGACTTTAGAAATGGCATATAATGAAGTAGGCAATGATCATAATGCCTTTCCGATTAGTATGACAGCATTATTTATTCCAATTAGTATGACAGCATTATTCAATACTGTTACATATTAAAACAAGCACTCTCCTCTATTTCTCATATTAGCTTTCATCAGTCAAGGATTGAAAATAAAAGGAGGCATTCCCTATCTATGCATTAATGACTTGCTGGAAGTTTACTGGTAACTAATGATTTTTTTCATAGGAGTACGGAGTTTAAAAACTTTAACATAGATAGGCTGCTAACAAAATTTTCAGTTTTGAATATTTTAGCAGAACAGCAACCATCATCTTTATTTTCAAGATATATCTCACATGTATATAAATTGTACTTAATATTGTTTGAAAATATTAGATTGTTGACAACTACATACAACTTTAGAGAAATAATATTGGTTTACACAGGAACTGTGGCCAATATGTACAAATTGTACTTTTATGATACTTTTATGTGTCCACATAAAAGATATGTACCTATCTATTAATAAAAAATACATTGCTTAATTTTCATCTGCAATCACAGATTTTTCAGTGTCACATTTCATTTGTTACTCTTCTCACTCACCAATCATTTAATTTTTGCTGGCATCAAATTACTTTAGTAATTTAGTATTGGGTCTTGAACTCAGGGCCTAGGTACAGTCACTGTGCTCAAGGCTAATATTCTAAAACTTGTACCACAGCTCCAATTTTAGTGATTTGGTGATTAATTGAAGATAAAAGTTTCACAGACTTCTGACCTGGCTGATCTTAGCCCCTGAGTAAAAAGGATAACTGGTATGAACCACTGGTGCCTGTTTTTCTTTCTTTTTTTGTTGCTGTTGTTTGTTTGCTTTGTTTTTAAGTTTTTTGAAAGTAGTTTCATCTTCGGATCTCATGCTTGGTAGGCATATGCTTTTTCCCTTGAGCTACACCCCCAGCCATTTATGTTTTAGTTACTTTTCATGTTAGGTCTCACCTATTTTTCTATGGCTAGCAGGGACCTTGATCTTCACAGGTCCAGGAAAGTCCATCAACCTTTCATATCAGTAGGATGATAGATGTATGACAACATGCCAAGATTTTTTTTTTATTTTTTGTTGAGATACAGACTTGCTTTTACCCAATCTGTCCTGGAAACTCAATCCTCTCAAAATCCACCTCCCAAGATAATGGGGTTACATGGATAAGCTAGTCAAAATGCCATAGGCACTTTATATGACTTTCCTGATTTTTAAATTTATCTTTTTTTCTTCCATTCTATATAATACACATATCATCTATCAATCTTCTTCCAATTTCACTCAAAAATAGGCTTATATTCTTCTACAACCTTTAGATTTCATGCTAACAAAATATTTGGGTATAAACTTGAGGGAGTTTATTGAGGGTGGTAGGGTCCGTGGGCTTGAACTCAGGACCTGGGCACCATCCCTGAGCTCCTTTACTCAAAGCTAGTGCTTTACCATTTATCCACAGCTCCACTTCTAGTTTTTAAGTGGTTAATTGGAAATAGAGTTTCATAGGGACTTTTCTGCCCCGACTGTTTAAACAATGATTCTCAGATCTCAAGCTCCTGGGTAGTTAGGATTATAGGTGTGAGCCACAGGCCCCCAGCGTTAAACTTCAGTTCTTAACAGTAAATGAATGGTGATGCTTAATAATCTATCATACATAATAATTTAGTAGTAATACTTACCTTTCTTAGTATGTATTAACACACTAGAAGAAAAGATCATTTGAAATAAATCAGTGTTCGAAGGACATAGGTTTATATCTGTGAATTAGTTTGGAATAATCAAAATTATTTAGGAGTAAGTTGATGACTAAAATATATAATGTTTGATGGAAGAAGAAATCTGAAACAGAACATTTGGTAGGGTTTCTTTTTTCATTTGATGTGGCTATCCACTAGATTAGTGAAAAATTCAAACCAAGTATAAGCAGTTGTTAGAAAAGTAATAAATTTCATAATAATAAGCTGTCATTTATTCAATATTCATGGCCAATAAATATGCTCTGTCTTTCATGTTGAGTATTTAACTTAATCCACATGGTGATTTCCTAGTACATGTTATTATACTCATTTAAAAGATGAGAAAATTATTGCTCAAAGCAATTAAGTGATTGGTCTTGAGCTGTGTAGACTATGGTCTATTGCACTTGAAGCTTACTGAAAGTTTTTCTCTCAGTGATGCTTCCTTTCTTTGTCTTGTCTGACAATACTGTCAGAGAACACAATAAATTTCAAAGTGACTGAATAAATATTAGCTCTATATTTTCCTGTCAGAATTGCCTTAGAAATAGGGCAAATTGATCAAACTAGTTAATTGAAAATTCCTTCTGCACAGATATTACAGGAAAGATAAAGCTTATTCTTTTATGAATTAGGATTTACAACAAAGATAATTAAAAGTCTATTCACTTTCAATATTTATAAGTAAGTGTATTTCTCTTAAGGTATTTTAATTAAAATATGTTCATTAGCAAAGAAAAATATATCATTTACATATCACACATTGCCATTAATATTTTGGTATTTTAAGTCCTCGGAGAGCAAATACCTCAAGTGCTTGAGATAGCATTTTCTATTGTTGATAGAAATTGTCTCACTTTTGGCAAATGTAAAAGAAAATGAAAAACCCTTTATATGTTATATCAATGCCACTTGAGAATGTTTTAAATAAAAAGAAAAAAATGATGATTTCCACCTAACTGTATTGAAAATATTGGATTTCAGCCTAGGCATACTTCTTGGTTTAATTCTACATCTAATTAAACTAATCATAATGCAAAGCGTATAATTGTAGATTTAAAAATTCTCCACAAATCCTAATTCAGTTACAATATGCCAGCAGCATAAAACCACCAGCATGAGAATGAGGAAACCATTATGAAATATTACCTGTCATGTGCAATTCTGTGAATATAAACTGAATAGCACTGACCAAAGGTTCAGCCAAGTATGTAGGATGAATTTCTACCTCTATAACAACTGCTCTTTGTAGCATTAAAAATGTTCACATTGATTCCATTTAAAAAGAAAGAAAGAACAGGAAGAGAAAGAGGACAGCATGCAAAAACATGCAACTTGAGAAATCACTATTCATTTATCTATTGTTTGCCAAATTACTCATGAACTTATGTTAGAAACACAACTCCTGTGACATTGAAACACTCTTATCATTAGCTCCTTATTACAACAAAGAATTTCTAGGTTGGCCCCCTCCAATTTTACCCTTACTGGTCTCCCTCTCTTTCCATTGGGTCCATGTAATTGTTAGGATGTTTGCCTTCTTTATACTGGAGAGTTTAACAGAGTCCTTTTACTTTCACTCTTAAGTTCTGGCTGTTGTTTCCAAGTTTCCTTTTGATGTCTATGATCCAAATATGCAAAACTTCTTAGCTCCTTTCTGAGTTGGTAATGCTTTCAGTGTCTGCGTGTGATCTGCCCTTATTTCTTTACTACCTCTCCATCTTCCATCTGTTCCTTCTATAGCACTCATCTTTTTTTTTTTTTTTTTTTGGTAGGTCGGATGTCTTGAACTCTCGGCTTGGGTGCTGTCCCTGAGCTCTTCAGCTCAAGGCTAGTGCTCTACCACTTGAACCACAGCGCCACTTCAGGTTTTCTGGTAGTTAATCGGAGATAAGAGTCTCTCGGACGTTCTAGCCCAGGCTGGCTTTGAATCATGATCCTCATACCTTGGCCTCCTTAGTAGCTAGGATTACAGGCGTGAGCCACCAGTGCCTGGCTAGCACTCATCATTTCTAAGCTCAGCAAAAGTACTTAGAAAGTTTTACTGGCGGGGCTGGGAAGGTGGCTCAGTGGTAGAGCGCTTGCCTTGCATGCATGAGGCCCTGGGTTCAATTCCTCAGCACCACATAAGCAAAAA
>NW_012267309.1:6756962-6766296 GCF_000151885.1 Dipodomys ordii | reverse complement strand
TTTATGAAAATCTTTTCTGTCATTAAAAATGTTACCTGTGGGGGCTGGGAAGGTGGCTCAGTGGTAGAGCACTTGCCTTGCATGCCTGAGACCCTGGGTTCAATTCCTCAGCACCACATAAGCAAAAAGAAAAAAGCCGGAAGTGGTGCTGTGGCTCAAGTGGTAGAGTGCTAGCCTTGAGCTGAAGAGCGGAGGGACAGTGCCCAGGCCGAGTTCAGGCCCCACGATGGGACCCAAAGAAAAAGAAAAGAAAGTTTTACTGGCTTCCCTTGGAAGACTCACGCCTT
This sequence comes from Dipodomys ordii, assembly GCF_000151885.1. Classification (NCBI taxonomy): domain Eukaryota; kingdom Metazoa; phylum Chordata; class Mammalia; order Rodentia; family Heteromyidae; genus Dipodomys; species Dipodomys ordii. The sequence continues at coordinate 6,766,009 of NW_012267309.1, read as the reverse complement.
CCTCCCTGTGCTCATTCAGCCTGTCCCCCAGTCCCCCAGTATCATATTCATATATATATATATATATATATATATATATATATATATATATATACATTATTGTCAAGGTGATGTACAGAGGGGTTAGTTACCTAAGTAAGGTAATAAGTACAATTCTTGTCAAACTTGTTACCTTTTCCCTCAATTTTCTCCTACTTTCCCTTCCCCTACTTCCCCCAAGTTGTACAGATCATTGCCAACATATTGTCTAATGTATGTTGCTATTGTGTTGGTTTCCCCCTGTCCTTTGTCTCACCATTCTGTTGTTCCCCTTCCCTTCTCTAATTCAAATAAATGTATATACAGTTCTAGGGTACCAAAATCAAATACAGTGACAACAGGGGATGTTCCACAGGGGGAACAAAACATACTCATTACTTTGCTCATATAACTGTAACCCCCTCTGTACAGCAGTTTTACAATAAAAACATGCAAAAGAAGAAACAAAAATTACATAGTACATTAAACACACAACAACAAAGAAAAACCTCTGTGTCCATGTCTTGGAGTTCACTTTGCATAACATCATTTTCTATGGTCATATGGACATAGCTATTGAGCTATTCTGCTCATCTGCTCAGATTATCCTAGATGTACACTAATTAGTGCAAATAAGAGAAACCATGGGACCTATGTCTCTTTGGGTTTGGCTTACTTCACTTAATATGATTTTTTCCAAGTCTTTCCATTTCCTAACATATGGGGTGATGTCAGTCTTTCTTATGGAAGCATAGAATCCCTTTATATATGTGTGTGTGTGTGTGTGTGTGTGTGTCACATTTTTTTGATCCATTCATCTATTGAGCGGCATCTGGGTTGGTTCCATATCTTAGCTATGGTGAGTAGCCCTTTTAACACAGTTTTCTTTTGTTATTAACACCCAAAATTATAATATTTGTGTACATCAACAATCTGTATATCGTGGGCTTCTTGCTGTTTAAATCATGTTTTATTTGGTCTTTAAATTCCAACGATTGGAGACACAGCCCAAAAAATACTCAAAATTTTAATAATAAATGCCAAAACTTAGATAAATTGAAAAATAATATTATTTATAATGATGATGGGAAACGCATGTACTATATAAGATTACAGTTCAGTATCACATATTGAATTCTGATTTTGAAATATTGTGATCTTTCACTTGTTTATTGTTTTAAAAGAATTGCTCTTCATCCTTACATGAATACATGAACATCTCATTTTCTGTCAAAATATGTCGTGTTGTGAGAGAAAGATTTCAGTTTCATATGCTTTTCCTAAGTCCTAGAAAATCTAACTCTAGAAGTAATGGGTGATAAAATACAGATAGAAACAGTGCTAATTTAACAATGTAATAGCAGCATTGATATTTTCTGTATATTACAATTGTTCATTCTTTGAAAAATTAAAAGCCTTATTTTACTATGTGAACTCTACCAGAATCTCTGATAAAAGAAGTTTCAAATAGTATTACAGAGTAATAGTAAAATTGCTTTTATTATAAAATAATTCCACTTATATGTAGGAGCTTAAAGCATTTCAAGTAAAATATTGTAACAATATAGCAATATTTGCATAGTAAATTTATCTGTGTAAATATGTCTTTTTTTTATTTGAACTTGGTACCTGATGCTATTGCTAGGACTCTACCAACTGAACCATACCTCCAACTCCTAGAAGTCTTAATAAAAATAATATTTTTGCACTAGTTCAATTTAGTGTGATATTTATCTGTTAAAAATGTGACATTATAATTATACAATGTCACATTTGGTATGACAGGGTTTTTTTTATTCAAATTGAAAACATTTCTATGAAAATAACAACCAATATGCCAACATTTCTCTGAAGTAATAAATAATTTTGAAGGATGTATATTTGACAGATTCAAACCCCTGTGTAGCATTATCTCAAAAAAAATAAGTTGAAAACATTGTAACTCCAGATTAAATGAGCAGCTGGTATGATGACTCTGATCTGATCATGTTGCTTTTCTAGACAGACTAATTGTTCTGATTTATGGTTATCACCTGTACTTCATGGCTTCTTGCTTCCAGTTCTAATTAATGAATAATTTTCAACTGTTGAAACTTTAATCATTCCTCTGATTTCAATGAGTACAAGAAAAAGGACTGCTAGCAAATAGGAAGGTGCCCTGTTGTGACCTTTGCTTGCACATGGTTAGTCAAAAAGAAAACACACATTCTAATAAGTGAGCTTTATCCAAAATGAGACATTTTAAGTATGTGACAGCTGGGGGAGAACGTCATCCTTAAGAGAAGTTTTGTTTCAGAGCTGTAATCCACCTCTGTTGACTTAAACTACATCAAATACATGGGTAACCAATATCTCTTAGTGACCTAAGAGACTTCCATTACATAGTCAGTCATTCCATTCCTATGAATGAATAACAAAAGAAATTATAAATCAGGCACTGATGGTTCACACCCATAATCCTAGCTGTTCAGGAGGATAAGATCTGAGGATTACAATTCAAATCCAGCCTGGCAGGAAAGTCCATGAGACTCTTACCTCCAATTAACCACCAGAAAACCGGATGTGACACTGTGGTTCAAAGTGGTAGAGTGCTAGCTTTTAGCAAAAAAGCTCAGGAACAGTGAACAGACCCTGAGTTTAAGCCTCTTGTCTGAATACCTCCCTACACACTCCTGCCAAAATAAAGAATTCTAACTTACATATGAATACATAAGGCTTAAAATATTATATTAAAAGATATAAATGTTACATCTTTAAATTAAAAAAATTAAAAGTGTATTAAAAGTAAATGTTGATTTTGATAGTTTAGATAAAGAATGACAAAGTTATTTATGTTTTCACTATTCATTAAAATATGCCAGTAATTGAAAAGCACCTGTCTTACATATTTCAGTGAAAAGTTATCGAGAACAAACATGTTTTTTTGGTTGTTTATGGTCATGTATCAGAGAAGATGATTGACTAAAATGCAAGTACCAGAATTGTTACTGCTACACATCACAGCTACAACACAAGCAGAAAATTGTATTTGGGGGGAGTGATTTTCAAAATAAAATTGGATTCTTTCTAATGGAAGAAAATATATCACAGCCATTTTTATGGATAATTAACATGAGCAAGACAAGATAGTTGAAAATTTCAGAGTACCAAAGGAACAGTCATGATTTAAAAAAAAGGGGTTTTTAAATATTATTGTATATAAAGCATCAAAGAGATAGCAAGGCCAATAGTATTATTAAGTTGGTTATCCTTCATTTATGGCCTCATAGTTTATCAGATTTCTCAATTTATCACTCTTTAGTGTTCTTAAGAATAAGTAGGTATTTTACTGACATCAATTCTGAGTCTTGTTTTAAACACGTCAATACAATGATTAATTTAACATAAGATTTTAAAATAAAATCTGTGTTTAAAGCCGGGCGCTGGTGGCTCACGCCTGTAATCCTAGCTACTCAGGAGGCTGAGATCTGAGGATCGCGGTTCAAAGCCAGCCCGGGCAGGAGAGACCATGAGACTCCTATCTCCAATAAACCACCAGAAAACCGGAAGTGGTGCTGTAGCTCAAGTGGTAGAGCGCTTGCCTTGAGCTGAAGAGCTGAGGGACAGTGCCCAGGCCCAGAGTTCAAGCCCCATGACCGACAAAAAAAAAAAAATCTGTGTTTAAGTCTCAGTGACTTGATGCATTATTTTTCCAATTTGGCAGATGCAGAAATGCAGAAAGAGATGTGAAATGAATTGTTCATGAGAAAAGATATGATATTTAAAACCATGCTGTTGTTATACAATCAATACCTGGCTCAGAAAGACAGTCACCAATATAACATATTATTTGGTCACTTAAGAATTTAGTTGCTCAAGGTGCCAGTGGTTCACGCTTGTAATCCTCACTACTCAGGAGGCCAAGATCTAAGGATCATGGTTCAAAGCCAGCCCAGGCAGGAAAAGTCCATGAGATTCTTATCTTTAATAAATCACCAGAAATCCAGAAGTGGTGCTGTGACTCAAGTGGTAGAGCACTAGCCTTGAGCCTTGAGCTGAGGGACAGCACCCAGGCCCAGAGTTTAAGCCTCATGACAGACTAAAAGAAAAAAAAAAAGGAATTTAGTTGCATTATACTTGACTAGCTAATATATTTTATGCACATTTTTTGTTAAATATGACTTGATAGACTTATTTTTAAGTAATGTAAAATATTTATTCCAAGTTACTTTATGCAGTAGTCCCTTTAAATCGATAAATATTATAAAAATAATCTTAATCTTTGAAATCTCACAAAAATGTACATTTTACAATCCACCCTGAATATCAAGACTGCAAAACATAACCACAACATTTCCTGAATCCAAATAGTCTACAGCTGTACTCAAAAGGAAAAAGAAAACAAAAACAAAGAACCACAAATGCTTGGCTAAGGGCTAATGTTATCCTAGTAGCCAAAAATAAAATATTCAATTTATTAGCATTAATTTAATACAAGTACAAACTTCAATACTCACTTTGTTATTGACAGTTGTTTGCTGAGCACAGGGTGAATGCCCCGAGGGCTGGTAGTAGAAGCTGCTGTGCAGACCAGTGTCTTCACCTCCCTGTGCTTGAGCTGCCAGCTCCTGCTTGGGCATTACCCTACATATACCATCTATGAAGTGTCATTTACAAATCTTTTCCGCCACACAAACCTCTCTATTAACCAGATAACAGGGAACAAGAACAAAAGCTTAACAGATCTCTTTCTGCATGCTGAAACGAGTGTTCACATATATAGAGAGAAATACATATAGAAATACATAGGTATGCATGCAGAGAGGTATATGTGTACAAATACACAAAAACATATATATATATATATATATATAATATACACATATAGATGGACAATCCATTTAAGTATGACCTTATATATCGCTTTATCATATAGAATAGTTCTTTCAACTCGGTACATTAACATTAATTTCCCTATGTGCCTATATTAGTAAAATTTTCTGTCTACTGTTTATCAAGCACACATACACCTACACATCTATTATTATTCACGATGTAGGGAAAATGTAACACCTCAGCATGTTTTGAATGTTGAGTAAATTATCTCTAGAACCTGGAACATTTAAAACATGTGCAAAACTTTGTGGGGGAAATTTGGTTTTACTAGTGGAAGAGTCTACGTAAGATGAGAGATATATCATCACTTCAAGGGAAATAGAAAATTATGAAATAGTACAACGAAATGTGCATATGGCCTCACCCTCCCACTGACCAAACTTTCAAGTACATTCAATAGTTCCTCTCTTATCAATGCAGATTTTATCCTGCTTTCATGAACTTAATTCTCAACCAAGATGCCACTGTTTGACTCCCACATGTCTAGTTATTATATATATATATAATACTCTTTTTGAATTAGACTTTTATCATAATCATAAGCTCATTTTGCCAAATCTCAATAAAAAGATATTGGTAGTAATTTAAACCAAATATTTATTTCATAATGCTATCTTCTGTTTCAAAGGAAGCTTTGTTTACAACTTCCTAGTGGCATAAGCATTAAACAAATGAACAAACAAAGAAAACACCAGAGGTCTCCTCCCAATTGCTGGCTTTTGCAGTTGAGATGCCTGTCTTAACTGAATTAGTTTTTATAAATGTCCCAGGTTTTTGTTTTGCAAAGACCATTTAAGAATAATAAATTTATACAAAAATAATGATCAAGTACTATAAATAGGCCATGAGAGAATATAACTATCATTGTCAATGATTTTTTCTTTGTTTTGGTTTTGGTGCTACTGATTATGACTAATGAAATAGAGAATTTCCCCTCACTAGTTTCATAATTCAGAGAAGTCATGGAAAAGCCATTTAGTATCACCTTACATGTCACCTTATCATAAACAATATGTTGCCTGATCAGCTAAGTAAATTTACATTAATGGTAATTTACCTATGTGCTTCCCTTTCTTTTCTTCCAAATTCACTAAGAACCAAAGGAACTCAACTGTCTACATTTGCAAACCACTGTCTGCTATAGTCAGAATCAATTACCCATCAGGAACCCTGAGCCACGTATGTATAAAGGATGAAGACTTCCTTATCCAAGCTTTCACAAAGAAGATTCCATTTATCCTGTCATCTAAGTGGGTGATTTCTCCCACCTGTGTAAAGTTTATTATAGTAGACCACATTTTTTTCATTTTAGCAAAGTCTATATTTTTCTAACAACTAGAATGACAAGTGTCTTAAGCTTTTAAATAAAGCTTCTTCCTTTCTGATGGCAACTCATGAGGTTTTCTTTATGGCTAATCATGTGCCATATATTTTGTTCAGATCTCTGTCAAGTCTCCAGCTCCATTGCTTGGTTTATTTCATATATTCTTAATAGGTATATATTATTAGATAAAACAAGATTCTTATTTGAATATTGCAGATTGGTGTTGTTAGGTTATATAAATTAATGCTATAGAGTCCATACTTGATGAATTTACAACCTAGCAACAAATCAGAAGCTTCCAGAGGCAGAATACATGTCCTATATATTGTTCTGTTGCTTGAAGCACCTAATAAAGGGCCAACATGCAGGAAGAAGTACACACACACACACACACACACACACACACACACACATTGCTCTCAAGGAATAATTCAGCCTGATGACTTCTAAGAGGAAAGTATACTTTGTTTAGGTTTGGATGTATAGTTAATCATTTAAAATGCTATGTATGCCCGCCACCGGTGGCTCACGCCTGTCATCCTAGCTACTCAGGAGGCTGAGATCTGAGGATGACGGTTCAAAGCCAGCCCGGGCAGGAAAGTCCATGAGACTCTTAGCTCTAATAAACCACTAGAAAACCAGAAGTGGCACTGTGGCTCAAGCAGTAGAGTGCGCACCTTGAGCTGAAGACCTGAGGGACAGCGCCCAAGCCCAGAGTTCAAGCCCCATGACCGACAAAAAAAAAAAAAAAGCTATGTATGACACACTATATGTGCTTACATTTTACAGAAATAATTTGTTTTAGATAGTAATCAAAATATCCAAAAAGTAAACACAAGTTAAATGAATAGTTTGATGCCTCTACAAAGGAACCATGAGTTTCAAAATAATATTCACTCCCAGTTCACTGGTCGCCTAGTCTGCCTTCCACTCTTTACCCAACCTCAAAGGCAATCAGAATTTGCATTTCCACTGGTATCCACTATTACCTGTGAATAGATTATATTCATCTAAAACACACAATGTTATCATTTAACACACAATGTTAATCATTTTAGGCAAGTTATTTTCTATCTTCTTACAACAGATTATCAGCATAGATCTGTAAGCAGAATCAGTAAACTTGAAAAATGAAAGCTAAGACAATTATAATAATAATTTCATATTCCTTTGAAAATCCATACGTAAAAATTTGAAATATTTTTTATCATCTTGAAGTAGATGTGCAAAGGAATTATCATCCAACAAATCAGTTTATGAATACAATGGATTTTGATTGATGTCATCTCTTTTATCCTTCTTCCCTATCCCTCCCAACCTCAGTTTTCTTCATTTTGTAGAATATGCATTAAATTTTATGACTTTTATTCCTATTTCCTTTCTTCATTTGTTTACCCTTTCCTTTTGTCCTTTCCCCATCTCCAACCTTTCTGGTTATGTTGAATAATAAACAATAATGCTTAAGATCTCAGTGTACAACAAGAAAATATGGATCACTTTATCAGCTCCCAACTCCAAATGAATCTTACCACCATTGTGAGGATGAACAATTATTTGAAACAGGAAGAAACCAATACACCTCAAACTTCAGTAAATGCTGAGGATCAGTAGTTAATAGATAATGTTGAAAAGATTGGAACCTAAGCACTGTTACTTTTGATTCCATGATGGCAATCTTTCCAGAAAGCCTAATTATCTCAAATAATCTCAAGTAATCCTACCTAAAAAAAAATTTAAAAAATGGTCTAATATTTCCAAGAACTTTGTCTGCTATTAAGGAAAAGAAACTTAAATACATATTGACTGTATATTTAAAGTGCTAGTTCTTACCCACTGAGCCTAGTGCCCAGCAAGTATCAGGTAAAGATATTAGCATATTAGTAAGTGCAGGCCAGATCAGAGCTAGAGAGTGTGCTTGAGCAGGACTCAGGTTCAATGTGAGAATAAATTCTTAATTTGAATTACTTTGGATGACAAAGTGTAATGGAAATGAGGCCAAGGACAACAAAGCTCTGGGGACATAGGATGTTTTTAGTATTGAACTGATCTGCAGCATTAACAACTGACTTTCAAAGTACTCTCAGTCAAATACTTTATTTGTGAAAATCCCAAATCCCTCATTGGTAGTATCTGTGTGAAAAAGAGTAATGGCATTTTACATGTTATGGCATCATACAGATCAGATCATCAAGATGTATTTTTAAGTCAGTTTAGAATGCTTAGAAAAATAGTTGTGAATTATCCTGATTTGTGAAGGAGATTTTTTTAACAAAATGTTAGTTGTTTTCTTTTATACGCTCAAATTGTTTTCTTGTTAAATTTGTTTAACTGACCAATTTGTCAGTTCTTGCTCCACTTTGATCGGTCTGTGTGACCTTTATTACTTGCAGGATTATGGAAACAGCTTGTTAGAAGGTTATGCCATCCCCACTAAGCTACAAAGAAGATCTTTTTATTGTGCTTATCAGTATTTATTTTTAAATAAGTTTTTTATTGTGAAAATACTGTACAGAGGGGTAACAGTTACATGAACAAGGTAATGAGAACATCTTTTTAAAAAATAATTTTATTGTCTAGGTAGTATACAAAGGGGTAACAGTTACATACATAAGGTAGTGAGTACATTTCTTGTGAAACATTAATACCCCCACCCTCCCAAATCTCCCCCCAAGTTGTACAGATCATTTCCAGCATATTGTTGTTTGAGTATTGCTGTTGCACTGGTTCGCCCTTTGTCCTTTACTCCACCATTTTGTTGTTTCCCTACCCTTCCCTAATTCAGATAAAAGTATAGACAGGGTACCAAAATCAAAATAGTGACAGCAGGGGA
>NW_012267309.1:6753965-6755997 GCF_000151885.1 Dipodomys ordii | reverse complement strand
ACACAGTTCAAATTTTTCTTAATAAAGACCCAGAAACACAACAAATCAAAGACAGTTTGGATAAATGGGATTACATGAAACTGCAGAACTTCTGTATAAAAAAGACATAGCTAAACAGATATATAGAAAGTCCACAGACTAGGAGAAGATATTCACTAGCCATACAACAGACAAAGGCCTCATATCTAAACTGTACATACAGCTCAAGAAATTAAATTCCCCAAAAACAAACCTCCAAAGAAACAACCACCTTATTAACAAGTGGGCTAAAGAAGATCTTATTGTTACTTTTAGAGAATGCATTTTGCACTCAAGAATATTTCTGTTGATCTTTTCCCTTATCCCAGCATAAGTTACGGCAATCATATAGTTGCTAGGAAAATTAGAACACACTGTGTCTTGGAATTCAAAATAACCTACTTTTAAGAATGACACCTTTATGATTAAAAAATAATGTTTTCAAATGAGTTATTAACTATTATTTCTTTTTTATTTAAATTTTACTGTAAAGGTGATGTTAGAGGGTTACAATTACATAAGTCAGGTTATGAGTATATTTTTTTAACAATGTTACCCCTCCTCCATTTTCTTAACAATTATTTCCATTTTGTGATTTTATGTATATGAAATGACACATTTTGTAACTATATCTCACATTGTCTTATTAATAAATACTAGGTTTTTTTTCTTACCTTATTTTATGTGTTTTTTCATTTTTTTGTTATTTTATGTCATTTTGTTATTCTCATTAAAACCTAGAGCTAAAATGAAATAGGCAAATTAATCTTATCACATTAAAGTTCATACTCTGAATTTTCTTTGAAATTCTTAATAATTTTCCTATTCTTCACAAAATCAAGCTAGAGATGTTATATTTTACTTATATTCTTGCTTCTTGAATTGCTCTAATGGAAAAGAAATTAGAATTTGTTTTGTATCTTTGCTTTTGAATTTTGCACTTTTGCTTTTCATGAGTTATCATCTGTGCTCAATAGTCTGTTTAAGTAGGGACTATCAGTCCCCAAATTTCGCCATTGGGCCACAAACTATGTTATTCAACCAATGAATTAATATCATACCAGTAACCTGTGGACGTAGCTTCCAAAGACACCAGAATTCCTGGTAACGTTCCTTTGTCTTCTAAAGTAGAGTGTAAAGCACTAGTCCTTTGTATTTAACTTCTTATTTATTAATATAGCACACTTAACTTCATCAGCACATCTGTTTCATACTCTCACGTGTTACTAGGTCTTTCTATTTCCACCAAATAACAAGGAGTAATTGTAAAAAGAAAAAGAAAATGTGATCTTGGCCTAAAGAGTTTGCCTAAATATTGTGCTTCTTTTAAGTCCCTTTTCTTACAAAATACATATGATTTTTTAGTAGCTTAGTATAATGTTTACTTTGCTATAATAGGCAAAGAAGTAGTTACCAGTGACTGTCCATATCATATTCATCAGTTAAAACTCCCTCCAGTAGATTTGGTACCTAACACCTCAATAGAGTTCTTGAACTCTCTCCCTAGACTTCTTATCACAGCTTCCTCAGTCCCACCAAGGATGCTCATGCTGAACCTTCACTAGATATGCAGAATTATTAAAGAGGTTTTACGTGCTATCAATCAATGTTCTAGCTAGCCATGTGGCTTCCAGACAATGCCCTTACTCCTGGGCACACTGGGAGACACACCATAGTGCCTGGGTAGTAGTGTGTTTACCACTCCTCTGGTAATTTCAAGCATCAGCTTACCAGACAAAGAACTTCATAATGTCCTGAAGATTACTATAGGACGGGAGAAACCTAAGTAGAAGGGTCATAAACAACCACTTAATCCTTTCTATCAATTTTCACCTCACAGTTTGCCTCAAACCCACGCAGACATCAAAAACGGTAACATGTTAGCAATCTGGCTCATAAAAAAAAATTCTTTTTCATTAAGATCAGTGCCAGGCTTGTGTTAAAACATCATTTTACTGCTATCCCAGAGCTGGTGAGTTGAGCCTTTGCAAAAATTATGAACTTGGCAGTTTAA
>NW_012267309.1:6698777-6752910 GCF_000151885.1 Dipodomys ordii | reverse complement strand
GTAAATATACTGTATTGAAACAAGAATTGTTTTTTACCCAATATATTACTATTACTTACCCAATATACAATAGATATTTAATTCTTGAGAAGTTAATATTCTTTTGGTACTAAATGAAAGGTGATATTGCTTAAGATAACCTTATTAAATTAATAATAGAAACTTGTTATAAACATAAATCTGGAAGTACTAGCAATAATCTAACAACATTAAAATATGAATTAGGCTTATGGAATGCCTGGATTGTACAAATGATACCAAAATAGGCTTTATTTTCTAATTTTCCCAAGCAATATATTTAAAAAAACAATTCAATTTAGGAAAGTCAGATTTTTGGATTATTCAAATGCTACAAATCAGAAAAATGTATTATCCTTTTGTAGATTACAGAAGATAAAAGCTTTTTTTCATTTTTAGTGAAACAATAGTAGTGATGAAAAATTTCTTTGACAGTAATGCTTAAAATAAAATACCTTTGTAAAGTTTAGAAGCTATTATGAGACATACAACTGTCAAATATAAGTGAATCTTAGCAGTATTCTTTGTTTTCCTGATATTGTATTTATCTTGAGAAAATTTGGAAGGGAAATGCTATTTTAAATATATTGTTTTCCACACAGATAAACACATTTTTTATATTCAAAATCAGACGTGTATTGAGCTATCCTTGTGGCAGTTTTGCATATCTTATGTCAATTTTGCTATTTGCACCAGGACATTATTTTACCCTTGTTTTCTGTTACTTATTCTAAAAAGTTATTGACATACTGTCTTGATTTCTACAAGATTGGCATAAATAAATGTTTCTTTATTTCGACTGTAGTCAAAACATCTTTGAGTCACTGAAGTATAATTTAATTGGCAAATCAGCCCTCTGTAGTTGGATTGCTTTCCTCCTTTTATAATATTTAAGAACTTCTGAAGTTTTTACTCTGTTCATCATTGCTAGGTTGCAGAAGCTAGAAGAAACAGTTACTTTGGCCTGGTCTGTGAGTGAAATACCTAATTCATTGGTATTTACAAAATAGGAATTTGCTGTGCCATTCTGAGATGTTGTATAAAGGATTCTTCTATAAATTGTCATTTGAAAATGAAGGGCAAATCAATTTAATTATGAGTTTTCAGCAACACTATTTTATAGATTACATATATAACTTTTAAAGATTTCACATTGGTTTACATAAAATGCTTATATAGTACATTTTGAGGTACTCATTTGCTCTTATTAGTTCATTTGCTTATTCGGTGAATAATAGTTATGGATTTTAATGCTAAAGGACCATGCAATACCTGATGAATAACTGTGGCCATTAAGTATTCTCTTCTAAATATCTTGATGCAATGAGTTTAATAATAGTTTGTTTTGAATTTTTGCATTAATGAACATTAGTGAGTATAATTTTTCTCTCTCATGCTGTTGTTTGCTTGTGTTCATATTAAGGTTATATCAAATTCATTCTACAGAATTAATTTAAAAGTTACCTCTCTTTTTAAAATATCAGGTAGAAACCATATATGTTTATGAAATCTATATAAGCATTTTGGGGAACTTGCCCATATTGTTTTCCTTTACAGTAAAATTCAGATTGTTCAGTTAATTCTTCAGCTAATTTTATAAATAAAATTACTGTGTTTCATCTCTAGTTCAAATGAGTGGAAAAAATTGCATGTTGTTTTCTATTTCATCTTGGTATATATTGGATATATATTTTTGTCCTTTAATAATTCACTACAGGGCTGGGAATGTGGCTTAGTGGTAGAGTGCTTGCCTTGAATTCATGAAGCCCTGTGTTAGATTCCTTAGTACCACATAAAGATGGAAGTGGCGCTGTGGCTCAAGTGGTAGAGTGCTTAGCCTTGAGCAAAAGAAGCTCAAAGGCAGTGCCCAAGCCCTGAGGTCAAGCCTCATAACTGGCAATAAAATAAAATAAATTATATATATCACTGCAATTGGGCATTTGTACATTCATTTTTTAAAGAGCCTGATCATTTTTTGTACTTATTTTGTATTAAGATCACTTTTTAAAGAGTGAGCTTTAAATTTTGTGGATCTTCTCTGTGTCATCATCGCTTCCTGTTTCTTAGAGTAGTTCTTATGCTCTTTCACCACATAACTAGACTGCATATTAACTCAATAACTGGAAACATTTAAGACTATATTCCAATGTCCTCTCGATAGAGTTCATCAATGGAACACACAGTACATGAAATGCAATTTAAAATAATTTATTTGACAAATTACAGATATTTTAAAGTAATTTCAAAACTCATGGAGATTTATTCTTTGCTCATTGTAAATTATTCATCAAGGTTGTCTAATTTACTAAAATTTACCTCTAGATTAAGAAATTTACTAAAAATTAAACCCATCTGGATTTTTTGTAGCTTCTCTCAAAATTTATAATTTTTATAAGGAATCATATAAAATAATATTTTCCTTAATTGGCATACTAAAATAAGGGAAGTATTCTTCTTCTTCCTTTATTCTACAATACTCTGAATAACCAGAACATCCCACCACTGTCATCAGTTGAATATAATTCATTTTTCACATCAGTGATATAAATAATGAAGGTTGGTTCATGTGGCAATATTAGTGCTTCTCATCATTTCTCATAATAAATATGAAATTTTCATTTGATTTCTATGTTTCAGGCAGCAATGTTTGTGGCAATTGTCTCTCCTTCGAGTTTCCTTACTTATGTGACTATTGATGCTTCTACATTAAACATGATTTATGTGAATTTTATTTATTAGCAATTCAACACAAATTATTTTAGAGTCTCTGTCAAATATTGCTTTAATTTCCTGTCAGCTGATTACAGTTTTCAAAGTAATCTCTGTCTCACACAATACTGAAAATTCTTATAAGATTTGTTTGCATTTCAACATTGTAGACAGCCAGCTTTGAGTTTTAGAAACGATATGGGAAAAACATTGAAGAATTAGAGTAGTTGGCTAAATTTTTATGCAAACTGGTATTCTTGACACATAAAACTTGGTATGTTTGACATATAAAATCACAGAAATTTCTAGAGTTTTAAATGTTTCATTAAATACAACTTATTTTGAATAGTACAGTAAGTATAATATTTTAGCATGCGTAAAAACTACATTTTTCAGTACTGCAGATGTTCTGACATAAGAATTAGATCTAACCAGATGATATAGACTCAGGCCTGTAATCATTGCTACTCAGGAAGCTGAAATCTGAAGATTTAGATTCAAAGCCAGTGGTCTGTGAGACTCTAATCTCCCAGTAACAGGCAAAATACAGTCAGCAGTGAAGATGTGGCTCAAGTGGCAAACACTAGTCTTGAGCATAAATGCCAAGTGAGACCTTGAGGCCCTAAATTTAAACCTCAATAGCAGCTCCTCCACTCAGTAAATAGATTTATTTTTGAAAATTATTTAAAATGGTATCTGTTTATTTTTTAAATATGTTTTTATTATAAAGATACTGTACAAAGGGGTTACAGTTACATGAGCAAGGTAATGAGTCCATTTCCTATCAAGCATTGTTATCCTCTCCTTTGTTTTTCCCTACCTCCCCAACTCCACCCCCTCCCAAAGGTTGTTTTCAATATAGTGTTTTGTACATCTCATTGTTACAATGGCTCATCCTATGTCCTTATTTCAGCATTTTGTTATTTCCCTTCCCCTCCCCAAATTAGAATGTATATACAAGATGCAGGACACCGGAATCAAATACAGTGACAACGGGGGTTACACCATAGGGGAAGAACATACAAAGAAACAAAAAAAAAATCACATAATACATTATAAGTACATTAAAAAGAACAACAAGAAAGATAAAATCTCTTTTGTCCTTATCTTGGGATTCATTTTGCTTAGCATCATCTTATAGGGTCATAGGTACATAGCCTTTGACCTTTTCTGCTTGTCCTAGACATATACTAGTTATTGCCAATAAGGGAAACCATGGCACCTATGTTTCTTTGGGCCTGGCTTACTTCCTTAATATAACCTTTTCCAAGTCTTTGCATTTCCTAACAAATGGGGCGGTGTTCCCACCCGCAGGACTTCAACGAGGGCAATGAACCTAAGCGAGAAGGAATGAAGGGACAAGAGACAAGAAAAAGGACAGCAAGACAAGGATTCTGATCAAGCTGCCAAATTTTATTTTTCACACAGGGGTATTTATATGCTTAGAATAAGGAAGCTTTTTCATTGGCTGCTGCAGGATGTTTGCTTAGGGCAATGTGAAAAGGTGGTCCATAGCAGCTACCAGGTCTTTGTTTGGGGCAGGATGAAAAGACCAGATTCTGTAAACAGCCTCAAGAGATGTTCCAGCGAGATAGTCAAGCTTATCATGCAGAGAGACTCCCTGCAGGGCTCTCACCGGGCGGTGTCATTCCTTCTGATGGAGTCATAGAATTCTATTTATATATATATATATATATACACTTATATATATACTTATATATATACTTATATATATGTTATATTATATAAAATATTTATATAAATATATAAATTATATATTATGTATTATATATTTATTATTCCATTATATATATATATAGCACATTTTCTTGATCTATTCATCTACTGAAGGGCATCTGGGTTGGTTCCATATCTTAGCTATGGTGAATAATATTGCAATAAACATAGTTGTGCTGGTAGCTTAAAATGGTATCTTAGAAATGATCCTTAACATTTCTTCTAAATCACAGACTTATTTTATGTAATACTTTTATGTTTTAGTCTATCATGTCCCTAGTGATAGAAATTAAATTATTAAGTCTGGCTCTGGTCCCTCATGACTGTAATCCTATTTACTCAAGAGATTGAAAACTGAGGATTTCCAGTCTGGCAAGAAAGTCCATGAGACTCATCTCTAATTAAATACTCAGATCTAGAGTGGCTCTCTTGCTCAACTGGTAGAGTGCTAACGTTGAGACAAAGAAGCTCAGAGATAGTGCCCAGGCCTCAAGTTCAAGCCCCAGGATAGGCCAAAGAAAGAAAAGAAAAGAAAAGAGGTTAGATTAGACTACCTGTGTTTTGACCAAAATTTAATTCCAAACCAATCAGAAACAATGAGAAATTTGTATTGTGTTCCTTATTCATTTCAAAAGTGTGAAATTCAGTGACTCCTGTTGTCATTGTAGAAAAGAGTAAAATGATCAAATACATGATTAATTCATTGTTTCAAGTTTCTTTTCTACTACTGTAGGCAAATCAATGTTGATTTCAAAGAAACATGAGTCCATATGTTACTCAGGATTCAAGTTCCACAATGATTCCTAAAGAAGCATTGCCACTCCTTTTTTAATTCCTTTTAAAAATATAGAGCGTGGAAAAGTCATGCAGTTTACAGGGGCTACAATGGACACTAGTATCCTAGATTTAAAAAAAAATATCAGTCCATGATGCAAAGAAAATCTGTTAGCTGAACTAATTAAGGACATAAAAATAATAAAAGTTAATAGGCACAAATATTTTTAAGAGCATTAATATTTGCCAGGGCCAAGTTTATAATTTAAGTGATTGGTACACATGAATTTCTCTTTATGCTAAATGAACAAGTCTATTACAACAGGGAAGATAAGAGTTGGTTTATAATTTCACTGGGGGAATAAAAAAGGCCAACCAAAACTTAATTGAATCCATTTAAAAGGAAAAAAAAGGATAAACAATGTACTAAAAAGGAAGTAGTAATTAAGAAGGCATTTCAGGATTAATACAATATACTCTAATATTGTATATCTCAGGGTAACGAAATCAGAACTAATTTAGACTTTGAAGGATGCAATTAACAAAAATTTTCATTACTAAGCAAAATCTTTTTCTTTTCTTTTTTTTTAATTTCTGGAGAGGAAATGTGAAGTCTTGCTGAAGACCAGGAAATAAAATTGTCGAGTCCAGATGGTTATTCAATAGTGTTGCATAAGTGGGGTAAAGACACTGGAATTACTTCCTTTTATCAGTTCAGTTGTGCTTATAATGAGTTGTTATTATAAGTACTTTTGCCTTTCTTGAGTGAGATCTGACAGCTTATTTTTGAAGAGATACATGGACACCATGTTGTTTTAGCTTTAACAAAGACATTGAATTTGAATCTGTGGCAGCTTATGATTTTAGTTCCAATTTTGAAAATGGAAATTCACAGGATTCCATCCATTTTTATAAGAATTTATTTTCCTTGACAATAGTTCAACTCATCTGTATAGGCTACAAGTTCTTATTTGGAAGTAGAGAGTGGGGCATTACTATGAGATTTTCTTCAAAAATGGAAATCCCTCCCCCTACTGATACCCCCATTACCATCACCTCCATCACAACCAGACTAGCAGCATGGTCCTTCAGAATACATGATGAAATGCAAATTACAGTTTCTTCCTTCAACCCTCCACAATCTCTGAATCAATGGTTCTAGCCAGCAGACAAAACATCTGCATTTTGAGAAGTAGTACATATGATATAAAAACACACTAATGCTTCAAAGAAGACCAGTTCTTTCCATATGGAATGATGGTCCAGTTTCTAGGTGATCCAGAGTTCACTATAGCATTTGGATCACCTCTCAAAATCCTTGAACTAGTCTGTGATTGCACTTTTAGGGAGAGAGCAAGTTAAGTTCCTACAAGGATGAAAACAAGTAACAATTCTGTCTCCCCCACTGCCCCTACAGCCAGCCACTGTATATTTACAGACATCTACTACTTCATAACAATTTGGAAAATCCACTGAGTAAGGAAGAGATATTTTATTGGTTGTGGTCATGGTAACCATACATTCGTACAGTACCCTTTTTTTTTTTTTTTTGTAAATCAATCGTGGGGCCTTAACCTGGGCCTGGGCGCTGTCCCTCAGCTCTTCAGCTCAGGGCTAGTGGTCTACCACTTGAGCCAGCATCACTTCCGGTTTGCTGATGGTTTATTGGAGATCAGAGTCTCCTGGACTTTCTTGCACAGTCTGGCTTGGAACCACCATCTTCAAATCTCAGTCTCCTGAGCAGCTAAGATTAAAGGAGTGAGCCGCCAGCACCAGGTTCATGCAGTACTTTTTTGTCTTTCTTTTTCCTGGTACTGTGTGTTCAACTCTATGTCACTTGAGACACAGCCTATGTTGGTTAAATTTGATGTAGGGCATCACGTTATGCCCAGTCCAATGTGGAGTATAATCTTTCTATTTGTGCTTCTCATGTTGCTTGCAATGAGAGGCACATACCACTTATGAGTTCAGAATTACTGTCAAATATAAACAGTTGCCAGGGAAGGAAGGTAATGAAGAAATAAGATTCTAAGGAATCTGATTGTAAAATAATATTAAAGATCACACAAAAGGATTTGTGACTTGCATTTGTATTTTGTCGATAAACAAGAAATTTGTTTAAAGACAATTGATGAGATTAGCCCACTCAGTAATAATGCTAAGAAAACATTTATCAGTAGCTCAAATGGTTTATTCTCATGTCTTTATTCCTCCTTGGTTCAGATTAATTGTACCAAGCATTTTTGCTCTGGTAACTCGCACATGCAAATATTGTATTTTTATCAGAATAACCCTCTTTGACCATCCTTTCAAATTCCCTATTATTCAACAGCATTCAGAATGATTCCTGTGCAGTCTTCTCACATAGATGAAATGTACTTCAATATTATTCTCCCCCCATCATTCTTTCCTCTCCTTCTCAAACTATTTCAAGAATGTTTTATGTAGATAGGCAGACACTGAGTAAATAGATGGTAGATATCTGTGAATATATACCACATAACTTTTAATTGTAACGAAAACAACAAAAGCCCCACAAATTCACCAAAGAGTAGCTCATAAGAAGTTGAATGCTCTAAATTAGAAAATTTGTAATTTCAAAAATGACAGTGTTTTTTACTTGATATTTGTGACAAACTGATTTTTTTACTCAACAATATGTAATAGACTCTTCATCTTTCAGTAATTCTGGTTATGTATCCTGTATTATTCTTTGGAATAGCTACAATATACCATTTTATGATTTTTTAATTGTATGCTGTTACTGGAAATTGAACTCAGGGCCACACACTCTTATTGGCTTTTTCCACTCAAAGTTGTGGCTCTAACATTGGAGCCATGGTGTCACTTACAGCTTTTTGCTGGTTAATTGGAAATATGAGTCTCAAGAGCTTTATGTCCAAGCTGGTTTTGAACTAAGACCTCAGATCCTAATCCTGAGTAGCTAGGATTACAGTTATAAACTACCACAGCCTGGCATCAGTGTACTCTAATTAACCAGTCCTTCACCAATTGATACTTGGTACTTGTTTCACATTTTTTGAATGCTATAAACAAAAGTTTAGTTATTATCATATATATTTATTTATATTTTAGTATAAATGCCAAGGTAGAAGTTTTAGGGTCCCAGTTCATGACCATTTGATATGTGTTAACTGTTAAAGAACTCTACTCCAGAAATCTACTGAGGGCACCACTGCTATTTCTTTAATACAACAGAGCTACTCCATCCAACTTGATAAAGGACATTGATCACTTCATAATTTAATCCTTTTCTTTTTCTAAAGTGCATTCCTTGGTTATTTAAACAAGTAAAAAAATAATACTAGCTGGGCGCCGGTGGCTGACGCCTGTAATCCTAGCTACTGAGGCAGCTGAGATCTGAGGATCACGTTTCAAAGCTAGCCTGGGCAGGAAAGTCCATGAGACTATTATCTCCAATAAACCACTAGAAAACCAGAAGTGGTGCTTGGCTCAAGCGGTACAGCTAAAGAGCTGAGGGATAGCACCCAAGCCCAGAGTTCAAGAGCCATGACCAAAAACAAAACAAAACAAAAACAAAAACAAAAAATAAACAACAAAAAAACCCCAACATTTCATTTCAATGAAACTACCACACACCTTCCCAGAATACTCCCTGGACTTCTGTTGTAGTTCTTAATTTACCTCAGTAGTGTGAAGACTCCTTTTGAAGACTTCCTTTTCACATTAACCTTACCAGGGTTGAAGTAAGAAACAGTAGAAACCATGCATAGGAAGCTCATGCTTCTATCCCAGCTACTCAGGAGGCTAAGAACTGAGTATCATGGTTTGAAGCCAGCCTGGGCAGGAAAATCTGGGTAAGAGACTCTTATCTCTAATTAAACTGCTCAGAAAGAACCAGAAGTTGCATTGCGGCTCAAGTGGTAGAGTGATACACTCATCACAAAGAGGCTCAGGGACAAAGGTGGAGCCCTGAGTTCAAGCCCCAGGATTGGTGGGGATAGGTGGGTGGGAGAAACAGAATTGTGTGTGTTCTGTAAGTGCAGGGAAGTGAGCTAGCTACAAAAAAAAAAAAAAAAACAATGAATCTTGAAGTTCCACAGACCTCAAGTCCTTGTTGCCTGAGCACTGGAATTCCCAGTGCTATTTTACTTCAGAAAACTATCATTTTTTTTCTCAGATGAATACTTAGGCTCTCTCAAACACCAGAATGAGCAGTGGCCAGAAAACTGAAACAATAAAAATCTGATAAAGGTTAAGTATCACAGTAAGCATTATATGTTTGTTTGATAAGAAATGACAAAAAAAATTCTCTCCTCACAAAATACTCCCAAATGCAATCTTCATTTAGAAACTTTTAAAGGAAAGATGGCTCAAAGACAATATTGAATAGAAATATTAATAAATACTGTTTTTATTCTTTATCTCTATCAGCTACTTACATTTTTAATAACCCAATCCAAAGTTTTCATCTATTTCTGGATAATGGCAACTAAAAACTGCCTTACCAGCCTTTTGATTTGAATACTGTTTTCTATAGCTGGGAGCGTCTGACTAGTTATCTTCCTCCTCCCCCCTGTCGTTTTTTCTCTCTCTCCCACAACGCTATTCTAAATATATCATTCTATTTAATATAAGCAAATATACAGTAATACTATTTCATTGCTTTCTCTTGTATAAAAAGAATATGAGTATGAGGGTTAACCATACAAAATACAACTTAAACAGCTAAAAAATCAAATTTAAATTTAATAATTTTTTTTGTACTGAGGTGGTAGAGAAAACTTTTTTATGCTTACACAGCTGTATTATGCTGTAGTTTTAAGAAGCTAAAGGTCACTAGTTAAAAAAAAGCTTATGGCATAGATTTCTCATTAATATACAACAAAGGTAGAAAGTACTTGTTCACTGATTTTTAATCAGTTTATGACATGGACTGCAAGCCTCCTTCAAAAAGAGATTCTGCTTGACTAATAATACATTAGCAGTAATCCAGTGATCTGTCCATGCATTAAGGATACAATTTATTCTTCTACTGATCAGTTCTTTTCCCAGCAAAATGAATTGTCTAACTTTTGATAGAACTGCCTAACAAAAGAGCTTTGTGGATAAAATTGACAGACCTTACAGGGTTCAGTTTAGTTTGAATGCTTAAATTAGAAACCCTTGTATTAGGATTAAAATGAAAAAAGAACTGATCTAATTGCATGTCCAAGCAGATATGTCAAATCTGGTTTCTTAGTATTGAATTCTAGTCTAGTTCATAAATGTAGTTAATGTAAAAAAAGAGGACTGATTCTTAATAAAGGCTGAAGCAGCTTTAGAAGTAAATCTTTCTCACTCCGTTTAAAGACATTTTTATGTTTCTGTGTTTGTCTCAAGTCCTGCTCTAGCTTGCTTGGGACATAATTCAAGTGGGAGAACACTTGCTAGCAAGTTTGAGGCTCCGGGTTTAATCCTCAGTGTTATAAAAAAGTCATGTGACAATAGTAATTAATAAGTTCATAAGTGGGCTGGGAAGGTGGCTCAGTGGTAGAGCGCTTGCCTTGCATGCCTGAGGCCCTGGGTTCGATTCCTCAGCACCACATAAGGAAAAAGAAAAAAAAAGCCGGAAGTGGCACTGTGGCTCAAGTGGTAGAGCACTAGCCTTGAGCTGAAGAGCTGAGGGACAGCGCACAAGCCCAGAGTTCAGGCCCCATGACCGGATCAAAAATAAATAAATAAAAAATAAAAAAATAAGTTCATAAGTCCATAGATGATATCAATATTAAGGAAATATATTAATAAATAAAGCCCACACCTGTTTTAAATATAATTTTATACATATGCTATAGAAAAGAATTCACAGCTATCTTTCTTCCTAGAAGAATAGTTTCTTTCCATATGTACATGTTAATTTTAATATTATATAATGAGAAAGCTTATTTAAAATATAACATATATGTTAAGAAAAATAACATGAAGTAGGTTTAGAGCTGTCTTATGCTAATAGATAAATAGATAATACAGTATTTGTAAAGGAGTGATCCTATGTGTTTCTGAAATGTTATGTATTTTAAAAGCTACCCAAACATAGCTCACATACCAGCTATAAAAGCAATTAATTTTTCAAATGAAACTTTGCTTTTGACATTTAAAGTATAATTCCGTTGATTGCTATAGCTATTTTTCAAAGACATTACAAGAAAATGCTTCTATATATGTAAATATATGTATTATTCATTTAATACAACTATGTAAAATACTTGATATTATGTGACTTTTTCCAATGAATAAACACTAGTTCAGGATTTGGAGATCAGTTGAAATGAAAGATGAAGAAAAATACTCAGAAGTAAAAGACTAATACCCTCAAGATGTGTAACTCAAGTACCCAGAATAGTGACATTACTTACTAATGTCATAGAGATTGGATTGGAATTTCTTGGGGCTGAAATTTCAATTCTGTTTGGCTTATGTTTGAGCTTTTATAATGTAGATAAAAAGGACAGTTATTTATATTTCTAATTTTATGTATGCTGAATTAAATGTTTTTAATAAGTTGTGACATGAATTACTTCATTCATATAGATAATAAATTCATGATATACAGTTCGATATATGTACTGTTCATATTTTATTTCTACACATTACTCAGTATAACCAGTACTGTTTGAAATATTATTTTTTTCTTCCCATGACATTGCTGAGTACTGAAAAAGTGGTATACTTATCTTTGCAGGATATGTGCACTTTCTTTTCAGGATGCACATGATCCAACACAGGTAGAATGATTCTAGTTTGAGGCTAGGCCAGGCAAAAATGTAAGACCCTAACTGAAAGAAAAATAAAGTAAATAAAAGCTGAAGATGTGGCTCAAATATTACAACATTCATCTATCTGGGAGGAAAAAATCTGAGTTCAAACCTCAGTAACACACATACACACACACACACACACACACACACACACACACAGATAATCTATTGAAATAGTGATTAAATCATTTTTCAGAAGTTTTATGTTGATACCATTTAGATACCTTAGCAGAAAAAGAAAGCATTATTGTTTTATTTGGCATGATTTAGTAAGTAATATAATTGCAAAATTCAGGTCCTTATATCCTTGCTGCTACATTCATTATGACTTATTTATGATAGAGATTGTTTTCTCTTAAGGAGAAACCAATTGTTGTTGTAGTTATTAGACAGTACAAATAAAATGAATATAATTACATTCCTTCAGAAAATTCAACTGCTGCTTTTCCAGATGAACTGCTCTTATAAGTTATATATCACTCTCCTCATTATTAGATAGTATCATTGTTATTACCCTCTGAGGTAGAAGTTCCTGTAATGGTATATTAAAATATTAGAACTTAGAATCTACCTTCCCAACATTTTAAGAAATTTTAACTATGTGAAAGATTATGAATGCTATAGCTATTTTGTTTCAAAGAGAACAAGGTTATCTTACTATATATATACATATATATCTATATATATATCTATATATATGAAATTGTAAAGACATTGTACAGAGGGTTACAGTTATATGAGTAAGATAATGTGTACATTTACTGCTGAGCATTGTTACCCCCTCATTTGTTTCCTAACAACCCTTCTCTCCCCACCTCCCCATCTCCTCCCTCCCCCTTCCAAAGTTGTAAAGTTTGTTTTCAACATAGTGTCTTGTACATCTCATTGTTACAATGGGTCAACTTGTATCCTCATTTCAGCATTTTATTATTTCCCTTCCCCTCCCCAAATTGTAAAAATGTATATTCAAGATGTAGGACACCGGAATCAAGTACAGTGAAAACGGGTTATACTGTGGGGGAAGAGCACATAAAAGAAACAAAAAAAATCACATAATGCATTATAAATACATTAAAAAGAACAACAAGAAAGATAAAATATCTTGTGTCCCTATCTTGGGGTTCATTTAGCTCAGCATCAGGTTATATTGTCATAGTACATAGCCTTTGACCTTTTCTGCTTGTCCTAGACATAAAGTTATTACAAACAAGGAAAACCATGGGACCTATGTTTCTTTGGGCCTGGTTTATTTCACTTAATATAATTTTTTCCAAGTCTTTCTATTTCCTAAGAAACGGGGCAATGCCATTCTTTCTGAGGCTTAGAATTCCATTGTGTGTGTGTGTGTGTGTGTGTGTGTGTGTGTGTGTGTGTGTGTGTTTGTGTGTATCCCACATTTAATTGATCTATTCATCTACTGTGGGGCATCTGGGTTGATTCCATATCTTAGCTATGGTAAATAATGCTGCAATAAACATAGTGCTGGTAGCTTTAGTATAGCCTTGTTTTTGATCAATTGGGTAAATGCTCAAAAGTGGATTGCTGGGTCATCGGGGAGCTCTATGTGGAGTCTTTTGAGGAACCTCCATACTGCTTTCGAAAGTGGTTGAACAAGTTTACACTCCCACCAACAATGCAGTAAGGTTCCATTTTGGCCACATCCCCTCCAGCATCTGTTGTTATTACATTGTTACTATATTTCTTAATTATAGCCATTCTAACTGGGATGAGGTGGAATCTCAATGTTGATTTGTATTTCTTTTATGGCCAGAGAAGTTGAGTAGTTATTCATGTGTCTATGGGCCATTCTTATTTCCTCTTATTAATCTGGCAGTTGTTTATTGCGGATTTTTTGTTGGAGGATTTAATTTTTTGATTGCTAAATATATTTTAGATATGAGACCCTTGTCCATTGTACGACTAGTGAAGATCTTCTCCATATCCATGGACTTTCTATTGATCTTGCTAGCTATGTCCTTTGCCATGAAGAAGCTCTGCAGTTTCATGCAATCCCATTTGTCCAACCTTTCGTTGATTTGTTGTGTTTCTGGGTCTCTTTTAAGAAAATGTCTGCCTGTGCAAAGGAGCCCTAGTATTTCTGCTGTTCCTTCCTGTAATGTTTTCAGTGTGTCTGCTTTACCTTCTAGGTTTGTTATCCATTTGGAGTTGATTCTGGTGCAGGGTGATATATAAGGATCAAGCATTAGTTTTCTACAGGTGTTTAACCAATTTTTCCAGCACCATTTACTGAAGAGGCTGTTGTTTTCCATTCTATTTTTTTTATCTCCCTTGTCAAAGATTAGGTGGCTATAGGTCTGTGGGTTCATTTCTGTGTCTTAGCTCTATTCCATTGGTCCTCAAGTATGCTCTTGTGCCAATACCAAGCTATTTTGATTATTATGGCTTTGTAGTAGAGTTTGAAATTTGGTGTTGATATTCCTCCAGGACTTTTCTTTGTGCTAAGGATTATTTTTGCTATTCAGAGTCTTTTATTGTTATGAATTTTTGGGTTGCTTCTATTTCATTGAAGAATGAGGTTGGGATATTGATAGGCATCACATCAAATCTGTAGATAGTCTTTGGCAGTATTGACATTTTCACGATGTGAATCCTCCCAATCTAGGAGCACTGGAAGTTTTTCCAATTTTTTAGTTCTGCTTTAATTTCCTTTTTCAGCTTTTAAAGTTTTCATCATAGAGGTCCTTCATTTCTTTTGTTAATTCAACTCCAAGGTATTTTATTTTTTTGTGGAGCTTTTACAAAAGTAGTTGCTTTCCTGATTTCAGCCATTTTCTTCTTGTTATTGGCATATAGAAAAGCCATTGATTTTTTTCAGGGTTAATTTAATACCCTCTACTTTGTCAAAGTTTCAGATCAGCTGAGTAACTTGGGAATAGAATCCATCAGTTTCTTTAAATACAAGATCATGTCATTTGCAAAGAGGGAGAGTTTTACTTCATCTTTCTATATTTGTTTGCATCTTGTCTTATTGCTTTACCTAGGCATTCTAATATTTAATTGAGGAGAAGTGGAAAGAGTGGACACCCTTGTTTTGTTCCTGAATTTAGAGGAAATTGCTTTCGCTTTTCACTGTTAAATATAATACTGCTGTAGATTTGTCATACAAAGCCTTTATTATATTGAGAAACGTTCCTAGTTTTTCCATTTCATCGTGAAGAGGTGTTGGATCATGTTAAATGCTTTTTCTGCCTCTATTAAGATAACCATGTGGTTCTTATCCTTGCTCTTGTTAATGTGATGAATTATGTTAATTGTTTTGTGTATACTGAACCAGAATTGCATCCCTGAAATGAATCCTGTTTGATCATGGTGTATGATTTTTTTTGATGAGTTGTTGAAATCGATTGTCCAACATTTTGTTTACATGTTTTGCATTGATGTTCATCAAGAAATGGATCTATAGTTCTCTTTCTTTGATGAGTCCTTGCTTGGTTTTGGGATAAGGGTTATGATAGCCTCATAGAAAGCATTTGGTAGTGAACTTTCACTTTCAATTTCATTGAAGAGTTGGAGGAGTATTGGTGTGAGTTCTGTTTTGAAGGGCTTGTAGGATTCAGCTGTAAATCCATCTAGTTCTGGACTTTTTTGGGGTAGGAGGTCTCTTATTGCTGTTTCTATTCCAATTGATACGGGTCTATTAAATTGGTTTAACTCATCTTGGTTTAGTTTTAGCATGTTGATATTTGCTAGAAATTTATCCATTTCTTCCATATTCTCAAACTTATTAGCAGAAAGGTTTGAGAAGTATTCCCTTATAATGTTCTGAATCTTGGTTGTTTATGTGGTGATGTTTCCATTCTCATCTCTGAGTTTGTTTATTTGGGTGAATTCTCTTCTTTTTCTGATAAGATTTGCTAAGGGTCTGTCAATTTTGTTATTTTTTTCTAAGAATTAACTTTTGTTTTGTTGATTCAATGGGGTTTTTTTGGAGTCTAATTCATTTAATTCTGATTTAATTGTAATTATTTGTTTCCATCTACTGGATTGGGGTTTAGCTTGTTACTCTTTTTCAAGGAGTTTCAGGTACCTCGTTAAATTGTTGGTTTCAGATCTCTTTGTTGATGTAGACTCAGAGCTATAAACTTGCATCTGAGTACTGCCTTTGCTGTGTCCCTGAGTAGCTGGTAATTTGTGTGTTCATTTTTGTTAAATATCATGAACATTTGAATTTCCTTTCTAATCTCTTCCATGACATACTGTGGTTCAACAGTATGTTGTTCAGCCTCCATGTGTTACAGGATTTTCTTTGGTGGCTTTTGGTATTGAATTCTAATTTTATTCCCCTATGGTCTGAGAGAATGTACGGCATCATTTCAATGTTTCTGAATTTAGACAAATTTGTTTTGTGACCTAAAATGTGGTCTATTTTGGAGAATGTTCCATGTGCTGCTGAGAAGAACTTGTATTTTGATATTGCTAGCTGAAATATTCAGCAACTGTCTGTTAAATCCAGTTGATCGATGCAGATGTTTAGATCCAAGGTTTCTCTTGTGTTTCTCTGGCTTGTTCTGACCGAATGGTCAGAATGGGTATCAAATCAAAACCAGTTCCACAGTAGAACACTATTTTAAGGTAAGTATCAACCAGAGCCCTGTAGTTGCACTGATTTTTTGATGCTGTCAAAATGAGTACAGATAGGGCTGGGAAGGTGGCTCAGTGGTAGAGCGCTTGCCTTGCATGCTCGAGGCCCTGGGTTCGATTCCTCAGCACCACATAAGCAAAAAGAAAAAAGCCGGAAGTGGCGCTGTGGCTCAAGTGGTAGAGCGCTAGCCTTGAGCTGAAGAGCTGAGGGACAGCGCCCAGGCCCAGAGTTCAGGCCCCACGACCGGACCAAAAAAAAAAAAATGAGTACAGATACAATCTAGTTCAACAACACACAGTGAGGGATCAATAGGCTAAGAAAATCAAAGAAGGAGTCTGCAGACCAGAAATTAATATTAATAGGGAGAATTGTGAGAAGAAAATAAGATTAGAGGGGAGGGAAAGGGAGAGAGGGAAGATAACCAAGACCTAAATTCAGAGAGAGGGAAAGAATAGAAGGAAAAGAGAAGAGAGATAAAGAAGAGAAAAATAAATAAATAAAATGTAACACTTAAAGAATTATATAAGTATAAAGTATTAATACTATAATTAAAGTAGTTAAGGCTGAGAGTTTGTGAATTATTATTGATATCTGAACTAAGTATGTACACAATGAAGGATAAGGTCTAATAATCGAAGATATCTGTGGATGAAAAGAACAGCAATTAAGTAAAGAAAAAAAAAAGACCAAAAGGGAAAAGAGTAAAAAGAGAATTTAAAAACTAACCTAAAATAAAAATGATGAACAAAATAGAAAACATTTTTTTAAAAAATTAAAAAATTAAGTAGAAAAAAGTTTTCTTTTTTTTAATTGGGGGTGGGGGGAATCTTGTGTCTCCCCTGTGTCTGTAACCAATCTCTTGGTGGAGTCTCTGATTTACTTGTGGTGTTTGTTTTTCCTGTGGCCTGACTGGTTTCTTAATTCAGTTTGTTTGAGCAGATAGAATGTAGCTCTGCCTTAGCAGGGACTTTCTGACCCTCTTCCCAGGCTAGTTCAATTGGAAGGTGATCTTCTTTGACTATCACAAAAGAAGGAGATGGCTGTTCCTTCTAGCTTGGAGTTGCTGTGATGGGGCTAGGTTGTGGGTAGGGTTGAGGCCTGTCAGCAATCAGTAGTTTTTCCCTGAGGGGCTAGCTCCTGAAACACTCACACAGCCTAGCCTGGAGCCATTCTCAGGATTTATGTTTACTGAGTTTGCAATTATTTTACTTTTACCTTCCTGTAGCTGGGTCTGGGCCTGTGGTGCAGTGGGATGGGGCAGGCTCTGGCTCTGTTTACTCAGTGAAGAATGTTACTGCTTCCATGGCAGAGCTTCCTCTGCCTGGGAAAGGCAACTTTCCCTGTGGGTGGAGCTGAGCCCTGGTCAGGTTGCTTTGACCTGTTGAATGACTCCTTTTATCTTCTTCCAAGGTCTGAGTTATGTGGTAGCTGCTCTGACCTAGTCTTTGTCAATATCAAAGATGTAGTTCTTCTCAGGTGGTGGGGGAGGGGCTACCTTCCCACCACTGCTCCATGAGAAGTAGTGAGGATGTCTTGTGGGGTACTCACACTTTTAGTTTCTGTTCCATCTACAGTCTGGGACTATCTGTGATGATCAGGATGAAGATTTCCGCTCCTAGTCAGTTCTTGCTGATTAGTGAAATCTCTGGCACCTTTGTTTCAGACTCCTTCTGTTGATATGGTGGCCATGGCAGCAGCTGCCACCCCAGCTGTGGACAGCAGCCAGTCCTTGAATCTGTCTCCTTAACCAAGCTGCCTGAATTTTTCCTCTCTGGCCAAAGTCTCTGTACTATGATGGCACACTTGGTGTGATTCTCTAGCATTGGACTCTTCACTGGAACACTAAAACTGGTTTCTATGTGAAAGCTTGTTTAGCTCTCAGCTTCTCTTCCACCATCTTTCTCTCTAGACCCTATCTTGTAATTTCTTACATAGACAGAAAATGCTTGACTGCTTCTGGGAAATTGGTCATTAGTGTACAATCAGTCTTAGGTATTTGTGGGTTCTACATCCATGTATTCAACCAACCATGAAATGAAAAGTATTTGAAAATAAATTTCTTACTGCATTAAACAGACACAGACTTTTTTCCTGGTATTATTTTCTATGAAATGTAATAATTTATTATTTAGTTATTTATTATTTATTAATGTAATCATTTATGTAACATTTATATTGCTTCTAATTATTTATAAATTATAAATAATCTAAAATGATTCAAAGTACTCAGAAAGAGACTCACAGGTTATTTGCAACTTGTATACTAGTTTCTATCATGAACTGAGCATATATGGATTTTAGTATGTATTTCAAATTATATAATAAAATTTAAGTATGATATATGTGTCCTGGAGTAGATCTCTCCCTTTGCATTATATTTCTGTAAAATATGAATAATGTTTCACAATATGGTTATACAATATGAATATTTTTGTGATTGTTTTGATTATTTCTAACATTCTAATATCAACCAATAATGTAATGAACCCTTTAGTTGGATGTAGTTGCTCCTGCCTATAATCCTTGCTACTCAGGTGGCTGAAATTGCAGTGTTAATTTTTTTAAATAGTTGAAAAAGAGTGAGATGTGATTGAATGTAATATATTGATTTTTTAAATACACATCTACTTTAGTTGGTTGTTAACACTTTGTACATTTGTAGTTGATAGTATAATGTTTGTATATTATAATATATTATTTGTATAATAAACTATGTAAAATAGAGCCTTTTAATTAGAAAATTGTATATAGAGTAGTAAGGAAGGGACATTATTTTTGAGATATCTGAATAATTTTCCATTAAAAACATGCAATATACATTTTACATTCTATTTAGACCTAAAATACAGGAAGTTGTTAAATATATTAATGTTTGGACTTTTCTTTCAAAGTTGATGCCTTGTTTATTTTGGAAAAACTGTATAGTGATTCATTAGTAACAAAAGTGCACACTTAGGTAATTGCTGGAAAGAAATGTAACTTCTCTATAAAGCTGTTTCACAGTCTTTACACTTAGTGGTTACTGAAAATCACTGTTTAAACATGACACATTGAAAGGTGATGAATGTTGGCATTGATGAAAGCTGTGCTTTCCAGCGATCCAAGCACTGAGTTCTTTATAATAAAAATGAAGTAAAGAATTTATGAGGTTATCTGAGGTGTTCCAAGATTGCTAGTGTTCTAAGCATGATCTGTGTCTATGTGAACATAGGAAGAGGAAAAAATCACTACAAATCACACAGTATGTGATATCTGAAGCCCAAGATTTTATAAATGTTCTTTCAATTCTAATAAAATTAATATCTCTCAGACAAACCAATAAATTATATTATTTTTTCATAAGGAGTTATTAATGTGAGTATTAAAATGTGACTTTAGAGGTTCATTCTCATCATATGCATTTAGACAAAGGTTAAAGATATATGTGTGACCTTATAATATACTTTAAAAGTCCTCAGCCCCATCATTCTTGGCTGATCTTATTCTTCATCTTCTTTGCCTTTTCTAGAATCTCATGGAGATGGAATTTTATACAGTTACTAACATTCATTTAAGTTTTCTTGTTACCTTTTATGGATTGATCATTCATTACCTTTAGCATGAAGTCATAATTCATTGTTGAATATATTATAGCCTATCTTTTTTTCCAAATTGAACAACATCTTTGTAGTTTCCACATTTGGAAATTAGTGTTAAGAATGATGAATATATATGTGTGGGTCTTTATGTGGACCCATAAATACTGAGGACTAGTGCATGATAACTGTATGTGTAGCTTTTCAAGAAATATCTATACAGTCTTCTAAAGCAGCTGAACCACTTCATAATCCAACCAGCTGTGATCAAGAATTTCTGCCATTCAACTTCTTGGTCAACTTTTTATAATAGCATTGCTTGGATGATCAGCATTCAAACAGATGTGTAGTTGAACCTCATTGATGTTTTAGTATTCATTTCCTTAATGACATAAAAGGTAAAACATCTTTTCATATGCAAATTGTGTGTCTCCTTTGGAAAGTGCATGTTTAAGTTGGATGCTCATTTTTAAATTGGTTTGTCATTTTACTGTGACTTTTAAGACCTCACTGTATATTCTGGATAATAGTATTTTGTCAGATGTGTCTTTTGCAAATATTTTCCCCAGCTTGTGATGCTGATATTTTGGGGAGAAGGGGCGGTAGAGAGACTGTTGGTCATAGGGCATGACCTCAGAACCTGGGTCCTGCCTCTGACCTCTTTTTCTCAAGGCCACTACCACTTTGAGCCACAACACCCCATCCAGTTTTCTGGTGGTTAATTGGAAATAAGAGTCTCACAGACTGGTTGGCTTTGAAGCACAATCCTCAGATCTCAGACTCCTGTGTCTAGAATGTCAGGCATGAACCACCAGCATCAGGCTTTTTTTCTTTCTTTCATTTGTTTTTAACTTATATAGTATTTTGTAAGAATCTTTTTTTTTTTTTTTTTGGGTCCGGTCATGGGGGCTGAACTCTGGGCCTGGGCTCTGCCCCTCAGCTCTTCAGCTCAAGGCTAGCACTCTACCACTTGAGCCACAGCGCCACTTCCGGCTTTTTTCTTTTTGCTTATGTGCTGAGGAATCAAACTCAGGGCCTCATGCATGCAAGGCAAGCGCTCTACCACTGAGCCAACTTCCCAGCCCTGTAAGAATCTTATAAAGCAGATATTAAGATCCCTGTTTAAATTTATTAAAATATAGTCAGAGTAATTAAGAATAACTATCTTTCCTAATTCAAGAAAAAGTCTAAGCAAACTTTTTGGATAACTAAAGTGATATATACAAGCTTCAGTTTAATAATTTCTGTTTAAAGTTACAGAATATGCTCTTTTATAGGTAACCATATAAAATCACTTAAAGATAGTTTTTATTGTAGTTATGGCCAATTTCTAGCTTAGGCCTTCTTATAGGTATACCTACAGTATCTGCTAGGGAAATTCATCTCTTGCACATTTAATGATTAATTCTAAAGTGAACATATGTAGGCTGGGTTTTGGTCTACATGTAGATCTCAACTGACATTACTTTCTTTTAACATGTGATTATGTCTAATAAATTTCATGATCAGACAATTTTAAACTGTTAAGGACTAAAACATTAGTTAACCAGACTTGTAGATGGAAAACTTTTTTACAGGCAATCTTACCTTTCTGAATGAGGTTTTGCATCATTTTATATGGTCATATGTTCATAGCTATTGAGCTATTGTGAACTTCTGCTAGGACTATCCTCAGCATACTAATTATTGTATGATCTTTGGGTCTAGCTTACTTCACTTAATATGATTTTTTTTTCTAAGTCTTTCCATTTCCTTATGAATGGGGCAATGACATTTTTTTCCTGACAGAAACATAGAATTCCATTGTTTATATATACCACAGTTTCTTGATCCATTCATCTATTGAGGGTCATGGTAAATAATGCTGCAGTGAGCATAGTTGTACTGGTAACTTTAGTGTGGCCTTGTTTGTAATCATTTGGGTAAAGATCCAGGAGCAGGATTGCTGGGTCATAGGGGATTTCAATGTTCAGTCTTTTAAGGAACCATCCATATTGCTTTCCAGAGTGGTTGAACAAGTTTATATTCCCACCAGCAGTGTAGTAGTGTTCCCTTCTGGCCACATTCCCATCAGCCTTTGTTGTTATTAGATTTCTTGATAATGGTCATTCTAACTGGGGGAGATGGAATCATAACTTACTTGTTAGGTGCTACTTTTGTTTATTTTTCTGTTCATAATAGTATTTATATGGATAACTGATTTCTAGTGTTATGTTGTTAGTATAAATGCTACATTTGTCTATGCTTAATATACGTGGAAAATATATTTGCAATCCAGTTACATAAACATAATTTATATGTTCCTTATACTCACAGTGTTGCTCAATGAAGTTTGTTTTTGGATTATCAAGTTATTAAATATATTAACCAGACTGTATGAAATTATACATGAAATATTTTAGTATTTCTATAAATTCCCTCTTTTAATGAAGACAGGGACATTAGGGACAATAGGGCCATTGATTTTTTTCAGTGCTATTACATGATACTGCAAAGAATCCCTATGATGCAGCCTCAGGTTGGATAAAAGTGGATCCCTTTGTAAGAATGAATTATGAGAACCTAGCCCATTATCTTCTGCTGCAAGTCTTTGATCTAAGATAGTGGCCTTGTGAGATTTCAATTTTATAACCCCAACCTGACTTTCATCATGTCCTAAGTGAGGTCTGTCATATCTTAGCTACATCAAAGCAAAAATAAAGAAGTTCATATATAATAAGAATTACCAAAACCACCATTTAAATAAGCCTTCTGTTGAAAATAATAATAGATTTTAAAACATCCATAAAGAAACATGAAGAGAAGTGTAATTTGCCTTTATCACTTCAGCTACCATGTGTCTTTAGTTAATAGTTCATCAAAACCAATTCTCTTAAGGGAGAAGAGCTCCATAAATATATCAGAGTAAAATATTGATAATGCCCAAAATACTCATTTCTTTCACTCTTCTTGGTGTCTGTGAGAAAAATAATTTCAAAGGCCCTTCTTTTTGACCTGAAGTTTTAATACACCACCTGAATGTCTCTTGTGTTTCTACTCATTACAAAATTAGGAAAACAATTAGAAAGTACATTTAGGATGAAAGTTTAACCTGTTAAGTGGTTTTGTTTGTTTAAATTAAGTTTCTATACAGAAAAAGTTGCAGTGTTTTCTTTGATGTTTTGATTTTTTAAATATTTACTTACTACAAACTGTTATTTGTCTTCAGGTACAGAATGAGACAGGGAACTCTTTAAGATGAAGCAGGAGACTTGATCAAGTCCACAATGAACATCTCTTATAAAGCAGAAATCTTAGGTAGGAATGCAATAAAAGACAAGTATTGCATACTTAATAATTTTCTAGTTAGAAGTATAAAAAGGGGGCTGGAAGGTGGCTCAGTGGTAGAGAACTTGTCTTGCATGCATGAGACCCTGGGTTCGATTCCTCAACACCACATAAGCAAAAAGAAGAAAACTGGAAGTGGCGCTGTGGCTCAAGTGGTAGAGCCCTAGCCTTGAGCTGAAAAGCTGAGGGACAGTACCCAGGCCCAGAGTTCAGGCCCCACAACTGGACCCCCCCCAAAAAAAAGTATACAAAGGACCTTGAATTTTTCCCTCAATGAGTTCAGAATCCAGCTGCTTCCAGATAAACAGCAATGGAGTTATGGTAAGCCTGGAAGTTACAGTGGATCACATTAGTAGATTGTGAAATCAATAATCTAAATATTTTCCCCAAGTACTAGTTCCTAAATTTCATAACATGGGAGGAATAACCAAGTTATTCATTTCAGCATGAGAGTAAATGTTGTGAATCCCCACATGGAAAACATAATTACAGAAATCCATATAAAAGTTCATTCTCCAGTGTTTTGTCAATGAGTTGATCTGAGAGTAGACTAGGATGAAAACCTCAAACTTTGGAAGCAACAGAGGAGAAGCAAAGGAACCAGCCATGTCAGTAGAGTATATGGCAAGGAAACACTGGTAAGAGTTAAATACATTTTAAGATAGTATAATTAATTTCTTAAATATCCTTCTTACAATCAACAATGTAAAATACTAATAGAAATATTTTTTTAAAACTTATTCAGATATAATGTCAATATATCATTACAAAGAAGCAATAGACTGGTAATGAGAAAAGCATAAGACTCAGAGTCCCAGGTATTAAGTGAGAGATCATTGGAATATTATCTTCTTAATCTCCATTTACTTCTATACTATGCCAATCATAATTCCTAACCAACAGTGTTTGAATAAAAAAACTTAGTTACAGAATTTCTTCTTTCATATAATGTCTACATATTCATAAAATTGTTTGATTTTATAAGTATTATATTTAACAATTATTTATAAATTTGATATTCATTTTTTGTTGTATTCAATTGTAATATTCAGTTTGAATTTATTCATTGCAATAAACCAATGTGAAAATATGGATTTATGTGATAGCTTTTGAATATGTTTATGGGATTATATTTGTTGAATTGTTATGATTTGTCATGATTGTGCATGATTCACACATGAGTTTGAAATTGTTCTTAAAAGTTCCAATGACATTTATGTGGCCATCTAGCTGATATCTAGCAGATATAGCCATTAGAATTCCAGTATAGTGGTAAAAATTTGGAAAAATCTTAAAAATTATTAGTTTTACATACACAATCATCTAACAATATGTGAAAATCCAACTTTTGTGCTTGAGCACAATGTAAAATATCATATTCAGTTCTCAAAAGTCTTTGTCTCACCTTCACTTGAGATATTGTTATGTACCTCTTAAAACCAGGCTCAGGTTAAGCTAGGCAAAATTAAAACAAAATGAAAATTTATCTTCATCCAAAACAAAAGGTAATAGAACTAATTGGTGAAAATCACCAAGGTGAATGGATAAGCTTCATCAAAAGTATTATTTCCATCACTAAAAGATGAAGAAAATGATAAATGTAATCACCACCTTCATTCATTCATCCATTCATACACATTCATTCAGAAAGTAAAAGTACTTTGTAGACTAGCATTTTGAAAATACCATAATTTTTAATATTTTTTTCTGATAAAATTAATGACTTTGGTAGGATTACCAAGTAGGCAATCAAATTTGCAAGGTTAATAGTTGCAGAATATTGAAATGTTTATGAGCTTTCTTGGCAAATTTTTTTTTAGCTGACAGTGATCAGAAATAAGGCAAAATTACTTTCAAAATAAAACATTTCTTTTAGAAAACTCGGATTTATTGTGTTTGAAAACTCATGATAAGAGTTTAGGCAAAAGCAGCTTTCTATTTTACTAAAAAGGACTATTATCTAAGAACAATCATTCATATAACTCCTGATTTGGCAGCAGTCCAAAGATATCATGATAGACAAAGGAAGCAAGGCTTTTTAAGCTTTTTAATTTAGGAAAATAGATTTGGCTGGCTTTATTCTCTTTTCCATTTACTGCAATATGTTTAAAAGAGAATGGATTAATTTTATATGAGGACAGAGGGGAGAGGTCTGCTGAGGTATCCATCAACCAGCGATGCCTAGAGTTCTATTTGTTTCCTTCACGAAGAAAAATACTTTCTTTGATTCAACCTGCTCATTCTTGTACCACCTCCATTGCAACAGGTACCAATTAACAACAACAACATTACTTGTTTCTGTTTTGATAAGTCTTGGAATTATAGTATTTGAGTCTACTGAGACCTTATATTTTTAATTATTATTAAGTAGTACAAGTGAGTTATAATTCCATAAATCAGGTTATGGCTACAGTGCTACCGGATAATTTTCTTTTACATTTAACTCTGCAAAACCTAAGACTTTCTGGGCAACTGGTTTTGATTAAGTATGACTCTAGTCTTTCACATGCCATCAGAATTCCATTAGAATCCCTTGGTATGGTTTCCCTGTAAAATAATCTCTACATTTCTGTCATATAAAGTATGTTTTGGACTCTGTGCTCTAAAGAATATCTGTAATGACCAGACACACTGCCCTGAACATTTAGTCTTAAGTACTTGGGATACAGGGATTAAAAGGTCATGGTTTGCGAATACTCTACCATAAAAATCAAGGACCATGACATGTGCCTATTACTTTAAAAAAATTACAAATGCTAAATACAAATCCTCAGAAAATACTAAACTTCAGCCACTGATTTTCTATATGGCATCAATTTTTTAAATTGATTCTCAGTCATCACCTGGAAGAAATGTTCTAGATTGACATTCATAACAACTCCAATAAAGCATGTTTTTTATTACTTATCATAAAGTAGTACAATATATTTTTATATTCTTACAAGTATATAATACTAGGAGGTTGAACTAAAAACTCATTATTTTAGACTTAATTGTATTTTCCCAACAGAGGGCTGAGAGTGTGGTAGGACACCGTTCTGTAAAAATGTACTTTCTTAGATTGGATTCTAATACTTTCTTCATGAGCTAAAACCTGTTAATTCTTATAGAGAAAAAGTTCAGAGAACCAGCATTCAAAAGGTGTGAAAACAGTTCCAGGAATCTTCTACTTTGGACATGATAATTAACTTTAAAGCTCGAGAGACTCAGATTTTTTTCAAAGATGTGAATTACATGCCCGTTTTTTGTATCATACTAACCCGTAAATACTCAATTTCATTGAGCCCCAGTAGCCTTGTATGCAAATAGAGATAATAATATTTGTTCTTCGAGGTTATGGCTAAGATCCAGCAAGCAAATGTATTTACAGTAATGTCCTGACTTGTTTAGAATGCACTACTTATTATTTACCTCTCTGTGTGATTTAGTTAGAACCAATACTTATTTGAGTAGCAATATACTTTTCTCTACATTCGTATAGTCTGTTATCAGTTGTAGCTATGCATATACTTAGTTCATGGGGTTAAAATTAATCCCTTTCCCATCTTTACTTGCTTGTCATCTCATTTGACACAAAAAGGGAATGTGTTGGGGGAAGGAGAAGTATAATGGTCTCTTGTAAAATGCTAGGAAAGATTTTAGCCTATCCTGTCACTTAGACAACTAATTACACCATCACAAGCTGCAATTACAATTAAAGATTTTCAGCTGATGAAAGGCATGTTCACTGCATTCTCATTACCTGATATTTCCTTGCCAACACTCAAGAGTATCATGATTTTGATGAAATGAAAACAACTCAAGGAGCTGTATTTGCTCAGTAACACCAACAGAACAGTTCAGGGAGACCATTGCAATTCCCTTCTGCCCCATTGCATTCTTCCACTGAGCCATTTAAAGCTATAGCTTTCCTTATTACCTCAAAGAGCTTGTTGGCTGCCAAAATCATTAGCCATTTCTGCTGATCCAGCATTGTCTGTGTGAAATATCATGACCTGTGGAGCACACAGAGCTCTTTTGGCAGTAAGCCAGGTGAATTTGTCTTAAGTTGCTCAGACCAGATCAGTCAATTCAAATCATTTAGTGTCTGGAGTCCCTGACAGTTTGCATGCTTGTCAAGTGCCATTAGTTGCAACAATACCAGTGATAGGAATTAGGAAGAGGACCCAGGGTTTAAGGATACCCCCTTAAGATTCCTTCTACCCCTCTTCTGATTTAGTGCATCTGGGACTATCCCTCATTTTCCCAACTCCCCATATAACATCAAGACAGATTACATTCCAATACTTGGTTTATTTTGATATATCTCTTGAATGTCTAATGCCTGCATTAAAATTATTCTAGTGATTTAAACTTCATACTTTTTTAGGGATTTAAGTTTTATGTGAAATATTTAGTTATTAAAACCTTGCAGCTTAGTACCATTAGCTCATGCCTGTAATCCACTGAGCCACCTTCCCAGCCCCTCATGCCTGTAATCCTAGCTACTTACTCAAGAAGCAAAGATCTGAGGACTGCAATTTGAAACCAGCTTTGCCACACAAATCTGAAAAATTTTTTAGCTCCAAAGAACCAGCAAGATGTGGGAAATGGAGGCATGGCTCAAATGGTTGAGAGCCAGCCTTGAGCAAAATAAGCTAAGCAACAATATGAAGCTTTGAGTTCAAGCTCCACAAACACCACACACACACACACACACACAGAGAGAGAGAGAGAGAGAGAGAAAACGGTATTCATTGCATCAATATGATTGTTCTCCTGGTGACAGAAAACCTGATCAAATCTGTCTAGAGCAAAATGGTGATTTATGACCCCAACTAAATACAAAGTGCAGAGGCGCCTGGCATGGCAAAATGTAGAGATAGAAACAATGTCATTGTGCCCTTGTTCTTCTGACATGGTCTCTCAGTTCAATTTCACTATTTGCAGATTTTTTTCCCCTAATTAGGAAAATGACTGTGCCCACCCTGCAATCTTAGATTATTTTAGCTTCATAAACTATGGGAAAGAATTCCAGTAATTGACCAGGAGGAAGAAAATCTCATTGCAATGCTTTGACTATACTTAAATCACATACAT
Source organism: Dipodomys ordii (assembly GCF_000151885.1). Classification (NCBI taxonomy): domain Eukaryota; kingdom Metazoa; phylum Chordata; class Mammalia; order Rodentia; family Heteromyidae; genus Dipodomys; species Dipodomys ordii. The sequence continues at coordinate 6,724,309 of NW_012267309.1, read as the reverse complement.
GCCCATCCGTTTGCATGAGGAATATATGCCCTCATTTCCATCACTACACCATCATTCATGTAGCAAGATTTCATCCAGGTTTACTTATAAAATATGCACTGAAAATTTTATGTGAAGCAAAAATGTCTCTGAGAAAGAAAATCAACCTTCTTTTAGCAAGAGAAGAAGAATGAATGAGGGAATTTTCTTTGCCCTTACAGTCAAACAAAATTCAGTTTCTTAGAGGCTCCGCTTACCTTTCCATACCTGATTTCATACATTCTACAGAACATTCTATTTCTCTTTTACCTGAAACCTGTCCCTATATGAGAAATCTAGGGCCTTCTCTCTCCATGTTATAATAAATTTAAGATGAATACTTAATGAGATATGATTTCCAAAGTTTCAACTCAAACTTAAGCTGCTAATGCAGAATCACAACGCATAGGTCAAAAGATCCCATTCCTGTCAGGTCATAAGTCATTAGCTAGATCATAGACATGTGAATACATGCATACCAGCCACAGCTGATCTGTAGTCATAGGATTTAGAACAGTTCTTCAAAGGTTTATGCAATTTTCAAAATATAGTCATCCTCACATACGATTTTATTTGCAAAATAGTGATTTCTACTGAATGGGAGAAATAGTATACCTATGAGATTCTATTATCCAAAAAATAAGTATAGACTTTTGGCAAGTACTAAATGTCATATTTTAGAGGAATAGAGATAAACATAGTCTACTTCCAGAGAATGACCAGTGTGAGAGGAGAAGTAACCAAACATTTGATGAATAGGGATAGTCAAAAACTAGAAGGAAGAAAAATGCAGAATCTTCAAAAAGTGTTTCAGAAAATGTTTTCTTTCATTGGTCAATAGATTCAGGTGAGAAGCATTTAAGGATCTAAAGCTAAGTAATAGAGACTGAGAATGAGGCTGGCATATAAATGATGAGTGAAAACAGTCATGGATCTGCTGATACTCTGAGAATGAGACTCTGAGATTGGAGCCCCGAAGACTTCCATTACTATTTAGTATTCCCTCATAAAGTGTTAGTATCAAGAATGCAAAGTAGGAAAGTTGGAAAGATCCCTGCAAATCATATATTGGAAACTGAGTCCCCAGTACAGAGCCTTAATGAAGGTGTTTGTTCATGAGGATTCCATTCTCGTGAGTTGATTGATTTTGCATTAGGCTTAATAGGAGGAAAGAGATGGTCCTAGCTATATGAGAGGCAGAAATAAGAGAATAGAAGTTTAAGGCCAGCCCAGGCTAAAAATAAATAAATAAATTTTAGCAAGAACTTATCTCAAAAAAAATTAGCCAATCCTAGGTTATAAATTTGTAGGCTCAACTACACAAGAAGCATAGGTAGAATTATGAGGTATGAGGCAGACCACAGCAAGAAGCTCAAGAGTTTATTTGAAAAATAGTTTAAAAGGTCTGGAGTTATTCTCCCCCTTCAAAAAAATAAGTCTGCTACAGATATCAGTAAGTTGATATAACTAATATAAATTACAAATCCAAAGGACTATTATATCTATTCCAAAACTCTTACTTTAAAAATGCAATATTTAAAATATTTTACTGAGGAAAGTGTAATATGAAATTCACGGTTAAGGATTCCCCAAGGCAAAAGTGAAACTCTCTTTCTAAAATAAATGGAGAAAACAGGCACCAGTATCTTGTGTGTGTAATCCTAGCTACTCAGGAGGCTGAGACCTGAGGATCACTGTTTGAAGCCAGCCTGGCCAGAAAAGTCTGTGAGAATCTTAGCTCCAGTTAACTAGTAGAAAACCAGAAGTGGCACTAAGTGGTAGAGAGCTAGCCTTGAGCAAATGAGCTCAGGAACAGCTCTCAGACCCTGAGTTAAGCCCCAAGACTGACCCCCCCCCAAAAAAAGCAAAAACAAAAACAAAAACACACAGAGAATAAAGACCTACTACAGCTATGGCTCAAGTGGAAAATACCCTGCTCAACAAGTGACAACCAAACAGACAAAAAAGTAATATTTAAATGAGTAAAAAATACTCAGAAAACTGTTTTAGGTATAGAAAAAAACAGAGATGTGAATAATGTTTGTGCCTAGTTAAAAAAAAAAAAACAAGAAAGCAAGCATCTGGGAAATGTAATAGGGCTGGATCAGATTTTTCTTCTTATATGAAGTTAGAAAATGTTTGCATGTTTTGTTCAGAGTTTTGTTTAATTACATAAGAACAGTGGATAATCATAGCAAACTTACTTGTTTTGAATGGGATCCAAAACCAACCAACGGAGAATAGTTAGGTATTTTGGCCAGGGATCAAAGCCTTAGCCTATTATCCTAGCTACTTGGAAAGGTGAGATTGAGACCAGTTTAGATTAGAAAGAATTTCAACAGCCTTCATCTCAAGCAATGGCTTCACTTCACATGGTGGCATGCCCCTGTGGGGGCTGGCGGCATGCATATCAGTTATGAGGCCCTGAGCTAAACACAAACAATAAATAATCCTATAAGAAGGTGTATATTTTGACTTGGCTATTGATGGGTTTTACACACTCTCACTCATATGTAAAATCTTAAAAAAATTTCTCCCATTGAAATAAAAAATAGAATAGGGTTTACAAAAGATGGAGAGAGCTGGGTCAATTGGTAAAATATTAGTTAGAAATAAGTTCTGATTTCCCACTTAACATTAATACAACCTCTATTTAGATGGAAAACTCACAAAAGTGAGAGGGATTCGGTTTTTTTTAATCTTTTAGTAGTTGCACAAAAGAGTTTCCGTTCAATATGTCAATGTCTGAGTACACTGCATCTTGATCAATGTCATCTTTTCATCATTGTCCACCTCGTCTATTCCAACCTTATCCCTCCCCTCAATTATCTGGTAAAATGGATTCGTATATGATTTGGGAATGTTGTCAGGGAAGCAGCTCTGACAAAAACTTATGGGTTTGGATTTATTGAAGTAACCAGAAACCAAGGACTTAGTCCATGCAAAGACTGCGTAACAGGGAGTCATATCAGAAATGGAATGGCTACAAGACTGACAGGTTGGAGCAGTATTTGTTACATTTCTGTCCTGTAACTCTACCAGAGCCTGCAAAATCAGTGTCTTCCCTCAGTTGTGGAAATCTCACCTACAGGTCTTCCTAGCTCCTAGGATTAAATATATTCAGGTATAATCAAACGTGGACTACAATAATAAGCTATTTGCTTCCCAGTCTGTTCCTTAGAGTAAGTTTGAGAGTTGGTAATGAAAGGAAAAGCCACACTCAGACACAAAACTTCCTAGAGCACAAGGCAATTTGCCACAGGCAAAACCTTTATAAAAGCAATTTATACAAAGCAAGCAACACATACCATGTGTTGCACATGTGTCTTACTTCTCTAACAGGCTCTCAATACACTAACAATGCAAATGTCGCCCAAGTATGTCAGAATTTTTTTCAGTTGCTTATATTATATGTTGAAGAAGAAAAACTTCACACAACGATTCTAGGTAGTATGACTGATGTCTTTACTCATAAATTGATGGACACATTATTTGGCTCATCTGTCCTTTAAAAAACAAAGTAAGGATGTGTCTCTCTTTCAAACACTAAATAGAATTCACTAAGTGTATTGTTAAACTTCAAGTGGTACCTAATCCATCCATTTGGCTATGTTTCACATTTCCTCATATCATCTTAAATCTCTTTTATACACCCCACAGCTTTACACATGTGTCTTACCTCTCTAACTGGTTATTCCACAATGCAGCTAACATTCAAAATAGCACAAGTACTCAACATGAAAGTAACTTGTAATCCCCACTCGGTGGGAATCGCTACTTAGAGCTCCCATTAACACAGTGGGAAGTTATTCGCTGAACTCTATACCCATTCAAATGAAAGCATGTATGCAGAATGTGCTGGAATTGACTCAAATCAGATAGGATTTTTGAGCTTTTTGAACTGACTCCTTCTTAGAATTTTTTTTTATGGGCTAGAAAATACTTCTGTGAAAGATATCAGTGTATTCGATGTTCATATTTGTTGGCTGTATTATGAAACAAGAATTTTACCTGGTTAAAATATAGTCAAGCACTTATTTTCTTTCTTCTAGGATACAGACAATTATGTGAATTTAAATAATCAGCAAGTTCAACAAGAATTAGCAGACTGCTTAAATAGTAACAGCAAAACACAACCCCCCCAGTACCACTAAAATCCTATATAATATACATAAACACATACACATTTTATATAATAAATGATCACAATTAATATTTTATTACCTCCATTCTCACTTATTGCTTCATCATTTGGTTGCACAGATATTTATATTATTAAAATCCATAATAATAATGACCCTTTCCTCCCCATCTCATTTTTTATATTAGGAAAACAAAGAAAATAAACTAAAGCTTATGAATGAAATATTAATTTTATATAATTATATATGTAACATTAGTTACAATTAACAAATTTGTTTACAACAATTTTTATATCACTTTTATTATATTCATATTCAAATTGAGTTTGGGCTCATGCTAATTTGAAAAGAAGAAACACCCCATTATGAGTACCTTGACATTTTCCAGAAGTTTAACAATCAACACATTGTTTGGCTGTTAATAAATGCCATTTTGAAATAAAATTAATTTTAAAAGAGACCTGATTTCACTTTATTCTAAAAAGGTTTTCATATAGAAAACATGTTTTCATTTACTATGGCAGCTATCTAAAAAGATAGTTAACCATTATATGGCCCTCTGGTTTGGGCTTTGTGATGTATGAACACATAGTTGATAAGGCACGATATGTCAGCACATATATGCTAATGATTGACACTGGTAAATAAAATGCAAGTTATTCTGATGTAAGTGGATTTCCAAATTTTCAAGTAGATACATTCCCCCCACCAAATTTCTTTGATTTGTGTAAAGTGTTGTCTCTAGTTTTCAATTCATTGATCCTCATGCTTTAACTATACAAAAAAACAACCTACTATGCTTATGAGTTTTTTGTAATTAATATTTTAATCATTATTTTTTAGAACAGTCATAACAAGGTCACACAAACTAGATTGAGTAGAGTGAGGCAGAATTCTCTCACCCAGGAAGTCAGAATCCTCTATTTGCATAGCATAGCTATAACTAACATCTCCCTTAATGTCTTTTAATCCTACATCTAGATTGAATATGCAATAGTAATGCAGAGAATTATGAATTTTTTATTAATGCCCAGATCTTGGGAATGATTTGAAGTACATTTTGATGAAGTATTTGATAACTCCTTACTGTCCGCAGAATAAACTTCGAACTCTGCAGCAGGTGTGACATCAAATTTCCCTACCTTCTGCCCATAGCCCAACCTTTAAGTTTCATCTTGTGTCTTGACTTATGCCAGGTTTCCTAATGTCCTCTCTGTTCCTTGAGTCATATATTTTTCTTCTCTCTTCTCTATGAAATATTTCTTCCACTTTAACTTAATAACTCCTTGCTATTCATCAATGCCCTGCTCTAAATCATATCCACTGGGCAATCTACACCCTTTTCATCTCTTCTCATAATGCCACAGATATCTTTATTTTAATATATTCCTATATATTGAACTAATTTATTGCACTGTTAATTTGCCTTCCTTTGAGGCTCCTGTTAAACTCCTTGATGTCAGAGTTCATTTTATATACAATGGTTGGAAAACTCCAATATGATGTAAGTTAAAGCAAAAATTAAGGCAAGTCAAAAGTTTCTTGTGTTTTGTCATAATATTAATTTGTTTCTAATAGTCTTTGGATTGAGAAGAGCGACATGCTAGGTTATGGGGAATTCATTTCATGTTAAAAACTTTACCCCTTAGAAAGTCATTTAAATTGACACATCATAATTGTATAGATTTAAGGGTTGCAATGTGATGTCTCAATATGCTCATGCATCATGTCGTGCTCAAATCAGAGTAATCAGTATACCCTTTACCTAAATATTTATCACTTAAGATTGTTCTTTCTTGCTAGTTTAAAATGGCAACTGTTGATTTTTATAGACATCTTACAGTTAAATGGGAAATCAGAACTTATTTCTCCTAACATTTTACTAATTGACCAAGCTCTCTCCATCTTCAGTCTTTTGTAAACCCTATTCTACTTTTTATTTCAATTGGAGAAGTTTTTTTTAAGATTTTACATGTGAGTAAGATTATTATTTTTTCTTTCAGGGTCTGGTACATTTCATTTAAAATTATGTTTTCTAAGCTGGGCGCAGGTAGCTCACACCTGTAATCCTAGCTACTCAGGAGGCTGAGATCTGAGGATCAAGCTTCAAAGCCAGCCCAGGCAGGAAAGTTCGTGAGACTCTTATCTCCAATAAACCGCTAGAAAACCAGAAGTGGTGCTATGGCTCAGGCGGTAGAGCGCTTGCCTTGAGCTGATAGAGCACAGGGACAGCACCCAAGCCCAGAGTTCAAACCCCACAACCCACCAAAACATAAATAAATAAATAAATAAAATAAAATTATGTTTTCTATATTCATTAATGTTATTGCAACTGATAGGATTTCATTTTTCGTGAGATCGTGTATTCCATTGAGACTGAGATTCCACTGTGTATACATTTACACTGTTTATGCTTATACTACCACTTGGCTACTGTGTATAATAGTTCAATGAACATGGTAATGAAGAATTATACCACCCAGAGTTCATTTATTTTGGATATATACCAAAGGGAAAAATTAGAAAATGAGCAAATATTTCTTATGTAACTGGGAAAAAGGAATTCTTATTTTCTGTCCTAAACTAGTGCCTAGTATTTTAGCTATTTCCTAATAAAAATGGTAGCAGTCCCCTACCAAGCTATGTGTAAAAGAACTCTTCTCCATTTGGAAATTTCAGTGTTCCTGAGTCTAGCAAGAGCTCTGGCTATTGCAAGTAAGTGATCGGTTTTAACTGCTCTGATGTGGATTGTGCTTACACTTCTAACTATGACAGTTTTTAAAACACTGTCATCCCCAGCCCCAGCCTCCTCCTAGAGGTACCTGTCCATCTGGGAGCATACCCAGGAGCTATACACCTTTCTTTCCAGGAACTGGAAATAAAGGAAGATATAATGTAACCTTTTCCTGGGAATTTTTTCACAGAGATCTCACACAATCTTATTTCTTTATTCTTGCTACATGAGGAAACAAGATAATGCTTTCCTAATCAGACATCTAGTAAGAAACAGAAATATTTCCTCTTGATTCTAAGCCTTCAGTATCATTTTCAGTAATTCTCTTAAAGTATTGCCTCTAAGACTTTTAATTAAAAAAAGAGGTTCCCCTTTCCCCGCAAAGTCATTTTTCTTCTCCCTGAACCCATTTCTGTCAAAATACATAGGGCAGATACAGGAACAGAGAGTTCATTTGGTATCAGAGCCAGCTCTCATTCTGTCATTTCCCAGTAAATTGTGTAGGATAGGCTGTGCTAGCAAGTTATGGAATGAAAGCAAAATATCTTTCAACTATAAGACTTAGCTGCAAATCTAAAAGTCCTCTCTAATTCCAATTAACCTCTTGTAATTACAATAGTAAAAATTAGAAGAGAACTATTAGTAATTTACAAAACAATTGTACTTCCTACTACATTAATGAAGACAGTGGTCTTAAAATAAAGTGACTCGTAGTTCATTATAGTAATAAATAAACAATTTTGTAACAAACATATAGAATTCATCAAATAGACATACATATACATTTTTTTTTGGTTGTGGGGCTTGAACATTGGGCCTGGGCTCTGTACCTCAGCTCTTCAGCTCAAGGCAAGTGCTCTACCACTTGAGCCACAGCACCACTTCTGGCTTTTTCTATTTATGTATTGCTAAGGAATCAAACTCAGGGCCTCATGCATGCAAGTCAAGAACTCTACCACTGAGCCACCTTCCCAGCCCCCCATATACACATATTTAAATAGTGTGTATTTTAGGAATATAGAGAAACATAGTTATAACACCATTATATATGAATGAATGCATATTTATATGTGTAATTATTTCATTCCTGTAAAGGTATATGTAAAGTTCATAGAACAATCAAGATTACATAATTATGCATATTCCTTTCTTGTTCTGTGAAATAATAATTGGAGAATATCCAATGATTATCAATGCTGTCCATGTGCCATTTTTAATCTCATGCCTTAAATTTTAAATTTTTGTCTTTCTCTCACAAACTTATCTTTTTCTCAGTCTAACCCCCACAATCTCTCTTATAGATAGTATTTAACAATCTAGCATACTCCCTAACAAGTCAGAAGGTCTGAAATAAATTAATAATAAAAAGGCGCATTATTGCCTCAGGACTATGAAAAAGAAATAATCCAAAATGGCTTTAAATGGTGACACCACCATTACTGTCCTGGGAACTTTCTCCCTCTCCTATTGTCTCTCATAGTCTCTACTAGCAGAGATAGAATTGGATTAGCTATTCAACTAATATATGAAAGAATTTCATTGTACTGGTTATAACAGAGGTGTTTTTCACTTTATTAACAATTACCTCACCCTCCAGCCTTAGCTTATTGAGAAGAATTGAATAAATTAAAAAATTCTACCACTGTAAAATTATGCTTATTTTTTTAGAGTAATTCCATCAGTAGATTCAAATTGATTCATTTATCTCAAACTCTCTCATCACCTTGGCAAAGTAGTAAATTATTAACATAAATGGCAAATAAATTGAATATACACAAATAAAACAGAGTCATTGACTCAGAATCTACAAAAAGCTTTGATATTGCTATTGCAATGGCAGGTTTAATTTTCCTGAATTTTGGAAAGTTCTGACTGCCTCAGAGTTTTATAATATCCTTAAATTTTTACTTAGGGATGATAATTTTATGTCTTTGAATTTATTCCTCCTCCCTTATTTCTTCCATCTCCCTTTGTTAGTATCAATATAGTTATAATTTCTGGGTAAACAAAACCAATTTGGAATAAGAATGTTTAGATCTTCATCCATATGGCTATTTAAAGTAAGGCAATTCATTTCACATTACCTCTTAAATCTGTTCTCATCTCTACGATGCTAATCACAATCCTTATTTCATAAGCTTATTTCAGTTTTAAATTAAATATCATATGCAAAGTACTTAGATATCATAAACACTTGTTTTACAAATACTGGATTTTAAATACACATTGATCCACTTGAAAATTTCAGAGCCTTTTTCTTCTCTTTTTCTTTTTCTTCCTTCTTCTTTTTCTTCTCTTCTGCTTTCCTTTTTCCTTTTTCTTCTCTTCTGCTTTCTAACTTCTTTTTCACTCCTTCCTTCACTCCTTTCCCTCCTTCTCTTCCTTATTTCTCTTTCTTCTTTCCCTCCTTTTCTCCATCCTTCATTCCTTTTTCCTACCACTTTCTATGTTTAGTTTCCAGTTTTATTTACATTTTAACCAAATCATTTGAATAAATCCTAACATAAGTTTAAATATTTAAAAGTATTTTTGAAAATCCTTCCTAAGTAGCTCTGAAATATGAATTTGTCTATATGTGATTGAATCTGTGACTTACTAAGAAATATGGTAAATGTTAAGAAATACAGAGTTTTAAGCTGGACACTGTTGGTTCACATTTGTAATCCTAGCTAGTCAGGAAGCTGAGATCTGAGGAATGTTATTTGAAGGCAGTTCTAATAGGAACATCAGTGAGCCTCTTATATATAATTAATTACCAAAAAGCTGGAAGTGGAGCTGTGGCTCAAGTGTACAGTCATAGTCTTGAGAAGAAAAAAAAAAGTTCTGGATCGCAGTTCAAAGCCAGCTCAGGCAGGAAAGTCTGTGAGATTCTTATCTCCAATAAACCACCAGGAAACTGGAAGTGGTGCTGTAGCTCAAATGGTAGAACGCTTGCCTTGAGCTGAAGAGCTGAGGGACAGCGCCCAGGCCCAGAGTTCAAGCCCCACGATGAACAAAAAAAAAATTCTCGAACAGCCCTCAAGGCCTTGAGTTCAAGCCACAGGACTGTCCCTTGCCCCACCAAAAATTGGTGGGATTTAAATTCAGACGGAGTCTTAGTTTTCACACTGCTTTGTAAGCTTCCTTATAGAAACAGTCATTTTATCAGCACACATACTGAAACACTACATTACCACATGCAATTAGTTTTCAGGTCATGTGGAAGAGAAAGATAAATGCAGGTATCCTCTGTGTTTAATAAGGCAGGAAGCTTCATGTTTTCTCCTTATAATCCTTTTACTCTAGACCATAATTGAATCAACTATCTTTGGCTGTTTGGATATTAGAATATAATCATATTCACTTACTTATCTATTGTCAATAACTGCTTTTTGTGCTAGAATGGACTTGAGTGTTCCAGCTATACCTTCTGACTTGCAAAACCAATACTTATTATCTTGTTCTTTACAGGTAAGTCTTTGCTTTAGGAAAGTTTTCCCCAGAAATGCCCATCAGAATTCTGGCTACATAACCAGCCAGAGATACCTTCTGGTCCATTCTTCATTGCCTTGTTGGTCCATCAAGTAGACTATACTTCACTGCTATATGTGAAACTTCTCAAACTGGCCTTGAAATTCTATTCTCCCTGAGCAACATTATGTATACTCATCTAAGAGACTTCCTGTGGCCACAAAAAAGATGGTGATCAGTTCAGATGTAGAAAGATTATGTTTTTCATTGGTTCTTGAGATTTGTTTTCTCTTGATGCTTTTTTCTTCCCATTCTTTTACTACCATAAAATAAAAACACAAAGGAGCACTATTTGTTTAGAAATTCAAGTCAATCTATTTCAGAGCTGATGCTGTAGCAGGGAACTGGAGCTACTGTCTGACAGGCACTGGGGCTGTTATACAAGGGCCTCTTCTGACCCACTCTGATGGCCTGGCTGAGGGACAGGGGTTTCTATGTGTTCACACTTGTACAGTCCTCCCTACACCTGCCAACAGGCTTCTCTTATTCTACTGGAGATCGATCAGTCACCACATTGCTTCTGTACTCCTATCTCTCCCACACAATTGTTCAGCTTACATTTCGCATTTGAAATATAAAACTTTATTTGTGACTCAGATCCACCTGTAGGAGATGTCATAGGGCAGGTAGATGTAAACATTACTTATGATCTTCATCATTTTGGTGACCTTTAAATAATTTGATTTGACTTGATACTTCTGACAGTCATTAGGAATAAAGATTATGAACAGAGGAAGCTATGTTTTGACTTTACTAATCATTATCTATAAAGCTAGTATTTACCTATTTTCCTTGCAACAATTCTTTACTGATTTGACACATTTTAGGGGGAAAGAAGGAAACTCAGTAAGTGAACCACATTTTCAATAACTATTAGATGAAACCCAACTCCATTTCCACTTCTTTTTCAAAAATCATTTCAGTTTAACTACTAACAAGAAACACAGAGTTCTGAGAACTGAGACTGAAGAAGATTGTGGAGTCTGATTCTGTTTACCTATCCTTACTACAGCCCATTACAACACACTGGAGAAAGTAAATGAAAGCAGCTTTTAATTCTGTAGTAGATCTCAGGATGGTAAACTCGGGTAGTTATGAAATAGCTATAGCATCTTATACTTAGACACCAGAATATAATGTAATAGAAAAGTCCAACCAACTGAGGAGATGAAAGAATCAAATAATAGATGATTTAAAAGAAATAAGATATAAGATGATAGAAAACAACACATATTTTATGTATGACAAACTATTTTGGATTTCTACACGAGTCATTAAATAACCACATCAATTATCACTTAATACATTACACTTAATACACATCTATCACTGGTTTGCTCATGTCTAGTTTACTAAAGACATCAATACTTTTCATGAGAAAGTGTACTCAGAGATGCTGTTTTTGATGTTCTGGAACTGAAAAATTAGCTTACTACTTACCTCTGTTTGAAATTTTACTTACACTTGCTCTGATTTTGTTGCAATGCCAAAATTTTAATTTCAGCCAATCTTTAACTATGGAAGTGCAAAGCAAAAAAACACTACAAAAAGACTGTAAGAGGAACTTCTACTTAAATATAATTTTTAAATGTGCTGATTTATTTTTTCTCCTTTTTATAAATTGTATTGTAAAGGTGATATACACAGGGCTACAGTTACATAAGTCAGGTAATAATTACATTTCTTTTCAAACAGTGTCACCAGTCCCTCATTCTCTCCCAGTTTTTTCTTCCCATACCCCACCCCTCATTCAAGTTGAATAGTTCATTTCTAACATAATGTCTAACATAATATCATTGCTGAATTGGTTCACCCTTTGTCTCACAATTTTGTGCTTCCTCTTCTACTCCCCAAGGACACAGAAATCATATAGTGACAAAAGGGAATAAACCAAAGAAAAAAAGAAAGAAAGAAGAAAAAAAAGAACCACAAACAGTACAATTAAAAAAAAAAAACTATTATTGGCTGGGCGCTGGTGGCTCATGCCTGTAATCCTAGCTATTCAGGAGGCTGAGATCTGAGGATTGCGGTTCAAAGCCAGCCCAGGCAGAAGAGACCGTGAGACTCCTATCTCCAATAAACCACCAGAAAGCCAGAAGTGGCACTATAGCTCAAGTGGTAGAGCGCTTGCCTTGAGCTGAAGAGCTGAGGGACAGCGCCCAGGCCCAGAGTTCAAGCCCTACGACCAACAAAAAACAAACAAAAAAAACCTATTGTTTCCATTTCTTGAAGTTCGTATAGAAGTACTGATTTATTTTACTAATAAAATAGACTGGTCATTCATTGTGCAGTGCATTTCAAAGTTCACTGTATTTGAGACGACCACTTAGTAAATCTGGGATGGGAACCAGGAATGTAAATTTGTACCAAGCAACCAGATGGCAGCAGCTTGTCTACTGGATCACACTGGAGAATCCCTATAATTGATTACTGTATCATCTGTCTCCTAGAGAGTGGCACAGTGCTGGGAATTCAACAAGAAAAGAACTGAATGGATTATCCTAAGTGCTAATAGATGGAGTCAATGGGACTTCTTCATTCATTAACGCAGTGATTCATTGGACATTACAGTTGATAGATACACAGAAAGAGGCTGCATTTGGAGACTGGAAAATTTTTGTGATTATATTTGTTATTGAAGTGGTCATTGGTTCTGGCCAGAAAAGTGATTAACTCTTGATTCTGAAATTTTTCAATTTTTCAATTTTGACAGATTCACACAGTTTCTTATATGGCTCAGTTTCTTGATTCATTGTGTGATGGCAATAATAAAAAAATCACAAATAATGTCCTGACTTTGACATGGTTTTCATATTAAAGCAGTGATATGAAAGTAGCAATGTATATGCAAGTAGGACTATCTATTCATCTTCCCCACTCTCATAAATATGAATAAGTCTCTTTGCCTCCATTCACCACAGTTGAATGTTGAATGAAGAATGAATGAACCTCCCTTAAAGGAGAAAATTGGCCACCTCAAATGAACTTCCATAGGGGTAGCATGTGTTGCCTATATTTACAGCATGAAAGCATGGGACCTAGGATTTGAACTAAAAACCTTCAGCCTCACCTTTCAGAACTTTTTCCACTCAAATTTCAGTATCAACTTAAATATTGATGGATCCTCTGGAAAAAATGAGACTCCTGTTCTATGATCACTGACCAGTATTTGTCCCCTTTCAGACCATATAAAATACATGCTATAATAGGGTGATCCCAGACAACCCTCCTGCCTTCTCTACTGGATACTTGACAACTTTAATATATTTTATTATTTTTTACTATATTTTATTGCAGAGTTAAAAGAACAATTTATTTCTTGGGATATATTTCAGAATTTTTCTTTGTATATCAGTGGCATGCTTTTTGAACTTGTACTAAACATCAGATAGAACATGAAGCATATAGGAAAGTTAGTGCTAAGTTGGTAGGATATATTGTTAATGAATAGTTCCCTTGAAGTACATTGGTATTATATTTGTAGAACATGTGAATGATACAAAACAATGATATGAAAAAGGAATCATGTTAATATTCTGTATTTTTATCAAAAGTATATGCCATACTGTACTAGTGGAGATATATTCAGCCTGACATGCTCCATATAAGGTATCTAGTTCTGAAATCACTACTTGATTTTATGGGATATGGGTCTCCTTGTGAAAGAAGTATGAAAAGCAGAAAATAAACCTATTGATCTTTGCAGTGTCACACTTCATTTTTAATAAGTGCTAAACAGATGGAGTCAGAGTTGAATAAACAACTTTCATAGTCTAATTTGAAAAATAGCTTCTTTGAGTTCCATGTCCTATAAATAAATCAGACCAACATATTCGTGTTCCCCAAAAGTTTCCATATAGGCTTTGTGTCTTATGAGACTTTTTGTTGGTGGTGGTGGTGGTTATTGGGCTTGAACTCTGTTCCTGTGAGTTGTCCCTGAGCACTTCAGCTCAAGGCTAGCACTCTTCCACTAGAGCCACAGCGCTACTTCTGGTTTTATTGTGGTTAATTGGAGATAAGAGTCTCATAGACTTTCCTTCTCAGTCTGCCTTTGAACTGCAGTCTTCAGATCTCAGCCTCCTGAATAGCTAGGATTATAGGTGTGAGCCACCAACACCTGGCATATGAGACACTTTTGATGTAGAATATTTTAGAAGGCTTTAAGTGGAATACATTATAACAACCAAACAAACCAAAATAAAGCAAATGTTCAGAACCCCTTCAGCAATACCACACACACACACACACACACACAGCAGTTCTATTATAAAGCTATTGGCTGAGGTTTTTCTGTGAAAAGTTACCTCAGCCTAGGCATCCACTTCACATTTTAACTAAATGTATTCATGCTTCTAAAAGCATCTCAGAGCTTATAGTCTTCTTTTTCAAAGATCTTAAAAATGTCTTAAGAAAGGGTAATGCCAATCTGGGATTTACAGTTTATACTGCTGGGTCCTTTTGTCCTATCTTGCTTTCAATCTGAGCACTATATCACGGGGTTCACTGGAGCCTCCAGAAGCAGGCTCATAGCTTAAAGTCGTTTGGATAATAATTTATCCCAGATCCTAAATCTATTGTTCTGCATGTGTTACACAGAACATCTTTGAGACATCACATACATTTATGGATAGGAAATCTGGTGTGGCTCTGAGTGTTTCTGTAATGGAATACAATGAAGGATGGAGAAAGTTACTGGAACTCACAGTTCCAATGATACTCTTCAAGGAGAGAGAAATGGGGATTTTAAAAAATAAACATTAAATAAAACTCTAAATATAGATGAGATGTTCTCTGAAAATCTACTGTTTGAGAATATATAGTCAATGTATCCTTTGTGAATAAAGAGGCCACTATAGATTCTTGTTGTTAAAGTGTTCACAACCAGAAGAAATAAGAATTTGTACCTTCCCCTTGGTATTCTCAGAGCCTAGTGAGAACTCACAAGCCTGTAGGCCTTTCTTTGTTAGTAAGAAAAGAATAGTGATTAGCTCCATCCATCTTTACCCCTCACCTCCACACACAAGGTGAACAGGATCTTCAGTTCCACTGTTGATAACATAACCCCTCCATCTCTGGAGTACTGCTTGCCATAAAAGCTCTTACCTGGTTGGCCACGTACCATAGCGTTATGCTGTCTGCTAATGCTTTACAATTTTCCTTCTTTTCTTTTAATTTGCATTTAGAAGAGCTAGCAACCTCACTTGGCAAAGCTAACTGCTGATGTAGCCAACAATAAAGCACTATGTCATCACTTGAATCTCTAAAATTAGAAGGGAACAAAGAGCCAACACATATTACGTTATCTTTTGCTGAATCAGAGCCTATTTTAATTTGGTCAAAATAGTCAAAAAGAGTTTATCTCAATGTGAGCCTAGGTCATAGCATTAGGCTTTATGTAGAAAGGTCATATTGGTTTATAATGGAAATAAACCAGTAAAGATACACATACAGTTTATATAAAAAGACATATTATGGGTGTCAAACTTCCTAGTAGCCAAGAATGAATAAGGTTATCAAATTATATTAACTAACTGACCATCTTGGAATAATAGGTTAGTTAAGAGGGGGAAAAAGAAAGAATGATTTCACATCACCTGATGTGGAAGAAATAATTTGTATTATCAAAACTCATAGAATTCACAAACTTAATAGACCATGATAATGACCTTGTGAAGGTTAAAATGTGTTTGTGACTTTAACTAAGCGTCACTATTCCACAATATTGTGAAATATGTGAAATCTATATAATCACCGAATCTCAATTTTTAAAAAAAAGTGAGAGAAGGGATGGGTTAGGAGCAATGGGTGACAATGTTGTCAGACACCTTGTACTTATAGACTGTTTTGTAAAATGGGAACTTCTTTGTACAACTACTTAAAGATAATAATAAAATATGTAAAAAAAAGAATGATTTGACAGAGCTCTTTGAGAGTTTTATAGTATAAATATAAATATAGATATAGATATATCCCAATCCTTTTATAGTCTGAAAACTGTGTATCTTTCTTTGCAATCTGAGAAACACTATGCTACCTATAATCAGAAGGATGAGTTTAGGAGTCACATACAACTAGAAATTGCTCCCTCTGCTCCTTCTTTTCCTCTTCCTCCTCCTTCTTATTTCTTGCTGTTAGTACCAGGGTTTGAACTCAGAGCCTCTTGCTTACTCTTGGTTTACTTATTGTTGATGCTCTTGGGCCACAGCTGCAATAACACATTTTGTGGGTTATAGATGAAATTTCATGGGCACTTTTTGCCAAAGTTCACTTCAAACCTCTATTGTACAAGTCTCAGCATTCTGAATAAAGTAAAATGGTACAGGATTAAAGATGTCAATTCTGTATTCCCCACACAAATATTTCTACTTTTGTCTGTCTTTATTCCATACATATGTGTATGTAAGTGTATGTAGGTATGTATATTATCTATATGCATATAGTATATATAAAAATGTGTGTATATACATGTATGTGCAGATACATATACATATATGCATGTTGAAACTTGAGTTTCATGATTCAGATAGAATCAGTCAACTGCATTGAATGTCAAAGGAATGTTAAAAAGTTCAAAATTGGGAATCATTTAATTCAACTCTCCTACAATGGTGTTTGCAAACCTCTCTCTTCTTCCTATCTTTCTTAATAATTTTGGTTTACCAATTATTCTTTTCTCTTGAATCTTAAATGTGTAGTTCTCAAAAACAGCAGATGCATTTCAAAATTTTTGGCTTCTGAGAAGCCATCCAAAATACCACCTTGACCCCTTAATAGCTTTCACCTTCCTTCTCCTAGTCAAGAACCTTAGGAAAGTGGTTTTTGCTCAAAGTTGATACTCTCTCAGCATTTGTGCATTCAATGCATCCCTACTCATCCATTCTTCTAGCCAATGACCTCTATATTGCTATAACACTGTAGCACAAAGATGTTAACTAATTCAGCTGGTTAAGAAGGCTTGGTGTTGCCACAAAAACAGGTCACTCCTCAGGAGTTCTTGGGTATGTTTGGATAATCCAAGGACTGGTAGGGGTAACAGATTTTCAAAGACTACATGGTAGGAAGGAGGAAACATGTGGTGGTGTGACCCTGTGGGATGAAGGCACCAAGGAAGGTCTTCGTAGTTGTCTAGGCTCTCTGCACATTGCCAAACAGAAAGTCAGCAGGGACACAGAAAGACTAAGTCTTCATTCTCTGGATTTCTGATGGCATTTCTACCAGATGATGTTCTTAGACCTATGTCCCTGAACATTCTGGCCAGGACTGGGACTAGAACTAGAACTGGAAATGGCAGTGTTTGTTTTTTTTTCTCTTTCAATTTCCTTCCACCGCCCTCTAGTGAGAAAGATTCTTAACATCATATTTACTTTAAAAGAAAAATGCTTAAAACAGTTCTGTTGTTTATCACACTGAAGAATGTTACTGGGATCTGAGAGGCCATAAATTGATAAATGATAATACAGAGATGACCTAGAAATTGCAACATAAAAATGTTTTAAATACCTGTGTTTTGTTCTGTAGCTCTTTTGGATCTAAGTCTTTTGATATGAAAACCCGGCTTCTTTCCGTTTAGGTAACTTTAGTTCAAAATTTAAATATGAATATCCATTAGCATCATGATAACTATGCATATGCTGAAAACTAATTTGATGAATTATAAAACAGCATATCAAAGGAAATGCTATGGTCTATTGCATCAAAAATCCAGATTTTGAAAACTGCCTAAACATAATTTACCTATTCGCTGTCAGTTTGAAATAAGCATAATAGTCCATAATGACTTCTAAAAAAAATCTCATGTAAATAATGACCCATTTAAAATATTTTGCAAAAAAATATTTTAAACAGTCTTTCATTTTGCTTTGATATATTGTAAGAAAGGGCTCATTTTCATAACCTAAAAATGCTTTTTCCGAGAAAATAAAGGAAAGATTACTGTACTGATCATGAAGCTAGGTGAAAGTAAGAATCCTTGTAGTTATAAAATTAGTTGAAATGCTGAGAATTGCCATATTGTGGGGAAAAATATAGTATTCATGATGTTATCCACACTCTCAGGGACTGCTAGATATAGGGTCCATAGTCTCCTCCCTCCATGGGGTTATCCAGTAGTCTAATTGATCAAGAAGTGGACATTTGTTGAGGGGAGTCTTGTGATTAGTTCCCCAGCTTTGGAACACAGGCATTTTTTTTTTTTTTTTGTCAATCGTGGGGCTTGAACTCTGGGCTTGGGCACTGTCCCTGAGCTCTTCAGCTCAAGGTGAGCACTCTACCACTTGAGCCACAGTGCCATTTCCGGAGTTCTAGTGGTTTATTGGAGATAAGAGTCTCACGGACTTTCCTGCCTGGGCTGGCATTGAACCGTGATCCTCAGATCTCAGCCTCCTGAGTAGCTAGGATTACAGGCGTGAGCCACCAGCGCCTGGCTTGAAGCAAAAGCTTATGACAGGATCCTCCACCTCCCTGCACAGGTACAGACTCTTGATTAGATGAGGGATTGCGAGAATTCACCAGGCCACAGCCACAGAGGGTACATTCTTTTGGGACCCAGGGCCTGATGGAAACCAGGTGGGTATTTTTGCAGAATCATTCCTCCCCATCCATGTTGGGACCTGTCCTGGCCTCCCCAGGGAGACCTAATTTTCCCTCAGTATTAGAATGTCTCGCAACGGTTATTAGGTCAGTATTAATTCACACATATCTGTTAGGTAAATTAAATAAGCTTAATTAGGTAGCCGATAAAGAGAACAGCACAAGGTATTCAGGCAGGAAGAGAAGTTTATTGTATTACCAAACTGCTGAAGCTCCTGGGCGAAGGGGCGGGCCAAGATCCCACCTGGGTTATTAAGTAGGGAAAGAGCAGGGAGAAGGTGCAGCCAGGTGAGGGAAGGTGTGGCCATACTAGATGCAGATGTGACTTCAGGGCCAGGACCTCCCCGGTCCAATGGGAGTCCCCATTGGGGGGACATGCCGGGGGGGGGGGGGCGGCGCACGATGTGACTTCAGAGGAGGAGGTGACTGTCTCCAGGTGTGCCAGTTACCTAGGTGATGCAGGTACTGGGCGGAGCCTTATGCAGGAGCTGGGGAGGCCAGGGCCTACCATGGCCCAGGACAAACCTTACAATACCTACCATGCATTACTTTGTAATCTTGGACAACCACAAACGCTCATTTGCCTGATTTCTTTAAACTGTAACCAAAACGCGAGCACTTATTACAAGCCAGATACTGTGCGGGTTCCTTTCTCGCAGACAATAATCTGTGAGGAAGGTATGTTATTCACCTTCCACTAATGGAGAGAGTGAGACCTGCCTTTTCAAAGACATCATCTCAAAAGCCAAAAGGCTAGGATTTGAAGTTTCATGTATCTCTTCAAAGTGTCCACAAATTAGGCAGGTTTCTAACACTGGGTCAAAGTGGAAACTTACACGTTTTTAAGGAGAGATGTTACAGCCCAGAGTACTGCTTCTGAAGCTGCCCAGTGAACCCAAATCACCTGTGGATCTTTATTTACAATAAAGGCTCTAATTAAGAAGACCTGAGGTAAGCTTTTGATATCTATTTGACGAACCGGATACATCATACTTCTTGGGGAAATGGATGAGAGAAATGTGGTTTTTTATCTCAGCTCTTCAGCCATCTTCATAGAGAAACAAATGCTTTATGATATCTGGACTCATAAAGAAAGAGGAGGAAACATTATAAATTCGCGATAAGGGCAAATAGAACAAAAATAGTAAGAAATAAAGGCTGTTCAGCCAGCCACTGGAAATGAGGAGAGTAATCATGAAAGAAGCAACTATAAAATTCAAGTCAATGCCTTCCTCAAGGTGAGTGAATGTTTACAGCACTAACATGACAATTTAATAACTGACTGAAATAGGTTTTCTCTAGAGTTCAGTTACTATTAATGTCGTTAAAATGATTATCTATAAATCTGCCTCACGTCTCAATTGTTTATATTTTTACTTTACAAAAATTATTTCACAAGTTTAGGTTATGAAATCACATTTGTAATCCACAGCTTTGTTATGCAAAGTATGGTCTCTAAACAAGAAGCAAGAGCAAAACCTATGCGTTCCTGATAAAGCAAACTCAGGTTCCCATACCAACCTAACTTTGAAATTTAGCAATATCCCTGGTGGTTTCATATTTGCAGTAAGATTTGAGAAGCACTGGTCTGAAACGTTCCTGATTTTTAAACTGATTTTTAAAGCTTATGAAGGCTCATGATTGTAATCTACTCAGAAGGACAGGTGAGATACACGATCAGGGCTTCAACTCAGCCCAAATAAAAAGATCACAGGATCTCTTTTCAGCCAATATGTAACATAGTGGTGCATGCCTGTCATCTCAACTACAAATGTGAAGCATAAAAAGGAAGATCACTGACCAGGGGTGAGCCCAGGCAAAAAGGTAAAACCTTATCTCCGGAATGGTGACTGAACGGTAAACTAGCAGCTTATTAAGCATGTGGCCCTGAGTACAAATCCCAGTTGCCCTCTCCCCACACCCAAGAAAGATTCTTAAAAACATCCAAACAAAAAAAAATACTTCTTGGTGATATTTTTTCAGAAGTAAATATGTTTTGAAAAAAGATGCTGAATATGTCATCACAGAGTAGCAGGATTTCTGTTGATAGCAACGTGTTTTTTGTTTTTTTTTTTTTTTTTTTAAATATCAACATGAATGAAAATAGTCCAAAGCAGAGGCTGCCCTTGAAGAATAATTTACCTCTTTTTTTTAACCCTTGGCTCTTAAATATGTTTTTCTCATATTCTCTTTTTTTCAGAAATTGCAGTGAAAAAATTATGATAATTACTGTCTGAGGGTAATTGGCCGAAGCCAGCATTGTGTTATTATCCCATCACCATCTTGACTCTTGAGGTGGGAGCAAAGGAAGAAAAACACATCCTGAGAGGCAAAACCATTTCCTTAATTTTACTGTTGACTTGCCCTTTGAGTTTTTATATGCGCACCTGCACTCTGGCCTCAGCAAAACAACAGGTGCAGCCTGCAGATGGATTCTATCTCTGCTGCAGACAGACACATCTGTCGCTAGTTACTTGAGTAAGAATTTGAAAGATGGCCAACAGCAACCAGATTTGTGTCCTGGGGTGGCAGGGCAGAGGGCTTCTTTGAACAGCTAGAACACTTATAGGCTGTACTATTTCCATCTGAGCACTCAATCAAGACCACCTTTCCAACTTCAATTTATCAGCTTAAATGCTGCTATATCTCCCATCTTTGAAATTACATATAATTAAACATCTTTCCAAAATTTAAAGAACAAATGTTGGGCGGGAGAAAGAAAAGAAAAGGAACTTTAAGGTGTATACAATTTTATTACAAACCCTTGGTTTACTTATATAGTCCTATATCCATATATGACTATATAAGACTATATATATATATGGTCAGAGGGCCAGGATCACAGGGAACTTGAGAGCTCCTGACAGGGTACAGTAGGTACTGGCAGGTCTGATAACTTGTTCAAGTGCCTGCCCTGCCTCTATGAATTCAGGCATGCCCATCACCTGGGAGGTGGGACTTCACCTTCCTCCCCCATGAAGATAAGATGGTGCCAGTTAACCCAATTCCCTGTCCACCACATGGCCAAGATGGTGCTGGCTAGATCCAGGTTCCCTATTTCCAATCTACACATATTTTCGTACAATAAATACATATATATGCACTTCAAAAATATACATATACTTTATAACTTTTTATAACTAAAATTTTTCACATGTTGTATTTGGAAGTGATTGTTTATTATAATTTTGGTTAACATAATTCTATAGCACAAAAGTATAAGTGTGCATGATCAATAATAAAATAATTGCAGATTAAAACAAATTTATAATATGTTTCTATTAAAATTGAAAAAATATATAACCCTAGTCCCTGTTTGCTGCTGGTAGAAACAGGGACTAGGGTTTTATATATATATATATATATATATATATATATATATATATATATTTCAATTTTAATAGAAACATAAGTAGCTGTTAGACAGCAAATATGTTTTGTGTTTTGATCTAGATTTTCCACTTCTGTTATTTATATGTCATAGTTAAAAAATCAGATTCTAACCAGCCTTATGTGCAAATTTGTTCACTGGAATACTTTGAGGAAAATAATTTGAAGACAAGTTAAATATTCTACACTTGAAATGATGGCACATGGTAACCATTTTATTTTTCTAAATAGTATTGTACACTTTATTGAGATATAATTTACATACTAAAATATTTAACCTTTTAAAGTATGTAATTCATTGACTATATTTATAGACTCCGGCAACCATCCAATAGATATAGTTCACTGATATAGTCATTGATAACAGTTAATTAGTAGCAACTATTTAATTGAAGGACATTTTCTTTCTGTCCTGTGTGGTTGAACCCAGGACTGGTGTCACTTCAATAGTGACAGCAGTGTAGTCTCCACAGGGTTGCCCCCAAATTTTCCTAAGATGAACAGCACTACACACTGGGAGACCACTTCACAGGAATTAATTACCATTTTATAAAGGATTTTTTTTTCTTGTTGGTACTGGGGTTAAATATGGAGCCTCAAGACTTGTGTATCTGGCTGATATTCTACCATTAGCAGCAGTACTTTCTGCTGCTTTTGGGGGGGAGGCGGTGGAGGGACATGGAATTAAATAGAATCATAAATTTGAAGACACCTTTGTGTATTGTAAGTAGCTAGTTGTTTGTTGTTGTTGGCAAGTTCTCTTCCATGTGATTTCATCTACCATAAAAATTACTGATTTGACCACAAAAATGTACTCAGGAAAATAATCATCCCTCTTAAAATATTGCTCAATGAAGTCAGTCACCAGTGGCTCATGCCTGTAATCCTAACTACTCAGGAGGCTGAGATCTGAAGATTATGGTTCCAAGCCAGCCCTGGAAGAAAAGTCATGAGACTCTTATCTCCAATAAACTACTCAGAAAAAGCCAATGTTGTAGCACAAGTGGTAGAGCGCTAATCTTAAGTACAAAGAGGGACATTGCCCTGGCCCTGAGTTCAAGCCCCAGGACCAGCAAAAAAAAAAAAAAATGAAAATTAAAAAAATATATGTCCAATGAGTACAGTATTGATAAATCCCAGATAACTATGACCTTTTGTCCTTGCCAAGTATTCAACCATTCCCTCTGGCATTCTAAACTTCAGACAATACTCCTAAGGAAATGTTATGTTTTCTGTCTTCATTGTAAAGAACCATACTGATCTCACTAATTTGTCATAAAATATTTTAATGAGAATATAAATTAATTGCAATTAATGTGGAAATATGAATCTCTGTCCTGTAATTAATTGCTCTCCTAGCACAGGCTAGCCCAAGAACTTAGTGCCTACCCTGCCATTCCCAGTACTGTCTTGATTGTGTATATGTATTTTGAGTCCTTTCTGCAGTATAAGTCAATACTCATTTACCTACAACTGTGTGATATATCTGATTTTGTTATTTAACTAAATCATTTTTATATTTGCATATGACATTTTTGGAAAACATGTGTAATGGCTGCATAATGCTGTAGTTGTTCAAGTGCTAAGTGGGTAATTATCCTTATTTGCATCAATGCTCTTACACTGGAATAGTCTACATTATAAAACCTCTTGAAGGATTCTATACTTGTATTTACTGGGTTGCACCCTGATAAATATGAGAGTTTGGCTTATTTCCATCTCTATGTTAATGGTCTCTCACACAGATATCTACAAAGACCCATATACTAATGAAAAAAATTAGAGAAAGCTGAGAAGTGGAATATATATGCTAGGAATAGATGATACAACCAATATTCATCTACTCATTTGCATGACAGAATATATTACCCTAATTCTATTTTTAATAAATTAGAAATCTGCTTTATAAATGTAAAATTTTAAAGGTTTTCTTTTAAAGTGATGTATTGAGCAAAAACATACCAGCAAAAACAGACCTACTCTTCACACAGAAGGAATTCAAATGTACAACATTTTCACAGTGTCACTTGTTGTGCTCCTTTTGAAGTCTTCTATTTCATTTTTTTAAATGTTTTTCAGACCACGTGAATAAGTATTTTAAAGGAAGATTCAGAGTTTTTAATCTAGGTATATACAAATACTTTCAGCCTGAATTCATGTAATATTTATTGATGTTTAATCAAATAATTTCATTTTAAGTTCATTATTTTAAGCATATGCCAGAATTTTCAAATTTTGAAACTTCTAAAACTTTCTTTGATGAGGAATTGGTTTTAGTATAGTAACTGTGAAAATATAGGAAATAAAGTTCATGTACAAAAATCACACATTCAAATCCCTTGCTTTTTCTGCAGTATGATTATAGAAATGCACCACACAATAAATTTTGAATTTGAGAAACCAGGCATAATCACAATGTTCTAGTATGTTATAACTATGCAGGGAAAATAGAGAATCAGAAAAAGACAAGTCTCTTTTCTTTTTGCAAAACCAAGAATAAAAATAGGCAAAGTCAGTGACTATAAATGCAAGGCAGTGAGGCATGAAAGAGGATAATTCTTAGTGAGTAATATATGGAATAATCTACTAAAACATCACCAAAGCTCTACTAAATCTTAGTCTAAACCTATTTTTTTAAGTGCTAGGTAAGAAAGCACAGAAAAGTCAAATATTGTCAGCTCATGTGCCACTGCTGGCACCTGAGGACAGGGCAAACATTCTGAGCAGGTGAAGAGGAAAAAATTATAAGTTGGAAAAATTACATGTAAGCATGAAGTAGTGTTAACCTCTTTCAACAACCTGAAGAACAACTTTCTTCTTCTACTTGGCTATGTTCGATTAACCAAATGCCTGTGGAGTTCAAAGTGGCCATTAGTCTTCTGACAAGGATCCTAATGGTGTAACAGATCACTGGTTACTTTATAGGGAAAAATGTATTTAGATCAGGGATGATGGACTTAATGTTGCTCAGACCACCACCACCACTACCTCTCCTTCTTCTTCTTCTTTCTTCTTCTTCTTTCTTCTTCTTCTTTCTTCTTCTTTCTTCTTCTTTCTTCTTCTTCTTCTTCTTCTTCTTCTTCTTCTTCTTCTTCTTCTTCTTCTTCTTCTTCTTCTTCTTCTTCTTCTTCTTCTTCTTCTTCTTCTTC
>NW_012267309.1:6590865-6698555 GCF_000151885.1 Dipodomys ordii | reverse complement strand
CTTCTTCTTCTTCTTCTTCTTCTTCTTCTTCTTCTTCTTCTTCTTCTTCTTCTTCTCCTCCTCCTCCTCCTCCTTCTTCTCCTTCCTCCTCCTCCTCTTCCTCCTCCTCCTCCTCTTTCTTCCTCCTCCTCGTCCTCCTTCTTCTTCCTCCTCGTCCTCCTTCTTCTTCCTTCTTTCCTCTTCCTCCCCTCCTCCTCCTCCTCCTCCTCCCCCTCCTGCTTCTCCTCCTCCTCCTCCTCCTGTTTTACTTCTCCTTCTCCTACTTCTCCTCCTTCCGTCTCCATCTCCATCTCTATCTCTGTCTCTGTCTCCGTCTTCATCTTCTTTGTCTTGTCTTTTTCATCTTATTTTTTCTTTTCTTCTTCTTTTTTTGCTAATTAGAAGAGACTCACTGACTTCCCTGCCTGTGTTGGCTTTGAACCATGACCCTCCTTAGTTGCTAGTATTATAGCTCTGAGCAACTGGCACCTGACAAACAGCTCAGCTTTCAAAACAGAAGGTACCGCTACTGGACTGTCTTGATTCAAGACTTTATTATACAATATTTACAATATTGTACAGTTTAAATGAAGACAAAGTATCCATAGACCAAGGGCTTTAAAATTGCCTATGGAAACTAATGAAATAAATAAAAAGGAATTGTTTCTTTTAAAGTCATGTCCAAACAGTTTATTGTAGTTATTGTAACTAGCACTTCTAAACTGCATGTCAATAATGTGTTCATCCGACAAAATTTTTTTATTTCGTATTTATATGTCAATAGTATTTATATGTCAATCTATGAGGTACATTTACCACCACTATGGTTTAAGTATGGAAATACAATGTTGCAAAGGTGATATTTGAATTTGATCTTTCTGATTAGGCAGTAGAGTTTGATTCTTTCCCATTTCTGGGCCATGCTTAATTCAAGTCTACTGCTTTCCAAAGTTCAGTCTTTCTAGTCTATTGAACATGGGATCTGAGTATTCTCAGTCTTGTACCTTTTCTTATTTCCCTTTTTCTTTTTACTATGCACCTGTCACCTTTCCTTGGTCAACCTTGAAGATCTTTTGAGGCAGAACTTTAGAACTTATTAAAAAATGCATCCATGTCTCAAAGCACTTGCTGAGTACATGACTCTATGAAGCTACAAGTGTTTGTCATAATTTCTAGGGGCGAACCTTCACTTCCAATGCATTTCAAATATATATATATGTATAAATTGATAGGTAGATGTATGTGTATATATATGCATATATATATATATATATACATTCCAGTGTGCTTGGATAGACAGGGTTATCCCCTTTCTATTTCTTGTCTCTCAAAGGAATTGATCAGATTTGGAACACCTTCCAGCTCACCATGTCTAAGTAAGCTTCTCATGTGTAGAATACAGATGTTAATAAGTTTGTTTTTAATGTTCATTTAAATTCATGCAGAACAGTGCCTCTAAAATAGCAAGAGCTTGACAATTTAAGCTAGTGATCTTCAATACCAAGAATTTATTCAAATTAAAGACCAATACATAAAAACAAAAATATATGACAATCAATTATCACTACATATCTCTATGTGATTGGATACTTTTGTGACTTGTTCACAAAAATCACTGAAAGTTATATCGTTCCTTTTCTAATCAGCACCATCAAATGACTGCGATATACATAAATAACCCATTGCATTCAGTCTGCCTAATCTAAGTGTAAAGAGTTGCTGTAGTTTTCATTTGAGGGTAGTTTTCTGGACCTCTCTATTCTGGAACATGACAGCAACATGTTTTTCTAAGTTCTGAGAACTCTACCAAAATTAGCTTTCTAGATAACTCTATCAATCTTGACCACAAAACAAAAACAATATTCTTAAAAGTATAGCTTACAGGCAGATCTGGGCATAGAGAATTTCTCAGACACAATCTGTGTGGTTGATGATCAGTTTTTATCTTCAGTCTTAGGAAATGCATTTATCCACACTTATTCTATTAATAAAGACTTTATTTGCTTTGCTAATGTTAGACAACCACCATTTTGGAGTCTTGTCTTACCCTGAAGAGACCCATATAAATAAAGAATTCTTTCTACAGGCTAAAATTCAGGAGTAGTATGTACTTTCATATCATTTTTATGATAAAAGATTCTTTTTCTTAGCATTTAGACTCTACAGCTTTATTTTCCAATATTGTCAGACATTATCAAAAGCATAACTTTCAAATATTGGGAAATCTCTATATCAACTATGTGAATTTTTTGCTAGTGGAAAATATGCAGGCAGTGATAGAAAAAACTACCTGCAATATATTTGTAATTTTCTATAAAAATTGCATTCCCAGATCTCATTCTAATGTGTAATAAGATTTAAAGAAATTGCTTTTTGTATTAGGAACAAACTAATTATAATGAAACAGAACCAGATAATGATAATGCACTTTGATTTTAGAATGAAATTTACAAAACAGCTCCAGGGTGTGTTTGTAATGACATCTTCATTGATAAAGGATGTAAATTTTCCCAAGTCTATTAGCTAGTCTTTTAATAGTAAATTTGACCAAGTGTAATGACACCTATATTTTCTTGTTATAGTGCTTATGGTTATCTACACAAATGAAAGATTAGAGCTTTATATACTATTTAATTAGGTTGCATCTAGGAAAATCCATTATGGTTGAAATGGAAAGGCTGTTCTTAAAAGAGACTCACTGTAGAACAATTGTTGATGATTTCCTATAGTTCCAAGAGAAGTTAATATAATAACATACTTCTTTTTAGCATAAGAATTATTCATATAGATAGCAGGAACCACAAGCAATTTCTAAATTTTGCTTTTAAAAAATATGAAGATTACATTGTAGCAATCACACAGTATAATATAGAATTGCCACAAAGATTTTGGGAAATAATATTATGTTAAAATTCTAATGTAAAAAGGAAAGGGAAATGGTTCATGAAAATAAAGTGCTTTGCACATTTTAATCAAACAGAAAAAAACAACAATCCAAGTTTACTATCATTTCTTTTGTAGTTCAGAACAAGAATGCCTGGTTCAATTTTATCTAAATAGCAGCAGGGACAACCTCTGGTTGAAACAAAGTCATGAGAAAATTGGTGACAAAAAAGTTGTGACAAAATTGGTTATCACTTACATTGCCTTATGTATTTTTTCTATATTAGCTTTTGATTGGGGTGGTATATTTTTATCAATGAGCTATGAATATTTCTTGGCCACATTTAGGAGTAAGACCTGTGACATATGTTATATAAAGTAGAAATATAAATGGTTTAGCCATGGAAATGGATTACATTTGACAAGGTCTAATAGCAGTAGTGGTTTATGGGCGGGGCTAGTGCAAAATATGTAGTTCAAACGATAAAACTAGGGCTGGGAATGTGGCTTAGTGGTAGAGTTCTTGCCTAGCATGAATGAAGCCTTGGGTATGATTCCTCAGTACCACATAAATAGAAAAAGCCAGAAGTGGCACTATAGTTCAAGTGGTAGAATGCTAGCCTTAAAAGAAGCTCAGGGACAATGCCCAGGTCCTGAATTCAAACCCAGGGTTAGCCAAATACATACATACATACATACATACATACTATGGGATAGGAGCTGGTGCCTTGTGCCTGCAATCCTAAATACTCAGGATTCAAAGCCAGCCCTGGGATAGTCTGTGAGTATGAGACTCTTATCTCCAATTAACCATCCTCAAAGTGGAGGTATAGGTGTGTATAGGTGTGTATCCAAGTGGTAGAACACTACTATCCTTAAGCAAAAAACAGCTCAAGGACAGTTTCCAGGCCCTGAGTTCAAGCCCTATACCTGACAAAAATAAATAAAACTATGGAACATAGTTTTGTTTTCCATAGTTTTTGTTTGTATTTGAAATGCTTTCTTACACTAAAACTTAAAAAGACCATTCTTCAAGAGGAAGTATTTATTTAAAAGTATAGAAGTAAGTAACATTTGCTATACTTAGTTGAAATGCCACTGATACCTATAAATGAAATGTTATTCTCAAAGTTGTTGCTATATACATTAATGTATTTAGGAAAGCATATTTTATGTGTTGAATTAGTTAATTCTGCATACTCTGTGTTTTCATTGACATGGGTGTTGAACAGACACTGGACACACTTTTTGTTTTGAAAGGGCTTGGATCTTGCCTGAGGATTAATCATTAAGATAAATATTCATTTTTACATGTGTTCAAGGGGAATCATCCTGTCATTCCCAGTCTCAGTGACTGGGACACTGATGAGTAAGTAGCAATTAAAATATTTTTGATTATTTTGAGACAAAAGTTTAAAAATGAATGCAAAATTATATAAGTTGATGACTTTCTAATGATTTGTATTCCTTCTTTGGTACTTAAAACAAATTACATTGTAGAAAAGTAGTTATGATTTTTTTCCCTAAAGTTCCTTGAATCTCTAGATATTTCATAATCCACTGTGGCTTGTGGAACCTTATCGGTTGTTCCATATGCTTCTGAAAATTGGGTCAACAGAAGTGAGTTTAAAGGCTATTCTTTAGACTTGTCAGCACTGGTGGATTTGCCCAGGCTATGCTGCCACACTCAGGTGGGACCATGTGTTGATTTTTTGACAATCCAAGTGAAGAAGGAAGCTCAACCTCTTATTCATTTCCTGCCTAGTTGGACAAAACATAGGTGTCAGATCACAGCCATCAGCCGATGTTCAGTCGTGCTATTTAGCTTTTCGGAAGTATCTCATCTGTGCAATTTGTCCTACATAGGCCTGTTTCCCTTTTACCACTTCCCTTTTACCAATGTTTATAGTATTAACCTAGTAATTGTGCTAATAAGTAAGTTCCATCATGACTTATTTCTTTGCAGAAACAACTTTCCCCACCATGCTCTTATTCCCTGTATTATGCTACAACTAGACCTTTTCATATATGATAGCCAGTTAGGTAATCTTAAGGTGATATATAGAGGGTTAGGGTTACATAAGTAAGGAAATGAGCAGAATTCTTATCGAACATTGTTACCCTCTCCCTTGTTTTCTCCTGCTTTCCTTCCCCCAAACTCCCATCACCCCCAAGTTGTAAAGTTCATTAGAGACATAATTTCTCATGGAAAATTTTGTCATTCACAATATTTAGATTTACAAGTGGTAGTTGTTGAATCATTAACATAAAAATGTCTTTGAGAAAGATGATAAACTACTAATAATTGCTATTGCCTCCCTCATAAAAAAGCAATGGAAGGTCAGTGAATAAAAAAGCAATGGAAGATCACTTCAGTGAAGGAACATTTCACAGTTTACCCAAAATGGACTGGGATGCATAAACACTTAAGAAACTACAGGTCATTTTAGCAGAGAATTCTTTGATGTACATTTTTGTTAAGAATAAAAATAGTCAGAAATTTATAAAAAGGAAATACAGATATATGCAGAATCAGTAATTTTCCACTTATTTGTAATTTTGTCTTTGCATTATTTAACTCTGATAACATTTCCTTGATGCATGTATTACTATAACAATTTAGATATGTATTATGGAACAATAACGCAATCATAAGTATTTGAAAAGAATTGATAATTATTATATCACTATGTCCTTAACACTTTTTGGATAGATTGTTTTTGAAGACAATAAATTTAGAAGCAGAAATTCAATATTTTGATGATTTTAGAAGTTAGGATCATACTGAGGGTTTTTAAGTTCATCATCTAAATTGAAGGGAGCTAAATTTTAAGAAGAGGCAACAATAATCATTTCTTTCATGAATTTTATCACTCATACTTTTCAAGTTCAGAATAAATACAAATATTTTAATGACAATGTAGTGTTCTCCAAATAGTTATTAGTTAAATTGTTAATATTAAATGGTAAAATTAATAAGTATTACTAAAAATTTGCCAAAATTATTAATCATATAAATGGGACTGAGGTTATGGCTCAAGTTGTAGACCATCTGTCTGTGAAGCATTAGCCCCGAGTCAAAACCCAGGGCTATAACCAGTAATAGAAATTGTAATAAAAAATAATAATAAACCAAACAAAAGCAAAAATAATAGGAAAGAAGTAAACAATTTTTCCAACTTTTGTGAAAAATAATATCCACTGGTAAAAACAGTGGATTTTCAGTGTAGAAGTTTAATATGGAAATACACAATAATTCTCCCATTTACATTGAAAATCACGTTTACATATATATTGGTATGAAATCTAGAATTCACAGATCTATGATGGCCTGAGTATTTACAAATGTACTCCTCAAAACCATCATATTCACCTATTGGACCAAATCCTTTTTTTCCCAGCCTTGGATCTTTTGTACTGCTTCTCACCGTGTACCTGCTTGCAGAAGTTATTTGTGCATGGATTTAGTGTTACTATCTATGCCACCTGTTGTGATGTCTCTTCTGCCAGAGAAATGCTCATTGTCTAGTTTGCTCAGTAATGCATATAGAATGTTTGGACTGAAATATTCCCTTATTTTTTTCTTGAATAATAAATTTGTGATAAATAAATATATTTAACATAAGAATTTTGGGTTAGCAGCCTGGCATTTGTAATCTGACCACCCTTAACTCTGTCCTTTCAAAAATAATAGTGCATGCTTTTTATCATTTTCCAGCACTAAGCTGTGATTTGACAATGCTCATGTATTTATTACTCATATGGCTCCACAGACACTTCTGTGATGCAGCTACAGAGTGTGGAGGTCAAAGCCACCATTTCCCAGGAAACAACAACTGTCAATATAAAGTTTCAGCTTGGAATAAAAGTGTAATTAAGGGCAAATGGATTTTTATACTTCACTAAGCTTTATCCTTGAGCACATAAAAAGAATTTTTTAATCAAAAGTAATTGCAACAAATATTAATATAGCAAGTAAATTCCAAATTCTGTGTGCATTTAAAACACACACACAGGCACACACACAAAATTGACATTATTTTCTTGGTGTAATACTCCTGCTTTTCCTTTGTTTGCTTGGGTAATTGGTTTTCATTATTTTGTTGTTTATCATCTTGCATTGTGCTTTTTCTCTCATATGTATGTTCTATTTCTCAACAAAAATATCCAGTCCTCATTACCAATGGCTGATCGTTTTAGATACACCAAGAATAACCACAACAAAGCAAAACAAAGAGAATAGAAGAAAAGAAAGATACCAAAAAGAAAGTCACCCTAGCAAGCAAGGCTATCATAAAATGTAAAAGTGGTACAAAAAGAAATAGGATACATGTTCATCACAGCCATTATTTAGAAGGCAGACTGGTAAGATGGGGATGATAGATTAGATTTTCTTAGGAAAGAAAAATATGTTCCAGCACTCTAAGCCTTCTCATTAAATTTCAGTACATTTCATTAAATTTCTTATAGAAAGCTATCTTGTCTACCACTGGCTGAAAACTGACAAACATTTCTGCAGTAAGTATCATAGAGCTCAGCTTGAAGATATCAGAAAACAGTTAAAAGAAGCTCAAAAATGGTTACCACTGTTTTCCTGTGGGAGAGGCTTCATGGCTTCAGATAGGACTGAACATGCAATGGAAAATCACTGTACCTAGGTATGGTGTTGCATGCCTGTAATCAGACCACTCAGAAGATTGTGAGTTTGATCCCAACCTGATCTACATAGTGAATAAGAGGCAAGCCTGGACTACACAGCACAATCCTGTCTCAAAAAATCAACAAAAAAAATAAGAATAATGTTTGTGATACCTTCCTCTATGATGGTGAAGACATTGTTAGTTTTTTCTCACACTGAAGTAGATAACCCTTGTTATTACAGGCCAGTGTGGCACACTATTATAATTAGTTTATTTTATAATTCTATTTTGTTGTTGCTG
Source organism: Dipodomys ordii (assembly GCF_000151885.1). NCBI lineage: Eukaryota > Metazoa > Chordata > Mammalia > Rodentia > Heteromyidae > Dipodomys > Dipodomys ordii. Next base: position 6,690,753 of record NW_012267309.1, on the reverse strand, counting down.
GCTATTTAAATGATAACAGTTACTGTTCTCTTCATTTGTCTGTCCTTCTCCACTCAACCCCACCCCATTCATTTCAAGCACTTGCTTCCTGCTATTTCTTTTATTGAACTCTGAGTTTTCCTATTACCCTATTTGATTTCTCCTTTGAGTCTACCATATTTTAATTAATACATTTATATACACTTACACACCACCCAACACATTTACTTTGTCTCTCTGGATCTGACATACTTCACTTGACATAATTTTTTCCAGCTCTTTCCATTAAAAATGATATAATAATATTCTAACTGATAAGAAAAATTCCATTATGTATATAGACCACATTTTCTTGATCCACTCATCCATTGAGGGGTATCTGGACTGATTCTGTAGCTTGACTATGGTGAATAGTTGTAATGGTGGCTAACCTATATATTTGTGATCTTCTGGATAAATGCCCAGGAGTAAAATTGCTGGGTCACAAAGTGATTCTATGTTTAACTGTTTGAGGAACCTCCACCCTGCTTTTCTGTAAGCCTACCAACTCAGATCTTAAGGACTGCAGTTTGAAGCCAGCCCAGGTAAAAGTTGGAGATTTAATTAGAGATTTATCTCTAATTAAACAGCAAAAGGTAGTACTGGAAGCAAAGCTCAAGTGCTCAAGGAAGAGCTACGGGAAAGAAAAGTAAATCAGGTACAGACACTGAGTTCAAACCCTAGTACAAAGCATTTGGTCAAGATGACTTGGAAATGATCAGAGCAGGACTAAAACTCAAGCCACCCTTTGTATAATCATGTACTGTAAGGCATTGTAAAGAAGATTAGCATGGGGGATATGAGGCCATGAGAAAGTGGCATTTAAGCTGTAATTCACTGGTAGTTCTTAGCATCACTGATACCAGACAGATAATATTTACCAGTAATGAAAAAATGAAATAATATAAAACAAAGATATAAATGTCTATGTAGGTTATAACAAACAATTTCAATACTTAAAGGAGAGTTATAAGGAAGGAATTAAATGAGCTATAAGTTATTTACTCAAATTTTTTGTATATTTTTATATTTTTATTAAGCATTTAATTCTTTTATTAAAATAATAAAAATTTGGCTGGTACTAGGTGTTTGTACTCAGGACCTCATACTTACTAAGCTTGTTGGCTTGGCTGGTGCTACCACTTGAGTCATACCAACCTGGCTTTGGGCTGCTTATTTTGAAGATAGAATTTCATGGACTTTTCTACTCATGTTGGCTTTAAATCATGTCCCTTCAGTTATCAATATTCGAAGTAGCTGGTGCTTTGGGTTTTTTTTTCAAAATAAGTTCTTTTTGCCTAGGCTGACCTAAACTTTAGTGATCCTCTTTAAGTCTTCTTCCATATCTTGAGTGACCATCATAGACCATCATGCTGATAAGTATTGTAAACTTTTTCCCCTCCATTTGGTTTTGAACCTGTATTCTCATGATCTTACCCTCCTTAATATATAGGATTACAGATACTATTGCTGCTACTGCTATTTTTGTGTGTGTTTCCTGCTACTACTTTAATAAAGTGGAATGGGGCTTCTGATAAAAGAAATAATTTCTAAGAACATGTAATTCAACGTTGAAACTGTGTACAGTAGGACAGGTGGTAGGTAGTATGCCACAGGTGGCTGATGCAGTCTAAGGCAGTGGAAGAGGAGCGGTAATCTTCCATGATGTGAATTATGTCCACCTGGAGGAGCCATTTCCTGATTTCTGCAACTTCTACTCTCATTTCATGCACCACTGTTGATGGCCTTACAAGCCATGGCTTCCTATGTGAGGATTTGGGTATTAAGGACAGTGTCAGTACCAGTATTAACCACTTAACAGTTTGTGCAAGCCACACAGTCCCATAAGCCCTGAACCTGAGGCAGGAGAGCTTGCCAACAAAAAGATCCTGAATCTAGATTTTTCTGCATTTAAGCTATTATTTGAAAAATGGTGATAAGAGAAATAGTAAATAATAAAATACTAGATTATGAAAGAAAATTAAGGCAAGATTACAGTCTTTCAACACTGCTTATTTAGAACTTAATATACTCCATTCTGTTTAATATACTATTGTCAACATCCCTATTTTACATTCATATTTCTTACATGAATATGCATCTAATGCCTCTGTTTATTCCACCTCTGTGTCTTACTGTGAATTTGCACTACTGAGATGAAACTTTCTCTTCTGTCATCCATGGCAGCCTATCCCCATAGTAGTAAAAACTCAGCATATTCCCTCTTTGCAGTTACTTTCATTCATTTTCAGAGACTACCGTGAACTTCTCACCCAGAGCTTCTTTAACAAGCAAGTCATGTGTCTTCTCTCCCTGGTCCCATGTTACACTTTTCTGGCCACTTGAGTATTTCAGATCAGAATAATAGATAACAAATATACTAATGGCTAGCTTTGTGTATCCATTTTGCAATGTATAGATATTATCATATGTGGTTATTTCAATTCTGCATGTTATTTTAAGTCGAGGGACAAATGTGTTTTATCTTTTACTATTCTCAACTATTCACAATGAGTTTAACAATAGTTTTGTGCACTGTCCTATTCATACACAAAAGCTTAACAGTATATTTAGGTACCAGTGAGGTTATAGACAAGGTATAATAAAGTCTTTAATATTTAATCTCATCTTAGACTTTATGATTTAGCCCTTTGTAACTGCATCATCTGAAAGAGCAGTAGCAATCAATCATTTCTTGCACGTTTGGGTAGCCTTGGAAAATGAGGCCAACATCACAAATGATATATGCAGTGATAGTGATGATTTAAAAATATTTTTGTGTATTAACAATGCCAGTTGACCTTGCTAAATAAAAAAGATACCATTTTCCACAGAGTGAACAAATGAAAAAATAATGCAGTATGAGATCATTCTTCCAAGAACCATTAAGGAAATACAAAGGGTACCTCTCAATATTTCATTACACACACACACACTCACATACACACACACACTCACATATCCATGTAGGACATGCAGTACTCACAGACAAGTCTTATTTTTCTTTAGAAATTATTCTGCTCATATGCTGTTTACTTTAGCAAGCTTCTCACTCAAAATATTTACTAAAGATGACTTTAATATTATTCCTTTTGAAGTTGACATTTGAACCCATATATTACATTATAATAATATTACATTATAATTATATGGAAAGTATCTAAATTTCTTAAGCCTAATAACCAATAGTGTACACATATGTCCTTCTTTACTTGTACATGTACATACATAGGTAGTTTGCTTACATATAGTCAAAAATATGCTATTCTTGTTAGACAGATATTCTGTAAAAGTATATGTGCAATCATGTACTCACACCCAGAACAAAGAATCAAATCCTTCCTTACAGATGCTAACCAGAATGTTAGTTTGCAGCTAATGTATTATTTACACATCTAGAGAAGTCACAAAACTCTCTAAACTGTGTTATCTTAGGAAATGTCTCTGACTTGTTTATCTTTGTGTGCTTATTTTAAAATGATTTCTGGCTTTAATTCATCAAATGATCTTTATTCCAAAATTATTCATTTAATACAATAGAGATATTACAGACTTGAAATAACTACATCCTTAACCACTGTTCAATGTCCTCATACAAGTGTTGTGGTGTGATCCTGAAACAATAGCTAGACAACACTCCAATCTCCTTATCCTCAAGTTATAGGTATTTTAGGTGTTCTGGAGCCAGAGTGTCCCCATTGGGTAATAAAAGGTTACTGAACTAAGTCATCAAAAGGATGCATCTACCACAAAATCAGTGGGTGAATGCTCTATGGAGAAAGGAAAGCTTTCTAATGGCAACCATTGGGTGACTGGAGGTCCTTACTCTAAGGATGGTTAACAGTGGCACCAAAAATAATTCAGCTTCCTCAATCATCTTCATTTTGGTTTCCCTTAGTTTTGAAATTTAGGATCGTCTCCCTTTTCCTGGCATATTCTCTAAGCTCACAGGGTACTCTGTGACAAAGCCTCAAAATTAGTTATTTGGCATTTTTTCCCTATGGCTACTTGGTAACCTGAAGTGGCTGACTACCTCCTACATTATCCAGATTTTCCTGGGAGGCATTCCTTTCCTCCTCAAATCCCTTTCTCATCACAATCTCTCAGAAGATCCAAGCAAGAAAACAACCCTTTAGTCTTTGTTCAAAGATGGTATACAGTATTCAAACCCTTGCAGAGACCCAAAAAACATATAAGCTATTTGGTATACATAGCCATGCACATATGTATGTATGTATGTTTGTATGTATATATGTGTGTGTGTGTGTGTATATATATATATATATATGCAATCCTTGCATTTGCTCCAGTAAAGAAAAGGAAATGAAAAATAAAACCTTGAGTTTCCATTAAAATTAATGTGAACACTCCCATCTGGCTAAGTACCAGAAACCCTCCTTCTTCTGAAAGCAACTGGTAAAAATTCAATGAAGTTTTTATTCTTGTTAATTGTATTACCATATGATCCTGTGGCTACTGATATTGCATTAGCCCTGCAATGCCTCAAGTAAACTAATTGTGTCTCTCTTTACTTGCTCACTCTGGGGAAAGAAATCCATTGCTGTTACTAGGAAATTGATAATTCCTTGCAATTTTGGGGAATGAGGAAGGGAATGTAAACCTCCAGAGTTTTGGCTAGAGGAGAACAAATTTTCAGATTGATTGCCCATGCCTAAATCTTCCCATGTTAAATAATTTACTGTGTTTACTTCTTTTGTCCTAAGATCAAATAATGTTCAGTTTCGTGCCACACAGGATGAACTAAACAGACTCAGCTTGCCTTTTGAATATTTTTTATATGTGAACATATAAATGCACACCAAGAAACAAAAAGCATGTATTCCACGTGTTGCTTTGTTTCTTTTTTTTTTACTGTATCAACTATGCCTCATTGCCATCAACACACATACAGCATGGAAATGGAATGAATACATAATATGTAAAAGCCATAAATATATTAAGAGGTTGTATAATTTTTGTGCATTTCAAGTCCGTGAGGAAATTATTCTCCAATTATTTTGTAACAGGTGTTCTGACAATGACTGAATACTTTAAAGAACAAATAAGTCCCTAATTAAAAAGGATTTAAAAAACAAAACTTAATTTCGAGTATTAAAATATTTATCTGAAAGAAATGAAAAGAGTGCCAGGGAAAGATAGAGCTTAATATGCATAAACTTAGCTTATTAAAGGTATATTACTACTTTTTTAATTATTGCCCTCACAGATTGCAACAAGATAAGTGGTTTAAAGCTCCTTTTTGATATCTTACTTCTATTTTTATATCTATTATGCAAGTCGGAAGTCTGAAAGCATCAGCCGTGTCCTTTGTGTAGCCTTGTAAGGCCACCCTTAAGGCAATAGTGCTGTTGTGCCCCTTTCTGAAGGCTGTAAAGATAGATCAGTTGCTATTGGGTATTGATGGCAGGCTTTGAATCTTGTCCAGGGTGGTCTTTGATCTTAGATGCTGTTCACATTCCCTCTTGTTCTTCCATGTCTCTACCTAAATTTAGTAACTATATGCTGGAACTGTAAGGCTAGACCATTTTTAATTTATCTATTTTTGTAGATATATTTCAAACCTGAAATTCCTTGCTTGGATTTATAAAGGTAAATTTCCAAGTTGCTTTCTAAATAAGCTAGAATGGAAACCTCTAAGTTTTTTCACATCTCCTCCTCCCTAACGGAATCTCTATATTGTATCTAACTATGGAATAGGTGAGTTTGTGTTCAAAATACAACCAGGTGACTTACTAGATGAACTAAATTATAATATTCTCTCTGGCGAACAGTGCACATTCAATAAATGTTAAATGATTTATTGTTTAGAACAAACCAACTAAGGTAGTATTACACATACAGTAAATGCATACTTACATGTCCCCTAAATCTAAAAAGAACAATAAGCACATGCAGTCAATTATAGTACTCATTAAAATAGTACTTGCACAATTGAACAATGAATAAATATCACCTGGAGATGATAAGAATGATGGTTAAAAACATACTTTCTGAAATCACTCTCCCTTATGAATTAAACAAGACTTTCATAGCTCAATTTTATCTTTAAGACAAGAATATGATTATGAAAATCAAATGAAATAATACATGAAATAGACCAGTTCATTGCTTAACATGGACTGTGTGCATGACACATTGTCCACTAGTACTGTCATATTCAGGTATATCACTTAGCTGAAATTCTGAGTAACTTAAAATTAGGTTATATTTTTACTCCACAACTTATTAAAATATTTCTCTTGTTTGAAATTATTTGAAGTTTATTATTTTAAGATTTCCATGTTAATATCCAACTACTGCTGCACACAGAATATATAAATTTTCAAAATCAAACTAAGATGATGGAAAGCAATATGATTCTTTTTAACATCAGAGAAATCATTATCTCACATAATATTTCTATGAATTTCTCCAAAGCAGAATTGTGAGTCCAGAAAATTCATCAATTGCCTTGATTTATCTGTTGAGGTATTATCTAAAACACATTTTCAAGATTTCTGTATTTATTTATCAATAACAAACAGATATGAAACATTCTTCCTTTGAGTTTATAGGTTTTAAGATATTAGAATTGTAATTCTAAATTATAGTGCAAATTGCCAATAATTTCTTGAGATTGATTAACATAGCTTATGTAGCCTGAGTACTTCTCAATGGTTACACCTCCAAAGATAAGTAGGGCAAATGAGAGAAATATATTTGATTAGATTTATTTAGCTAGCATCTCACATGAAATAAAATGTCTTGAAGTACACCAAGAATTAAAGTCTAACCCAGAGCTGATGTCATTGACAGTTTAATAACTGGTCCTTCATCACAAACCTTTCCATGAAAAGTATGTATGTACATCATATTAAAATTACTCTTTCCTTTTTAAGTAACTCCCAATGCACACTTCTGGCTTGGAACTTGCCTTAGGAAACTAAGAAGTCAAATACCTTTAATAAAACTTAAATAGGAGCAAGTGGCTTCCAATCTGTACACCCACTATATCTAATCAATGTAATAATGTCATAAAACAAATAAGCATGCCCTTTGGATTTATTATGAATATCTACATATTCACCTTCAAGTATAGATAAGTATTCTAGATGTGGCTAGAGGACATAAATCTCCCTGTGTGCTTTTTGTATTGGAGTTCTATTATTCAGTTAAAAGCATCAATTTAATATTGCAAATATGAGACAGTGCCTGCAGGAGTAATCTTGCATCTGATAATGCTAAAACAAATTAAAAAGAAATAGTTATTTCTGAATTATGTCAAAAGCTGAAGGCTTGACTTTAATTTTAAAAATAAAATAACAATTGAAAATTTAAATATGTGGATATAGCTAGGACATTTATTCCACAGCGATAGTGTTTAGCTTCAATCCAATATTGAGTCTAACACCTAAAATATTTTATTTCATAAAAACTGTACTTGCTTCACCACTTGACAACAGGAAGGGAAGTCCCTATGGTGATTTGAGGTAAGGGGATTTTGAATCTTTTTTAAATTTAATTTTATTATCAAGGTGATGTACAGAGGGGTTACAGTTACATGCATAAGGTAGTAAGATACAGATTCCTGGAAGATGTTTTTCTTTAGTAAGTATCAATGGAAAGAAGATATGGAATCATTTTGCCATCCTTCTTCCTACAGGCATATTGAAAACAGAAAGTGATATGTGAGAAATGAATTTGGAAGATTCACAAGGCTAAGCTATATGATTTGGGATTTATAAATGTGAGGGACATAGAAAAAAACATTGAGAATGGGGAGAGATGCCCAGAAATGACATTGAGACATGTGACTTTGGTTACAGTCAAATCCTTGCCCCTATTTAGCTCAGTCATTTTGACCAAGAAGCCTGTGTGTCAGTATTCAAGACTGAATTGCACACGCACATTTCAGTTAGGAGAATAAGAACAATCAGTGTTGTATATAGAGACTTGCATATTGGTGATACCTTATTCCATTTATCAAGTTGTTCTTAGTATAAAATCCACTTTCACAATAATCCTACCTAGGAATTAAATACTTTTAATTACTTTCCACAAATGGTGTTAAGACTGAATTTATGGCTTTTCTTGTTAGACAGACATACTATCACTTGAGCCACACTCTAAGCCATTTTTGCATTGATTATTTTCAAGGTAGGGTCTCTGTCTCTGTCTCTGTCTCTCTCTCTCTCTCTCCCCTCTCTTTTCACCTGGGGGTGGGGGCTGAGCTGTGCTCCTCCTACTTGTGCTTCTCCCTTGTCACTTGGCATGATAAATGTGGGCCAATGTGCCCAAATATTATGCTTCCCCTGTACTTGGCCATTAGTTGAGGTGACATGAACATTTATGTCCTGACTTGCCTGATACAGTCTCCCAAGTAGCTAGGTTTACAAGGGAGCACCACCATGCCCAGTTAAATATTCTTTTGTCAGAAAATGATGCAATATATTGTTTCCTTTGATTCTGGAAGTGACCAGTTGAAACAATTGCATAGATAGGTAGGTAAGCAAAATATAACTTCTAAAATAATACTGGTCCTTAATTCTCTGATTAGATTGAAGTAGTTAATTAACTATTAGAGTACTAGTCAATTAACTAGTGGAGTACCTGCTTTAATAGCACATTTATTCATAAGTTTTCTGGAGTTTACAAGTAAATTTCTTCATTACAGACAGAGATTAAACCTCTAATTTGTTTATTTTGTTCATATAAAATATCTCTACCTAAATTAAAGAAAATTTAAGATCTTAAAAATATTCGTTGAGGTATTAGTACCACTGACTCAAAATAACAAAACTTTTGGAAAAATACTGTAGGTATCAAGTAAAGTTGAATGATGATAATTAATTTATAATATAAAGACAATGGTTTTATTATATAAAATACAATCAGTAATTTAGGATATATGATGAATATGATGATACATAAAGTGATAGGTTTGATAATCTTGTCTGCCCATGCATGCATATGTGTATTTGTATATGAATGTGTGTATTATTGGTATTGTAGGATAACTGAAGCAGAGAAATCTCTATAAAATAACATAAAAATGAAATTTTTTTGATTATGGGCTTGTTTAATCTTTTGAATGTAGCAAAGAATGCCAAAGGCTAGATCAAGTAAACTATCATCAATGATCATTTTTGTATCAGATCAACAAAAATTATCCTTTAGATGCTTTTTTTTAATTGTGAAAATACTGTACAGAGGGATTACAATTACATGGGCAAGATAGTGAGTACATTTCTTATCAAGCATTGTAGCCTCCTCCTTTGTTTACCCTTCCCATCCCTTCCCAGCCTCCCCCCCACCACCACCAAAGTTGTAAAGTTTGTTTTTGACATGACAACTTGTACTTCTCATTGTTGCAACGGGTCCACTTGTATCCTTATTTAAACAACTTGTTTTTCCCCTTCCCCTCCACAAATTATACCTACATCAAATACAGTGAAAGCAGGGGTTATACTGTGGGGGAGGGACATACAAAGCAACTAAAAAATAATCTTATAAATGCGTTAGTAACAAATGCATGAAAGAAAAAAAAAACATTTAAATACATATCTTAGGGTTCATTTTCCTAACATCACTTCATCTGATCTTTTCTGCTTGACAATACTAGATATTGCAAATATGGGAAACCATGGGACCTTTGTTTCTTTGGGCTTGGCTTACTTCACTTAATATAATTTTTTCCAACTCTTTCCATTTCCTAACAAATGGGGCAATGTCATTCTTTCTGATGGAGGCATAGAATTCCATTGTGTATATATACCACATTTTCTTGATCCATTCATCTACTGAGGGGCATCTGGGTTGGTTCCATATCTTAGCTATGGTAAATAATACTGCAGTAAACATAGTCGTGTTGGTAGCTTTAGTGGTCTTGTTTGTAAACATTTGGGTAAATGCCCAAAAGTGGGATTGCTGGGTCATAGGGGAGCTCTATGTGGAGTCCTCTTTTGAGGAACCTCCATACTACTTTCCAAAGTGGTTGAACAAGTTTACACTCCCACCAACAATGAAGTAAGGTTCCCTTCTGTCCACATCCCCTCCAGCATCTGTTGTTATTAGAGTTCTTGATTTTTTCCATTCTAACTGGGGTGAGGTGGTATCTCAATGTTGTTTTGATTTGCATTTCTTTTATGGCTAGGGAGGTTGAGCATTTCTTCATGTGTCTATTGGCTAACCTTCTTTCTTATTCAGGGAAGTTTCTCTTTAAGTCTTTAGCCCACATATTTATTGGGCAGTTGTTTCTTTGAGGATTAGTTGTAGGGGATTTAATTTTTTGAGTTCTAAGTATATTTTAGATATGAGATCCTTGTCTGTTGTATGGCTAGTGAAGATCTTCTCCCAATCCGTAGCTTTCTATTGATCTTGCTAGCTATGTCTTTTGCCATGCAGAAGCTCTGCAACTTCATGCAATCCCATTTGTCCAACCTTTCTTTGATTTGTTGTGTTTCCGGGTCTCTATTAAGAAAATTTCCGCCTGTGCTAAGGAGACCCAGGGTTTTTCCTGTTCCATCCAGTAATGTTTTCAGAGTGACTCAAAAATAACAAAACTTTTGGAAAAATACTGTAGGTATCAAGTAAAGTTGAATGATGATAATAAATTTATAATGTAAAGACTATGGTTTTATTATATAAAATACCATCAGTAATTTAGGATATATGATGAATATGATGATACATAAAGTGATAGGTTTGATAATCATGTGTGCCCATGCACACATATGTGTATTTGTATATGAATGTGTGCATTATTTGTATTTAGGATAACTGAAGCAGAGAAATCTGTAAAAAAAACATAAAAATAGAATTTGTATCCATTTACTATATTTATATCTCACAGAAAACAAGGAAATCCTAAACATTTTCTGCTTGCTTGTTATAGGTAGCACAAAAAAAGCTTCATTAGAAGCCCAAATTAATATTAAATCACAATACTTTGATGTGAGTTGAGTTATGCTGCATCTGACAAATATTTTTTTGAAACTTTGTTAAATATAGACTAATTTTTTCATATAATAAAATTTCTCTTAATATTGGATCACTAACATTTAACAAGGTTTGAATTAATATTTGAATTCTAGTGTTAAAATAATACTTGTGGTTTTACTTTTTCTAGGTCTCAGGGTGGTGAACTTTTTTGAATTCCAAACCTGTGAGCTTATGGTAAGTTTATAATCAATCTATGTAATTTTAGAGCTATTTTGTTTTTATCAACTATTTGAATGTTTCTAAATTTTAAAATAATGTAAATTATAGTAATTCATTTGCTAGTTTACCATTTATGTTGACAAAAATGTGATATTTTCTATCAAAATGCTTATGTTCTTGTGTCAATTATAGTAATGTATTTATCTGATAGAGTTCTTGATTGAGTTCTAAGTGAATTTGAAGGCTTGGTATAGAAAGGTGAAGATTAGGACCACTGGGGGGAAAAAAAGTTCTTTGGACATGAGTGACAATTTTATATATGAAGTTTTTCATAGTGAGGGCTCTTTGATGTCAATGAATAGAGGCAATGAGTTATTTAAAGTAAAACTTATTTCTATCACCTGTTAAGATTTATCAAGTTGGGTTTATTAAAGCTTGAATGTTTGAGCTTTAAGGAGTTGAAAGTAAAGTCTCATACTTATGGAAGTAAAATAAAGAGTAGCAAGTGGTGACTTCTGTAACAAAGTTTAGGCATTATTTTTAATTTCAGTAGTTGAGTTAATAATTGGTAAAATGTGACTCTGAACTAATCTAAGCAATTCATTAGGACAGAATGCATGTTACATTGTGAAAGTGAATTTATTTTCAAAGATGTTTTAAAAGATGGTAGACAGAAGGCAGTATTAGAAATTTTGAGATTCACTTTTTAAATTATATTTTTTAGAAACACTCAAGATAGAATTATTGAAAATGAATGTTATATGGAAGAAAGTGCAGATCATATTCCTTAATGTTATCAGGAAGACTTGCTGATAATACAATAAATTTTGATGACGTATTTGAATGCAAGTAGAGGAATAATTTTATCCCCAGGTAGATGTTAGGTTGTAAATTATATTTCACAAATGGAGTTGATTTTTTTTTCAAACATCATTTCAACCCTGCATACCTGTATTGGGCAAGATCAGTAGGAGTAAAAAAGGCCTCAGTAAGAGAATAAATCAATCTGTTTGAGATTTTAAAAAAATATATCTTTCTTTTTTCTAGTGAGGATGTGATTTATATTTCTAGTGGACACCACATTGGAAATAGAAATAAACTTGGATGGTGGAAATTTAAAGTGTTCTTTAAAGTGAATTTCCTGAGCAATGTAATTTAAGGCTTAAAGATATGTGGAAATTATTAGAACTTCAATGGTCTGTGGATATTATATATAATACAACAATTCTCACCAGTCCTGAGAATTTATAAATAAGTCTATAATGAAGTCTTGGAAGAGTATGTTAGAAAAAGAAAAACCAGAAGCTGCTTCTGATTACAGGAACAGATTGGAAATTAGGAAAATGGATTTCCATGAGCAAACAATGGCCAGATATAACATAACTTCCCACTGCACAATTAAAGCAAAAAAAAGTTATTTAGTTATTCAATAGCATAGATTTGTCATTATTTACATCCATAGGTAATATTATATTCTGATCTGTTTTCTGGAAAGAATTTACCTGAAAAAAGTGGCCTTTGAAATTTTTATCTATGGAATTTACACCATCCCTTCCTGAGTTAAATGAACTGTTATATAATTACAAAATAAAATAATCTAAATATTACCTTTATAGGAATTGTTGATCATAGAACAATTACCCTCTAGCTGATCTGACTATTTTCTAGCATAACCCTGATTATAATCTCAGATTAACAAGTGATGAGTGGCCATGATATATTGTTACCTAAAAAACTTGACCATTAATTATGTGTCTTCTCATTCAATAATTCCTCTTTACTCTTGACTACCAATAATCTATACTGGTTACAGAAAAATTCTGATATGATAGAAGCATGAAACTTAGAATCTAGATATGTGTTCTTATCAATCTATTAATTACTGTTCAATCTTGGTTTAAATAAATAAGCTGAGTATGCTTATTTGAAATGAATTTTTACATTTTATGCTCATATAATCTATAAGTTGACTTTGATAGAAAAGTATTACAAAACACCCTAGATGTAAAACACCCTAGATTATATATTATATATCCAATCTGGTCAATTACAGTAGATTATTATGAACACTCTATTATGTTGAACAAATTTTAAGAGTGCAAGTCTTTACATTAATTTTGCTATTCAAAAGGAAACTACATTTTATATTTACAAGTATAAGTATACTTTAGAGTTAATTTGAGAAATCTCTGCTGTTAAAAGTGAGCTTGTGCCCAATTTAGCCCATAAGTAAATAATCATAAAACTCTATAAGGGTGTCAGTAAGAATGTCTCAAAAAATTTGCCTGGATCCCTAGTATTTACCCAAAGTGTGCAAGGGCAGTCTAGGACAGCATAAATAACCTGTACTATTGTCAAAGAAATTGATATACTGTTGAAGGTGGGAAAACTTTAAAGAATTTGAGTTAAATTTGTCATTACTCCTGATAATAAGCATTTGATAAGATTCATTAATTATTGCTGTATTATGCTAACTGCTGATATTAGGATAGGATGTAGAGTGTCTGTGCATATGTGTGACTGTGTTCATGAAAGTAAAAAAGGAAAAAATTACTAATAGTCTAAACTTTAATGTAGCCTATTTGCATTCTCCCTTGTCAGTAAACTTAACCTCCACTCTCAAGTATAAGGTAGAAGTATATATGAAATACTGGACAAGACATAGCTCTCTGAAGAAGTATAATTTGGGGACAGCACTACTTTTGCTTTTTAAAGGTAGATGTTTTTAAAGCAGTTTTTTGGTCTTAGCTTTAAAGTCTATGACACGAGTTTACATGAGGTTGATTGAACCAGTAAACATGTATTATATGTAAAAATACTAGCGAAAGAGAATTTTCTTATTTGGATATGCAAATGTATCATTAAGGCATTAAAATCTACTGTTCTCTTATTATAAGTGATATAATCAAAAAATGCTTGCATTCAAATAAATGCATCATTAAGGCATTAAAATCTACTGTTCTCTTATTATAAGTGATATTTATAACCAAAAATGCCTACATTCAAATAAATTTTTAAGTGATTTGTATTAATCTCAATATTTGTGAGAGGCTTTAACATGGCTCATCAATAACATTCCCTTTCCATGTGTATGGAATCTGTTTGTCTGCCAGACTATAAAGCTGTTAGTGGAGTTGGCATTTTAGGACCAACATTTTATAGGATGTTCGTTTGTAATAGAATAGAAAAGAGATTTATCATTGGGCCTATTGATTTTTTTTACTAATTTTTCAAAATTGGTGGTATTTTTACATATATATGTTTACACGTAGGTAACTTTTATTAATCTCATCATTGAAATGTGATTATTGCTTCCAATTATTCATATATATTCATTTTGTTTATGAGCCATTGGTCCTTGAAAGTATGATTCAGTGAAGATGTCTGTTGTTCTACAGATTTCAAACCAGACCAGTATTTATGAAGTAATATATATGAAAAGACTGGGCTGGGAAAGTGGCTCAGTGGTAGAGTGCTTGCCTTGCATGCCTGAGGCCCTGGGTTCCATTCCCCAGCACCACATATGCAAAAAGAAAAAAGCCGGAAGTGGTGCTGTGTCTCAAGTGGTAGAGTGCTAGCCTTGAGCTGAAGAGCTGAGGGACAGCGCCCAGGCCCAGAGTTCAGGCCCTACGACCGGACCCCCCCCCAAAAAAAAAAGAAAAGAAAAGACTTTTTTTTTTATTGTGAAAATACCGCACAGAGGGGTTACAATTACATGGGCAAGATAATGAGTACATTTCTTATCACACATTATTGCCTCCTCCTTTGTTTCCTCTTCCCATCCCTTTGAAAAGACTGTCTGTACAGATTGTTTGAACATTATTACTAGAGCATTTATATGAAATGGGGATATGACCATGAAATTTTCAGGTCATAACCCTACATCTCATAAAGGTTGAATAGAAATTAATGATTACATACAATGTGAGAGAGGATTTATTTTCTTCTTGAAATACCAAAGTAGACATACTTCTTAGACTCACAATAAAATATACAATGTAAGAAATCTGGCTAACTTTGCTAAGGAAATATGTAGTCAAAGAACTAAGTTGTTTAGTGTTTTTGTTGTTGTGTTGGTCCTGGGTCTTGAACACAGGTCCTGAGCACTGACCTTCAGCTTTTTTTTTTGGGGGGGGGGGTCCGGTCCTGGGGCCTGAACTCTGGGCCTGGGCACTGTCCCTCAGCTCTTCAGTTCAAGGCGAGCGCTCTACCACTTGAGCTACAGCGCCACTTCCGGCTTTTTTCTTTTTGCTTACGTGGTGCTGAGGAATCGAACCCAGGGCCTCAGGCATGCAAGGCAAGCACTCTACCACTGAGCCACCTTCCCAGCCCTCCTTCAGCTTTTTTGCTCAAGGCTAACACTCTACCACATGATCCACAGCTCCCCTTTTGGCTTTTTTTTTTTTTTGGTAGCTAATTGTAGATGAAACTCTCGCAGATGTTCCTGCCTAGACTAACTTCTAACTGCAATCATCAGATCTCAGCCTCCTGAGTAGCTAGGATCATAGGCATGAATCACAAGTGCCCAGCTTGTTCAATGGTTTTTTGGTGTTTATTTTTAATGTTTGAAAATACATTTGTAAAGAGTATATATGTAAAGAATTTTTAAAAATGTATGTAATCTGAAGGACATATAGCTGAAAGACCTAAGAACAATCATTCTCTATGCATAGAATAATTACAAAAAAAACCTGTGTGAGTGTACCATACAATGAATGACAGACTGAATGTCTGGAGCAGTCATTTTGACACACTCTGATTAATGAAGGGGAAGGAAAGACATCTAATTACATCAATTAGATGATCATTATAGGACCATGTTCCTCCCATCATGTTTCTGGTGGGTTTCCCTTGTGATATATCTTTTTCCCATTTTCTCTTGTCACACATGCTGGCCTGCCAGAATACTGACATTTCAAGACCGGATAACTAATATCTTCAATGAAATTAAAATATTAAATGAAAGATATTCAGATGTGATATTTCTCACATTTAGTTTAACAGAAAACATTTTCAGAATACATTGTAAGTCTGTTTAAATATATCTTCGATGTTTCATTTTAATAAGCAAAAGTAAATCTGATATGACAGTAAGATTAACTAATCTATGCAATTTATTCAATGGAGAATAACTAGAAGTCTGGCCACATTGTAGTACAACTGGTACATGGGTTAGTAGTTGTTAACAAATAAATAACAATCCCTGAATTCTACTCCATTCTTCGATAACAGAACTTGAAATCATTCTACCAGTTTTGTGTATACATTTTGTACCTTTGCTACACTCATAAAATCAGCTCCACTGGGAAGCTGATTATGTAAAATATGACCTGATTATATCAAATATAACTTATGTATAATATCACCTGATGATGACATAATCCTTAAAAACCATGATGTTGGGGCTGGGAAGGTGGCTCAGTGGTAGAGTGCTTGCCTTGCATGCCTGAAAGCCCTGGGTTCGATTCCTCAGCACCACATAAGCAAAAAGAAAAAAGCCAGAAGTGGCGCTGTGGCTCAAGTGGTAGAGCACTAGCCTTGAGCTGGAGAGCTGAGGGACAGCGCCCAGGCCCAGAGTTCAAGCCCCACCAACCAGACCCCCTCAAAAAAACCAACCATGATGTTTTTACATGTACATAGAAAATAGAATTCTACATCTGATGAGACCTTTCAACTGACATTTATGAAAGATTGGTTCAGTGATGCTTATTTTCTATAAACTACTTCTAAAACCTTACCCCTGAATACATGGAATCATCACCTCTTCACATCTTGGGTACCTTGTCCCTATCTGACTAGCTCATATATCCACCTGTGAATTCCCTGGGCTTAACTTTTAATACTTACTCTATATTATTTCCACACTTTATCTAGCTTCCCCTCTGTTCCCAACATGTCAGAAACAAGTAATTTAGTTGCTAAAGCCTTTCCATTTGTCTACAGGCAAACTTATCAACTTCTATAAAATGTGTATGTGTTATCTTGCTCCCCATTTGATATACCTTGGCTATGTGGGTAAATCAAGATTAGACATTTGTTGATATGACTGGTTGATAACAGGGTGATAGGAAAAGCAGTAAATGTATTGGGGGGAAAAGAGCTTTAGAGCATATTTAAGCTTTCTAAAGCCTTTCAACAGAATATATTTAATTCTGTAGCAATGAAATAGAAGAGATTTCATTGTAAAGCTGAGCAGAATTCAACCTCTAATACGTCAGCTTTACATGACACATTATTAATAAACTGCCACTGTTATCACTTGATAGCAATCTCTGGTGACTGCGTTTTTTGAACTTGAAACCCAAATGTATTTTTTAAAGTAATCTCTATTTTATGAATACCAGTTTCTTCTCTCAAATGGCTGTTTTCCCCTCTGCTTTTTAGAAATTATTGTACCATTTAATTAATGGCTTCATTTCACAATGCCGATATGGAACAAAAATCGCTAGAGGATTGAGAGTGTGTGCCCATAAATAGATATAAACAGATTATTATTGCTGCTATTATTTTATGAAGACAAACACAGGAGGAATAATTGTTAGAGAAAAATGTCTATGTCATACTTGGTGCCATGACCTTTACCTGAAAAAAGGAAAAAATACCTGAAAAATCTGTTTTCTCAATTTCCCCCAGTGTCTCCCACTCCTCGTTTTTCATCACTACTCTGGTTTTCGATTTCCATTATATATGTATATATATATTTTATTTCCCATGCTTTCTTCAGTTCACTGTAGCATCAGTGAACCAGGCCCTGGATTCTACAGGAAACAGTTAACTAACAGGTCTGAGTTACAGTTCTGGTGAGCTTGTGAAGGTCTAATGTCATTCTTCACCTACTCAAGTCACCTATGAAATTCTTTGTGCTCTGTGTGTGTGTGTGTGTGTGTGTAATGTATATAAATATATATGTATGTGTATATACATATATGTATATATAAATATACATGTATATACATATATGCATATATACACATGGGTATATACATATATGCACACATACATATATAATAGCTGGCATATATATATGCCTTAAAGCAACTTTAGGTTCTCCAGAGGGACAGTGCATAGCTTCTCCTCATTAGGTTGTGATGACCAGGTTTAAGGGAAAGGATTTGTACACAGCATCACAGAGAGCTTAGCACTTGGTAAAACCTATACACTCAATAAGAGTTGGAAATATATTTATTACTGCCTTGTAGAAATTAGATGCTTAATTTCAAAATTGCTTAGTGATTGAGCAAAGTAGGAAATAGATATTCTCAATCAGTAGTCAATTGTATTTACTAGGTACTGTCACACATTGTAGCATGATTTCATTCAAATAAGATGATGTTCTTTTTTTTTTTGTTAAGATGAAATTTGAAGTTGGGTAGGGAGAATATTTGTGGACCATAGGAACCCTGAATGAGCTCATACTTAGTTATATGACCTCACAGAGATGATTTATTTTTTCAGGTCGTCATTTGTTCAAATATAAAACAAAGAAAGAGGATGTGGCACTGTGGATTCTAAGTCTTTTTTGCTTTAAATTTAATTATTCTATTGTCTCAATTGCAGTGCTTTTGCTCACAAGACAAAACAAAGTAATCTGTTTAGCCTCCAAGAAAGGTTCATTATCATACAAACAAGAAGTTAAGCAGTTATAGAAATCCGTACAGGATATACTGACATCACCAAAGACCTACATCCTGCCCATGTTTGTTTTTTGTATCCTATCATAGGTTTGTTCTTTTCCAGCTTTCCTCAGAATTAAAGATCTCAGCTGTGGTTTGAGTTTAACATCTAAATACAACCTTCCAGGTAGACAGAGTTGCCTTGCTTTCTTTCAATGTTCAAGTTAAGGAAAGTACTAGGAGAATCTTATCTGTAGGTTTCCTCCAATCAAACATCCATTCCCTTCACATCATTTTGACCAAATTGTGTCCTCTGTCATAGGATCTAGACTGAAGGACCAATTATCAGTGGTTTAACCCAATCTTGTTCATCTTCTGCTTTTAGAAATGTGTTCTGGTTCCAGAGAAGTTCAATGCTGCACAGAGAAGATAGTCAGCTCAATTAAGGGAACTAAGTTCTCAAAAGCAAGAAATTACAAATGGCTCTAAGTGAGCAAACAGCATTGTCTGTTACCCTCATTCTGCTTAGGTGATATACTATATTTTTCATTGAATATTTTTATTTTCTACAAGGATATAACTGGTAAACATGAGTCTATTTTCAAGGACGTCTACAGGGATAATTAAACAAATGATTGCTTATTCAGTAAAAAAAAACTCCTATTATTTGTATTCATATTCCTTCTCAGATTTTTTCAAGAACTACCCATTTAAGGAGTATGACTGAAAATCTTCACAGTAAAGTCTCTCCTTCAGTGACATTGCTCAGTTGCCATCCATAACCACCTCCAAACAAATGCAGAACATATTGTTAATCTGCTACCTTTACACTGCTATTCTCTCTCAATAATATAACAACCATAACCCTAAACCCCTAACCTATGCTTTCTTCCAACATGACTCTCACACATCTGATAGAAAAAGTTATATTTTCTTTATTCATGCAAGTTTCAGCTTTCACTCCCCCTGTAAAGTGTTTCATGAGTCTTCAGCTCTTCCATATGGCTTTTCACTGTCCCTGTGATTCCACCATAATCCCATTTCATCAGTTGCTTTTATGGTTTTACATCCACTAGATGACCTCCACTTTTTGTTGTTGTTGTATGCTTGTTTGTCTCTACCAAGGTTTAAGTTCAAGGCGTCAGTCTTGCTTAGCCTGGTTGTTAGGCTGGTGCTCTACTACTAAAGTCCACAATTCCAGCCCTATTTTTTGCTGTTATTTTGGAGATGGAGTCTAGTTGACTTTTCTGCCTAGGCTACCTTCAAATTATGATCCTCCAAATCTCATCCACTTAAGGAGCTGGGAGAGCAGATGTTAGCCACTAGCACCCATGAAGCTGGTTTTGTCTTCAACTCTGTAATAACTGGCCTAAGGCAAGATTTATTGTATGTGTAAGAGGATCAAACACATCCATCCCAGGGGACCATGCAGAAGCAGGCAGGCACAGGAGAAAGATTATTATGAGGTTTATTAGAGGAGCCATATTTCCCCCAAGAGGGAGCACATGGCCTCTGTCACCAGTCACCATCCAGGTAGGAGGGCCTGAGGGATAGGAAGTGAGGTAAATGGGAGTTTAGGTGGGTCTGGGCAGAGAGAAGGAGGAGCCAGCTGTATGGAGGGAACTCCAGGAATGGGAGGGGCCCAGGTCTGGGTGGAGCTGAGGACCAAAGGTGAACATAATACTAACATTCCCTGCTCTATTGTTTAATAAGAATAGAGGGTACCAGGCTGGGGAGGGGTGGTGGTGGTGGTGGGGTATGGGTGGAGGTCATTTCTTCTGGAGCTACTTCCTGCTGTCAAGGGGCAAAGTAGTCAGGGGTTTCTGCTTTGTTGCTCAGCTGGGTACCATCCATGTAGCATCTGCTTGACAGTGGTTGGTATAGGTTTTCCTTTTTCCATGACAATAGTTATCTAAAATGCAAGACACAATTAATAAAAGGCAAAACTGCTGTTAGTAGCCCAAGAGAGGAATATGCCATGGAGGGATTGATTTCCAGAAGGGGCTATCAAAGACCTGAAATTGCCTTTTCTGTCTCAGATTGGAGACATAGCATGGTACCTGACTCCAGGCATCCTGGAGGTGGGCGAGTAAGACTTTTCTGCTTTAGTAACCTGAGAAGAGGGTAGCAGAAATATTTATAGGTACCAGAGCCAATGGGTGTCATGGGCTCTTTTGTCTACTTCCTGCTGGACTGGCAGTATCAAGAATCCCTGGAGCTGGGGTTTTTAGGGTCTGGGTCTGAGCTGGGCAAGGCAGGGCAGTGTAACAGATGTCTCTGGTTGCCTGCAGGAACAGGATAGCCTTGACTTGTTTCCAAATGGTATCCTGGGCTGGGGATGTTATCCTGTTGAAAGAGACTTTGGGAAAGAACAGGCAAAAAGCTGACAAAAGATCAAACAAAAAGCTGACAAGGTGACAAGGTCAGTTAACAAGAATGACATAGGAGAACACACATTGACCATAGGCCAGAAACATTTCATTTGGAGTATAAGCCCCATTGCAGCCCATTACAGGGAAGGAGGAATAACTGGACTCGTGGCAACAAGGCAGAAAGGGGGTGTCTAGGGTCTTTTGGGCAACTGGGTAGGGGAGTGCATAATGGACTGGTTGGGAGTACCAGTCAGAAGCTATTATAAATACAAATAGCAGGTAACAAAGGCAAGACTGCTAACTTTCTGTCCAGTTAGAACGTAGACAGGAATGGACATTAGGTGACAAGCAACTATTTCTCTTGATCCCCCAGCTCTGATTAACTTTGAAAGGGAGAGCATGAAGTGACTCCATTTAGGATGCCGTCTCCTCTTCTCCTCTCCATGGTTTTCCATTGTCAGGACTGACTTTGTCCTGGTGGGTGTCTCAGCGTCCATTTCTGGGATAGCTTGTCCTGGTTGGCATTTACAGTTTGGACTCAAGGCCTGGGCACTGTCCCTGAGCACTTCTGTTCAAGGCTAGTGCTCTACCACTTAGAGTCACAATGCCACTTTCAGCCTTCAGCTGAATACTTCAAGGTGAGTCTGGAGCCATGCCTCCAGCCTGGCTCTGTGCCCATTAGCTGGGAGATGGAGGTTTAGAGGGATTCTTTGTGCCCAATATGGCTTTGAACTGTGGCAAAAGGAGTCTATTACAAAAGCCCTTTTATTTCCAATTAAAGCAACAAGTTGATCAATGAGATAGAGGTTACCTATAACTTGGTAACAATTGACTAACAATTACTTGTCAGTTTTTTTTTAATAAAACCCAGTAGATGTTTTTAACCTGTGACTGATTGGCACTCTAAGTACTGCCCACTGTCTCTGGGCAACCTGTTTAAAGTGGTTTATATACAAACATTTAACCTTTAACAAATATACAGGCCTTTTCTTGGGCTACAGCAGCATAGCCTCTTTAACACTCTGATGTTAGACAGATCTCAATAGGAACATAATCTCAGCTCTACATGCTTTTTAACAGATGATTTTTACAAGCTCAAAAGTTACTGCCAATTAGGACTTTGAGCAAATACAGGGGGTTTGGGATTTACATTTTTTTGGGGGGGGGTCCGGTCATGGGGCCTGAACTCTGGGCCTGGGCACTGTCCCTCAGCTCTTCAGCTCAAGGCTAGTGCTCTACCACTTAAGTCACAGTGCCACTTACGGCTTTTTTTTTTTTTTTCTGCTTATGTGGTGCTGAGGAATTGAACCCAGGGCCTCAGGCATGCAAGGCAAGTGCTCTATCACTGAGCCACCATAAAGGTGGCTTAACTTTTACTGCCCACTATTACAGATGACTGGCAAGTTTTGCCCAGTTAGACCAACATGGACGATTGGCATGTTTACAAAATATCTTTCCATGACCTCTTGGAGGGTCAAGCTCAAGTAACTCAGGATCTGATACCACTTTTGTCATCCCAACAATTGCTTGTAATTTGCCTCTGGTTGTTTTAACATTGTTGGGGTGCCCGGAGTGCCTTTTGTATGTTGGGAGAAATGCACCTTTGGCATTTCCCTTGGTCAGTCACTGGACTTGAACTCAGGGTTTGAGTGTTGTCCCTCAGCTCTCCAGCTCAGGGCTAGCACTAGGCTACTTTGAACTCCAAAACAACTCCTCTTTGAGCACTCTGCTGGCAGATTAGAGATGATATTATCACAGGAACTTTTGTCTGCCAGGAATGGCTTCGAACTGCAGTTTCCGTATCAACGAGTTTTTACAAAAGGCCACTTTTACTCCAATTAAAAGCAACAAAGATGGTCATTGGAAGTAGTTTTATAAACATGGTATTACCTGCATTTGACAAACTTGTCCTGTCTTACTGTGGGCTTGCTGGAAACTGTTACAAAAAACTTTCTGGGCAAACTGGAATAATCCTAATTTATCTTTTTTCATTTTGAAATAAACCTTTAGGACAATTTTATCTTTTAAACTTTTGTCTGGGAGGCCAGCCACTCACCACAACTTCCCAAATTTTTACAAAGGGGACCTCATTTTGTAAAGTTACTTTAATTTGCATTTAAATGCCTCATTGAAACACTGGGCTACACCCTTTACCTCCAGGCTGCCCTGCCAGCAGTGCAGTGAATAAAAAAGGTGACATTTTTCTGCAGTCTGAGTTAGGCATTTAGTAGTCATTTTTTTTAACTATATTAGCACTTTAGCATCTCTCTCTCTCTCTCTCTCTCTCTCTTTGAGAAATACATCCAATTGTAAAATAGTATAGAAGTCAACTTATATTCTTTGTTCATACACCCCTTATGGTCTAACTTGTGGGGATTAACATTTATGGAACCAAATATCCAAAGTGGCTTGTGTTTTACCCCAAATTAGCAGGTTTTTGATCTTGTGTGTTGATGCAAGGCCAGAGTCTGAGCAAGGCTGTGGCATCTGTCACTCCTCCAGCTGGTGACCTGTACAAATTTCTGCATATACTGGTTAAAGACCTGGTTACACTGGCTTTTGTAGGCTGATGCCACTGGTTTAGGCAGCTGTGCCAGGAAATAGTCATTCTTGTCCCTTGATCTTAAAGGGATTTGATAGGCACACAGGGGAGAAAACAGAGAATTAAGACCTTAGCCTTAGTTTACTAGCCATGGTCAAATGTACAATATTTAACTCTTAGCATAGATGGACATAGGAATGATATAACTCACAGCCAACTTAATTACCAATTTCATTTACTTTGCAAAGGAAACTGCCTTTTCAAACTCCTTTTTCGAGGCCTTTTAAAACTCCCTGTTTTTTCTTTTTTCACAAAGTTTTAAGGCAATTTAGATTAAATCACAACTTCCATTGACAAAGATTGTGTTAGGTTTTTAAAAAGAAGTTGCCGAGTAAGAATCACACCACACACGTGGTATTCAGGTAAGGGGTAGGTTTATTCATCTTTCTGGCTGGCACCAGGCCATGCTTGCCCTCCACGAGATGGGGAAAGGCCTTGGAAAGAGGGTGTCTGGGCCTGGGCTAGGTCTTATCTAGGGTATGGGCGGAGAAAGGTGTGGCCACACCTAATTCAGTTGTGACCTCATCGGATGCAGATGTGACCTCTTCTAGATGTGCCAGTTGCCTAGGTAATGCAGGTACTGGGTGGAGACTTTGCTGCAAGGAGGGTGGAGTCTGCTCCCCATCCAGGAATGCACCTTACAGATTTTTAGTAAGAAGAATACTTGGTAACCTTGAAATCATAACCACTTACATGTAGTCAAATAGACACAGATAGACATGTTTGTGTATAGATTATAGAGTGCGCTTAGATTTTAAAATTGGCTGTTTTAAAGTTTTGAAATTTTGGCAGTATTACTTTTTCTAATTACGATGGAACCACATGGTCAGTTTAAAATACAAAACTTTGCCAACAACAAGAAACTTAGTAAACAGGAGATGACACGAACAGACATGTGGTCTAGCATAATGGTGCCACAGGTCAGGTGGGGAGGGGGAAGGTCACAGAATCAAGTTGAGTTGGCAAGAAACAGCAGCTGAATTACTATGATGCCAACATGACACATCCACCACATACTCAATGCTAGAGAGAAGATTTAACAGAATTTAATACACTTTTGGTAATATCCAAACTTGTTGACCTTTTTGGGATGTTTAAACTTAAAACTCATCCATTTTTTATCTCAAGGGGTATAAACAAGCTATTGCTGGCTTAACCAAGGCATTTAGCAAAAGAAATACTTGTGAATACCTTTAGTTGAAAGAAGGGAGAGGTTACCAGAAGCTAATTTCAGAACAGCAAGGGGCAGTGTTTAAGGGGAGGGGGAGAGAGACTGAGAGGGAGACCTACCTGCCCGAAACTCACAGAAGTGGAGTTTTAAATTTGGGGCCAAATTTGACTCTGATGGGGGCTCAGCAGTCTTCCAAGGCCCATTGGTGGCCTTAATGTGAAGAACTTTAGTATCCTTCTCATGGTAAATGACCTGAAGCTATGCACCTACAGTAGAGCATCCTCTACAGTGTGGGGGTAGCGGGGCTGACCCCGCCAGTGGAGAAGGTCATCGCGTTTGTTCTAGGGAGCTCCTTGGGCCACGGTAGGCCCTGTAGGCCCCTTGCAGCTAGGTGGGGGCACTTGGCCAAGATTTTAGTCAGACAACGCGGGTGGGGTTCGATTAGCCCATAAAGGTCCAGGTGGCCTTTCCACTGAGATACCGGAATCAGAAACCTGGGCCTGGGATAAACTGGTCACTTGCCCTGGAGTGGGACTTTATTAGCAGTGTTGGATGGGCTGGCAGAGCTCTCGGTCATGAGAAAGTTACCTTGGTGGTCCTCTAGAACTCAGGATGGGTTCCAGAGCTGCTGGTTGAACCCCCTTCCGAAGTGGAGGGGAAAGCAAATCCACTGGGGAGCCAGTCCCCACAGAGGCCACCAATGTAAGAGGATCAAACACATCCATCCCAGGGGACCACGCAGAGGCAGGCAGGCACAAGAGAAAGATTATTATAAGGTTTATTAAAGGAGTCATATTTCCCCAAGAGGGAGCACATGGCCTCCGTCCCCATCCAGATAGCAGGAGGGTCTGGGGGATAGGAAGTGAGGAGGATGGGAGTTCAGGTGGGTTTGGGCGGAGAAAGGAAGGGGGCAGCCGTATGGAGGGAACTCCAGGAATGGGAGTTGGACTCAGGTCTGGGTGGAGCTGAGGACCAAATGTGAGCCTAATACTAACAGTATGTTTCCTCCAGTTTGAGTTGAGTAATAGGATGGTGCTAGACCAACATGTTTAATCCAAGTAAACGCTGGAGCATATCTTTTCTATTTCCACAATAAAAGAATTAGTCTTAAGAAATGCTTCTCAATTATTCCTTAAGTGTCAAAATGTTTCTGTACTTCATGTTAACCTACAGGCTTAAGTAGAAATAATTAACCCCAATAAATGTAAATTTTCTCTCAAATACCATGTTTAAGATTTTTAACTCATATGAATGTTATAGTCTATAGTTTTTATTGTTTTAAAACCATAGTATATATATTTTATATTATTAAATATCCAAGGTTTAGGGTGACATTGATCAAAATGAATTGTGCTCATAAATTATCATGTTGAGTTGATACTCCTTTGTATAACTACTAAAAGATAAAGAAAAATAAATACAAACAAAAAAGTTTTGGGAATTGTTAGATTTTTAAAAAGAGGTAGCTGAGTAAGAACAGCACCAGCATGCACGTGGTATTCAGGTAAGGGGTAGGTTTATTCAGTAGACCTGCTGGGACCAGGCAAGGTTAGCACTCCACACGGCTGGGAAAGGCCTGGGAAAGAGATCTGGGAAAGAGAGAGGAAAGAGAGAGAAAAGAGCTAGAAAAGAGCAGCAAGAGAGCTAGGTAGCAGAGAGAGCTAGAATAGAGCAGTGAGAGAGGGGAGAGAGAGAGAAGAAAGAGAGAGCAGGGAGAGCTAGAAAAGAATAGAGAGAGAGAGAGAGAGAGAGAGAGAGAACTAGAAAAGAGCAGCAAGAGCAGAGAGAGCTAGAATAGAGCATGAGAGCAGAGAGAGCCAAGAGCAGGGAGAGCTAGAAAAGAACAGAGAGAGAAAGTCTGGGCCTGGGCTAACCCTTATCTAGGGTATGGGCGGAGAAAGGTGTGGCTACATCAAATTCAGATGTGACCTCAGCAGATGCAGATGTGACCTCTTCCAGGTGTCCCAGTTGCCTAGGTAATGCAGGTACTGGGTGGAGACTTTGCTGTGAGGAGGGTGGAGTCTGCTAGGCATCTAGGAGCAGGGGACCTTACAGGAATAATATCATGCTTATGTATCATTGTGTAACGTTGATTATACAAGAAGAATCACTTTGCATTTCCTGATACTCTAGGCAAACTACTATGAGCTAGCTAATGGTTTTCCTTATTTTAACAAAAATTACAGGCTTAAAGAATGGAAAATAATCTGTGAGATATAAAAATGTGTTCACAACATCAACACTAATTGTAATGAAATTGAGTTATTATTTTATTGTATATTAAACAAAATGTGTATGGTTGTATGATTTACCTTTATAAATCATTGCTTTTGAAAGCTTAGCAAGTGCAAATAATTTTCTCCTCTTCATGCATATAAACAGTCCATAGCCTTTAAAATGTAACAATTATTTGATTCCTATTGTCCATTTATTAATGTAATTAGTAGAGTATGAAGATTCTAAAGAAGCACTGGAAAGAAAAAACATGTGCCAAGATGAAATTACTAGAGAAGAAGAAAAAATCTTCAGGGGAGAAAAAAATAAACCAGCCTGAACAGCATAATACTTGTGCTGTCACAAATCAGGAAGCAGCCAATAAATGATTCATCTTGTGTCCATCATAGCATATTTATAAATTCATCTGACATTTCTGGCCTATGAGAGAAAAGAAAAATAAAATTATAGATTTTCTTCTATAGATGACACCATCAAGGAAAGGACTTATGGAGGGTTGTTTGGTCATTTTCGTTTATCATTTTTCTCTCCATTCCATCCTGACAGCTCACACACACAAGGTCTTCAAATGCTAAGAATCAGGGCCAGAGTTTAATGTTCTTTTCTATTTTCACCAAGGGCATTTGATGGTTTCCATAATTGCACAAAAAATGAATAATATATATAGTTTCTGGGAATATGTTTTGAAAAAATTGGAAAAAGTGATTTTACAAATAGACACAGCTGTTTTTCACAGTTGAAACATCATATTTCTTAGGTCTTAAAGGTGTCTTTCATATAAATTAAAAGCTTAGCAGCATAAAGAATGAAATGAAAAATATGAAAATGAAAAGCAAAAACATCATCTGAAGTGCATCACAATCCTTGGGTTTTGACTCAAAAGTATAGAAATGGAGAGGATATCCAAGCTTTCCCTCCAGTCCTTGTACAACAGGTTATTGAGCAGGAATGATTTATGATAACAATGAACAACATGTGTGTGTGTGTGTGTGTGTGTGTGAGAGAGAGAGAGAGAGAGAGAGAAAGAGAGAGAGAGAGAAAGAGAGAGTGTATGTGTTTGTGCATACCAGTCCTAGTGCTTGAATTCAGGCCTGGGCACTGTTCTTGAGCTTTTTTTGTTTAAGGCTACTACTTTACCACTTGAGCAGTAGTGGTGGAGCCACAGCTCCACTTTTTGGTGCTTAATTGGAGATAATAGATTCAGAGACTTCCCTGTGGCTTCAAACCACAATCCTAGATTTCATCCTCCTAAGTAGCTTGTATTACAGGCATGAGCCACTGGTAGCCAGCTAATAACTCTTTCCCATGTCAAATTTCATCAACATTCAAACTCTGTCAAAATATCTCTCTCTTTCCCCATAGGTTTTTGTTTATACATATATTTACATATATGTATATATATGTGTGTGTGTGTGTGTATATATATATATATATGTATATATATATATATATATATTTCAGTTCAGAAAAAAATACCTAAACAAAAAACAGGTAATTTTAGTGAGTTTCATTTATCTTTTATATTTTATGTGCATAATATAGATTCTACTTTACAAAACCATTTAATGGTATTACTGATAAGTTTTATTACTTAATAACTATTGCCGTTTCTGTGTTTTGAACATGGAGTTACATATACCTAAGATACTAGCAGGAAATCAGACATCTTGAGATGTATGGAAGCTGAATGTCATTCAAATTATTACTAAGCAAGTACTACTGTCATGTGGAAGTTAGAACAGCTAAACATCTGTTCATCAGTCTTGGTGAGAAGAATTCAATCAAAATAGGAGACAATAAAAGTAGAAACTATTAAGAGCAAAAGTGGGAGAGCATGGTGGCAGGTCAATCAGAGAATTAGCATAATGTGTGCTTCAGCATAGCAGGAGTTAACTATTGTATAGTCTCCAGCTAAGGCTTTGAGTGTCTTGGTGCCCAAATGTAATTGTAGAGTCTTCTTTGCCATCCATGTATGTGCACTGGATGAAGGTTCTGTTCTGCCTAATAAACATCCTGGTTATAGGAACTTTGTAACAGTCTGTCTGGCTTGAGGAATTTTATCCACATTTTTCTTAGGAACTTTGATTGCAGTCTTTTTTTTTTTTGTCAGTTGTGGGGTCTGAACTCTGGGCCTGGGCACTGTTCCTAACGCTCTAGCACTTGAGCAACAGAGCCACTTCTGACCTGTTCTGTTTATGTGGTTCTAAGGAATTGAACCCAGGGCCTCATCCATGCAAGACAAGCACTCTACCACTGAGTCACCTTCCCAGACCCTTGATTGCAGTCTTGGGCAATGGTTTTGGAGTTTTGCAGTTCCTTATGCAGGTGTGTCCTTGCTGCCTTGGCAACCAGGAGCCCAGTGGCTGCCTCAGTATTAGCACACATTTCCTAATAAATTATTCTTAGGTATAGTGCTACAAAGTAACAAATGGAAGCCCCTATTTTCTTGGATTGGGTTTCTTCAGGAAGAGAAATAAATGCCTTGACAGTTGAAATGCAAGCATTAAACTGAAAGTGCATTGGTTGTAATTGCTATTAAGTCAAAAAAAAACAAAAAAGAGTTGTATATAGAGAGTTTAGAAACAAAATAGAGGAATGGAAAATCTCGAGTTACATGTTAATAAAGGGACTAGTCATATGGTAATCTTCAAAACCCTTATTTGGAAAGTTCTACAAAGATATTGGTAAAATTGAGTTTAACATTATATAAAAGAAGTCTAAACTCCAAATTTGTTTCTCAAAATTTGATGTGCAAGAGAAAAATGTGGCAAATATATTGGAAATTGTAGATTCGTGGGCTTCTTTCTGAAAAATTCTCATTTACTTGATCTAAATTGGAGTCAGAAATAAAAGCCCTCCCCCATCATCCACTGCCACCTTCTGCAGAGATTCTCCTTAATCTTGCTCAACATGAAAATGAAACAAACATTCCCTCCAAAGGGACAAATCTAAGGAGTGCCCCAAGGTTTGGGACATTGTTTTTAAATTAAGAATGCGGATCAAAATCACTAGCAGACTTTTTCGCTAAAGGCTTTTCTGAATCCTACCTCAAGTTTCCCAAGGAATAATCTATAAAGTGATTATGGCACAGGCACTTAAGCTTTTAAAAGTTCAGTAGGTGATTCACATAGGCAATGTACATCACTTTACTAAGTTAATGTTGTTTCAGGAGTCTACCTCCAGGGAAGCATCTAAAAGCTTTGATTGCTAT
The DNA here is from genome assembly GCF_000151885.1 of Dipodomys ordii. Taxonomy (NCBI): domain Eukaryota; kingdom Metazoa; phylum Chordata; class Mammalia; order Rodentia; family Heteromyidae; genus Dipodomys; species Dipodomys ordii. The sequence goes on along the minus strand of NW_012267309.1, from coordinate 6,660,371 downwards.
GATTTAATCCCTTGGACAAGTGTGTAAACATAAAGAATCCAAGCCTAGATCTATCTAAATTAGTGAATGCCTTCCATTTGGGTGAGAAACTTTGAGCTAAATTATGTTGAGCAAAATGCAATTATGTCATTGTCTGAAGTCATATGGAGAAAAGTTTAGATGGTCAGGTAAAGCATAGTGTTTGGTTGTTACCATGAGCTAATTTTAGTTTTATAGCATAAAAAGACAAAAATATATTACTCAATTGTATCAATATATCAATGATCATTTCCATGGATTATGGTTAGGTACATGAGATAGTACTTTGTAGAACATTTATGATTTTATATTTATATGTTTGCTCAATGATTTTCACATAAAGTAGTGTTTTGTCTTGATATAAGCGTGAAGCATCACAGCTAGCCCAATTCTCTGAATCCGAATGGAAGGAGAAAAAGGAATAAGGTAAGAGGACAGTGAAAAATGCCTTGAGGCATTCCAGCATTAGGAATTGCAGATATGATTTCCCATTCTCAACCACTGGTTTCCCATCTTCAACATTACTAATGCTGGAATGTTCCGTAAAAAATACAAATAAAAAGATTACAATTAATGATTATTTGTTGCATGTCTATGAGGAACAGTGTGCAATGTTTGTGTCAAGTTTTCCTCTTCATTATAGACATCATATCTTATGATCCTAATAATGATTTAATCAAAATTTTATGGGCCTGGAGAATTTTGAGTCCTGGTGAACTTAAGTGAATTACCTGAGGTGTCAGAGAAGTTAACAAATAAAACCAATAGATATATCTCCATTTGTTAAGCCTTAGTAGCAAATAATGGTATTGTTTGAAGCCAGAATGAGAGTTCTAGACCTCTGTCCTTTTCTGATCATAAAAAAACTTTCCTAAGTACTGAGGATCCTTGAGACTTTATTCCTCATTGTCAAGATTATGGAGGGCAGAATTCTCAATTTCTTGTTATGAATTATAGTCTGAGGTTTGGAATTAATATGCTAGTCTAACCATTTATTTATTTTACAAGTCCTTGAGTCAGGTAATGAGTATAACTTCTTGATAATGTCACCCTAACTTTGTTCTCCCCATTTTCCCTTCCTGTCAGTCAGGTCTGGCAACTTAAATAACTGAGGTTAGAAGTTGGGCTCTCAAAGAATTGAAGACAAATTCTTCAAACAACGATTTATCTAATATGGAGCCTTCCCAACAATAATTTCTTCAAAATTATTGATTATATGAAACGTAAGAAAGCACTGTGGAAAAAAATGGGGAAAGTTAGATTCTATGTGGGAAATGCCATCACCAGCTCTCCAGGACTTACAATGAATTGATTACAATCAGTTACAATCCTATTGGTGATAGCTATAGGCAATCAGAAGGACAACAGAATTGCTGGGCACTGATGGCTTATGCCTGTAATCCTATATACTAAGGAGGCTAAAATCTGAGGATCACAGTTCAAAGCTAGCCTGGACAGGAAAGTCCATGAGACCCGTATCTCCAATTAACCACCAGAAAACCAGAAGTGGTGCTGTGACTCACGTGGTAAAGTGCTTGTCTTGAGCTGAAGAGCTGAGGGACAGTGCCCAGGCCCAAAGTTCAAGCCCCATGCCCCAAAATAAAAAAATGGACAACAGAAGGGCATAAAAAGAATACAAAAGTCATTTAAAACAAAATTCTATTCATTTTTCTTGATGTATGTAGATTTGTGTAAATAAATGCAAATGCATTGTATATTATGAAATATTGCATTCTTCATCATACAATGTAGTACAAAATTTTACTTCATAGCTGATATTTTTCTCCTAGGACACAAGTATTTTGGATATGTTTTATAAATTACATAAATGCCAAACTTCCATGCATGCGCACGTGCGCGCGCGCACACACACACACACACACACACACACACACACAATCTGTTGAACTTAATTGTTCAAAGCATCCCAAAATTTTAGTGAGGTACAGTTTTAGATGTTGCACAAAATATTATCTGTGTGTGTACATGCTCATGCATAGCTTGTAGAGATGACAAAAGACAAGTTCAAGGAATCACAATGTGTGGTTATTTAATATATTCATCTTTGCCACAGAAAAATAAATAGAGATGAATACTTTATAACGAAAAGAAGCTTCCCAAACTCATAGCATTGAGGTCAGATATTCTAAGATCAGGTGGCCTCACTTATTCACCCTCTAGAGAGCATGTTATGGCCAATGGCATCATGAAGATTGAAAGTGTGTGTGAAGGGAATCACATGATGAGATAGAAATCCTGAGAGAAGGAAAGGGAAATATTGCTTATTTATACAAACCACTGTCACCAAAGCTAATGTGTATCCAACAAAAGAGCTACCTAGCATAAACATGGGTTTAGGGTGCCGGCTCCTGGCCTAGCATATGTAAGGCCCTGGGTTAGATCTCCAGCACTGAAGAGAGTAAAACCACAGAAAAATAATCTGAATCTTGGCTCAGGAAAGTGCCTGCTATACCTAGTTACCTTGTACCAGGTCTGCCACTTCAGGTTCTATCCTTCAGGTTCTATCACCCACCAGAATAATCACACCTTCAAATTCTTTCCAAACTATTGCATTTAGACTTGTCTAGTTCTGTAGCCATTAATTTTCTCTTTCATTATAATAATATATAACAATGCTCAGAAGGTGACTGAATCAATGAAAATGGAGAATGCATAGATAAACAAAGCAAAGAATAAAATCTATGTCTTCCTTATAAAATATCATATTGGAAATATTTCTAGAAACAAGAAATAAGTAATTCCTTATATTTAATATTCTGGAAAAAAATGGAAACAGCATATTTATGAAACATATGTTCTGGCAGTATTGCAATTATTTTGCTAAAAGACCTCACTCAGAATTGAAAGATGAGGCAGGCACTGGTGGCTCATGTCTGTAATCCTGTGCTCAGGAGATTGAGATCTAAGGGTTGTTTTGGAAGCCAGCCAAGGCAGAAAAATCCTTGAGATGTTTAATCTCCAATTAACTACCTCACACACTGAAAGTGAACCTGTGGCGCAAATAACAGAGCACTCGCATTGAGCAAAAATATACTCTGGGAGAGTGCCCAGGCCCTGAGTTCAAGCCCCAAGACTGGCACACATACAAAATAATTGAAATACGTAGCATTATGCCCTTGTGTCTTTTGATGTGATTTAATTTTAGAATTGAGTCAAGATGTTTCTAAATATAGAGAGTTATGATTCTCTTTGTAGGATAAAATTACAATCTATCTTTGACTAGGAATAGATGTAAAATTAAAAAAATGCAAAACATATAGAGCTATAAGCAAATAAATCACAATCTCTATTTTGATGATAAGCTATAGTTTATTGAGTAATTGTGTATACAGTTTTTCTAGGCTTGGAATTTGTGATCTTTTTGACCTACCATTATTGTCTCTTGAGTATACTATAACAAAATTCCATTAGATCTAAGTTTGTTGGGTAGTTAAGTGTTATAAATTCCTCTGCAATTCTTTCTCTGCTTCTCAGTCTCCTCTTATTTGATGACACTAAAGCAGAATTCTAATGAGTCAGATCCCAAGTGTTTATTTCATGGTAATTTCTTCAGGTCCCAAATATCACCCAAATTTTTAGATGTCAGGTCAAGTACAATTGTTCATTTGAGTATGTGTGTGTGGTATAGGGTATATTACGTTTAATATATTTAACACTTACATTGCTTGATATACTACTTTTCCCTCTACTCATATAAACTATTCATTTTTTCCAGAATAGTTACTAGTGTAATTAAAAAAACTGAAAATAAATGTGTAGAATCAAATAAAAATATATAAAACGGAACCATTTTTCCTAGTGAGTATTAGTAAATAAATATGCAGGTTTCATAAATGTAGAGGCAGGATAATGTATTAGTCTCTATTCATTAGTCACACATTCATCCATAAAATGCTCATTCTCTGGTGTGTAGACTATAAGAAGCCTTGTCCTTATTGGCACAACATTGAAGATTAATCACTTGGTAGAGTTTCCTGTATTCCACATAACCACATGAGCACAGTGATTGAGTTTGCAATTAATATTTTTGGATTCCTGCCCAACAGTGCTTGAAATGCTGAAATATGAAAACTCAAAGGAAAAGCTTGAATTTCAGTTTTCTATCTCACACCAACCAAATGTCCAAACCAGGTACCATATTTCTCAGGTACAATACTTCTAACAGTTTTCAGCATATTCAATAATGAAGTTCCAAAATCTATGGCAGACACCATATTCATATATAAGCTGTACTGAAAGAGTTGTGCTCCTGGTGTTCCTGATTTCGCTCCTTATACTAACAGGGCCCAATAATTTATAATTAAATACTTGATAGATGGTGATAATTCGTGAGTAATTTAACTTTTTATTCGTTATAATGACCAAACATTAAAACATATCAAGTGCCAATTTAATCTCACTTTTCTATTTCCTATGCCCATGGCTCAAAATTATGAATATATTGGTATAAATTATCTATTATACACACTGTGATCAGGTATATTTGGATTGAGTTGGTAATGAGAAACAATTGTATGCTTTATTTCCTAACCTCATAAATTCAGTAAGGTTCTTCATGTTCTCATTTAAATGCACTATAGAAATAGTCCAATTCTGGAATGCCATCTTGGGAAGTAATGACTCTTCTGCCTTCTAGTGGTAAAGCTTGTAAAACTGTCTTTATTCTTTCAGTCTACATTACGTTTTTCTCTTAAATGAGCTACACCACATATATTAGCTTATGAAATATTTCCGAAGCTTACAAGATACTAGTTTGTACAGTGTTGGAAGAAATGTTACTTTAGTAAGTGTTAGTAAGGAAAACATTATTCTCAATAAGAAATCAGAAAATAATAAATTTAATTCGATTGTTTATTGACTAAATATTAAATGTCACCTACATATGAATCAGTTCTAAGTACCTAAATAATAGGGATTAAATTTTAATTTTTTTAAAATCAATTGTTTTAAAATAACAAAGTGTTACAAAGTACATTTTCAGACTTCAAGTTATTGGTTGGCTTTGCTGCTTTGTCTCCTGGATAATTTGTTGAGCTACCACAATGCAAATATGGTCCTCGCATCCATAACTCCTTTCATTTTCTGAAATAGAAGAAGACAGTCCACTCAAATTAGCTTTTGAAATCTGACCAAAAGCTCCAGATGTGCTAGTAGTGCCGGCACAGCTTGTCTGTGATCCGTGTCAGAACCCCAGCTGTCAACACGAGAACACACCTGCCACAGGTTTAGTGTCAGCAAATGACTTTTCAATTGTATTACGAAATGAAGCAAATGGCAGAATGAAGCATTCACCTTTGAAAAGAACCCATGTTGCATTGTGATTTTGCTCTATAAAAATGCAGCAACGTCTAGGGACTTCTCAGGTGCTAACCTTAAGAATGGGAATTCCTCATCTTCTCTAGCACTAATTCTGACACATAGAAGTCACTGTCTGAATATTAGCAGATAAATCTCAGAGTTTCTAAGAGCATGCAATAGTCCAACTAGAGAGAAATAATTTACAAAGTGAAAATGTCCTGCTGTAAATGAGTATGATGTATTTCATAAGCGACACTAAAATATGAACAACAAAATTCAGGACCAATGGAGTGGCTAAATTGCTTTGACTGCTTGTCTGACAAGCATGAAGTTCTGACTTCAATCTCCAATTCCAACATTCATTAGGTAAAATTATTAAATGTTCCCTATTTCTTTGAATTTCATTGAAATATTCTCATTTTTAAAGTAGCAAAAATGTAGAGATTTGGAGGTCTTGCTTAAATCTTGAGATATAACTACAATCGGAAAAATTTTTTGACTTAAAATACCACAAGGGTTAAGATGGGGACTCTGTAATTTTAATGTAAAATTGTTTCTTTCTTTTGGCATATATATATATATATATATATATATATAGTATATATAGTCCATGACTCATGCTATTGATGTCATGTCTTAGAAATCATCACTAAACTCCAAATCCTCAAGATAGACTTCTGTGTTTTATTTTCAGTAAGATCTATTTTAAATTAATTTTGTTCTCCAGTTTATACATTAAACTAGCTATAAATGTTATTGTTAACTTGGTAATTGGTTGCATATTTTGTCATATACAGTACACTATAATTAATTGTCATAAAAGAATTAATATAGGGCCATTCCTTCTTTTAATTTTTATAATTCATATTAGAGTCCTTGCTTGTGGTCTGGAATATCAGTCTCTACTATTAACTACAGTACCTGAATACACACACACACACACACACACACATACACATACACACACGCGCATAAATAAAACTTTACTTCCAGTTAAGATTTTATTTGCATTTAAGTGAATATTCGTGTTGTTTTTGGGTTTTTTTAGGGGGGTGGTCTGGTCATGGGCCTTAATTCTGGGCCTGGGTGCTGTCCTTTAGCTCTTCAGCTCAAGCCTAGCGCTCTACCACTTGAGCCACAGCACCACTTCCAGCTTTTTTTTTCCTGCTTATGTGGTGCTGAGGAATCGAACCCAGGGCCTCATGCATGCAAGGCAAGCGCTCTACCACTGAGCCACCTTCCCAGCCCCTTAAGTGAATATTTGTGTATATTTTAATTCATTTTCATGAAATGTAATTAGGGAGATATTTAAGTCTATATGTTTGCTATTTTGTTTTCAGTGTCTCATAATTATTTGTGATTTTATGAACTCTCCTTTGTGTGTTGATTGTAATTTTTATCTGGTTGCATTTTCATTTGATTTGCAAACTTTATCACTCCTTGATGTCCATATCTGCTGATAATTATATTTTATTGCATTCAAGTATCTTCATTTTAATTTCATTTGTCTAGATGAAAGAATTTTGCATGACAGTTTTTTCTCTAATCTTTTAGCACTTGTAAGGTATTGGTTCACTATGTTTTTGTTTTGTTTTGAATCATTCCAGACAACAGTCAAATGTTTTGAGATTATTCTCTTTAATGTAATAAGTATTTTTCCTTGGGCTTCTTTGAAATCTTTCTCATTAGCTTTCATTTTTTAACCATTTGCCTATAATATGCCTCAGGCTTATTTTCTGATGTGCGTCTAGTTTTGTTTATCATGTGTTAGATTCACTAAACTCTTTTAGATTTGTATTTTTACACTTGCTATCAAATAAAAAAAAAACAACTGAAAGTTTTCTCTCACACATTGCAGTTAGAAGGTGGCTTGTACCTCAAGTGTTCCTACAGATATTGGAGTCATTGCCAGCCTTTTTCTTCTCTGTATCCATCTGTTGCATATGTGCTGATTATTACATCATGTTTCTTGATTATTTGCTTCTTTGGAATATTTTCCACTATTAAGACTAGTTCAAGAATTTTTTATATTAAATTGTTTTTGTTTTATTTTATTAATCTAGTTCTTTCTCAATACTCATTGCTATACCATGACACTTTTTAAACTATGTCGTTCTTGAAATTACTGATTATATTACAACGTCCTTTTAAGGTCTATCTGAAAACTCCAAGATTTCATATATATATTTCTATTGGTTGTTATTTTCTTCTGAATGCAGTTAATCATTTGGCTTTTGCCTAAGTCTTGTGAGGTTTGAATATTATTATTTTTGTGTTGGAGTGATTTTGTCTTCTTTTAGAGGTTGTTCAATTTAATATTGGTTGTCAATTAATTTCCTCAATGCAAGAATTATTTTTTGAGCCTGGAGAGTAACTGTTGTTAGAGTGGGCATAGAGCACTTCTCATGTAGAGCAGAGTAAATTTGACTCCTAAAACCTTGCATGTCTGTCATCTCTCTTCAAGCACTGAGATAGTTACAAAGGCCTGTGTTCTGTGTTCTGTGAATGACCAGAATGTCAGGTCCTTTCATGAGGCTCTGAGCTGCAGAATCATTGCTCAGATCACAACTCTCCCATAGCTACAATCTGCTGCCGATACTTGAACTCTGCAGGGGTGGGGTGGGGGGAAAGGGGCATTGCTTATTACTATATCCCTTGCTCTTTCACTTCCAGGATTATTCACTCCTCAGATATGTTGAGTAAATAAGTAGAATTGCAGGTGGGTTTAAGAAAACATGGCCTACTTATCAACTGTATTTTTAAGAGTTTTAAATCTGGAAAATTTAATTTCCCATGATTTTTGTTTTTAGTTACTTCAACTGAGCCTGAAAAAAATGCTTTGTTAGGCATATCTCAATTTATCTTTTCTTTCCTTTTTTTTTTTTTTGAGACAGAGTTTTGAGGGACTCATGTCAAACTCACAATTCTCTAGCTTACACCTCCTGGTTTCTTATATGTGTTAAAGAGACTTGTGTGATTTTTTTTTCCTTGAAAATGTAAAGAAGAAAATAAAGTAAAAAAGCAACCCTGAAAGATACAAGATATTAGTATTTTTCAGCTTCTGAGGATTCCCTACTGGAAATTAAAAATAATGTAGCTATGGGGCTGGGAAGGTGGCTCAGTGGTAGAGTGCTTGCCTGCATGCATGAGGCCCTGGGTTCGATTCCTCAGCACCACATAAGCAAAAAAGAAAAAAAGCCGGAAGTGGTGCTGTGGCTCAAGTGGTAGATCACTGACCTTGAGCTGAAGAGCTGAGGGACAGCGCCTAGGCCCAGAGTTCAGGCCCCACAACCGGACCCAAAAATCAAAACAAAGCAAAATAATGTAGCTATTCAACTATATCAGCAGGATATAAATTTTTTACAATCATCAAATGGGTTGAATATGCCAAAAATAATAAAGTATCCTTTCCATATAGATATCCTAGGGCATACCAATATAAGATTGTAACACGTATGAGCTACTTAGTCTTTGCTCTCTGAGTTCCAGTAAAGGCATTTAACAACATAGATCCTGTTGTTAGTCATTTTCCAGGTGGGGGTTCAAAGATTTCAGCAAAGCCATTATCTCCTAATTAAGTTCTGGCCTTGAGAACCAAATGAAAAATTTATTGAATCTACATTATATGCTCTCAATTCACTACTCTTGCAATATAGTTCCATAATTAATGGTACTTTTACATTATTTTAGTGAGGAACATTGTTTTCTAATATCTCCATCAAATTTATTTTAATTATACATAGTCTATGAATTAGTTTTATTTTTCATTGCAGATTAGATAAAATAAAGGACAGCTTACTTTGAGCACTGAAAATATAATATAGGTTCTCTATTATTGATGCTCTGTAAACACAGAAGCTAGTATTAAAATGCAGAATATTTCATATTTGTACATTGCTACCAGTATTTTATATATGAAGGAGGTTGTTTATATAAGATAAAGCTATCACTAATACAGAATAAAACATGGACACTATCAAAAGTTTAATAGAGAATATTAGAAAATAATACAAATAAAGAATGGCATTGAAATGATAGAAAAGGAAATAGGACAGTGGATATACATAAGATTCTTCAACACAGGAAAGAGCTGAGGTTTAATTATCATTCGAAATAAAATTGGAAGTGGTAGCTAATACTTTAGAGCAAGACAAAGAAATAAATGTTACAAGACTGGGAAGAAAGAACTAAAACCATATTCTTCTTTATTAGACATTAAAATAAAAATAAATTCTAGATTCCATAAGGAATCCCATCAGAGCACATAATGCTACTTTGTACAAAAGCCAATTTTTTTCCAACATTCCAATGAACAAGTGGAATTTGAAAGTAAAAACAAATTGCCATGTATATTAATAATTCAAAGGATAAGTATTCTTAGATATAAACAACAAAAAATGAACAAGGTTTCATTGGGTATAGTGCAAAATTCTAATAAAAGAAATAAATATGGACTAAGCTAATAGAAACATATCATATGCTAAAGGAGAAGAATATATTTAAAATGTCAGATGTTCTCAAATTGATCAGCTGCAATCAAAGTCCCAGCAATCTTTTTTCATATTGACAAATGACTGTAAATTTGATGTAGAGAACAGACAATGTAACATTGAAGGAGAAAAATAAGGTTGGAGAACAGACATTGCCTGGCCTCCAGAAATACATTAATCAAAACTGTGATATTATTGAAAAAAACAGACAAAAATCTCCATGATACCAGGTTCTCATAACCTACACCAATATTCTTAGCTACTCAGGATGTAGAGATTTAAGGATTGAAGTTCAAAGCCAGTCCAGGCAGACAAATTCATGAGATTCTTATCTCCAGATAATCAGAAAAAGCCTGAACTTGAAATGTAGCTCAAGTGACAGCTATGAATAGTGACAGCTATAAATAGAAAAAGCCAAATCCAAGCAGGAGAACAAGGCCCTGATTAAAAAAAAACAAAAAAAATATATGTATATATATATATCAGTGGAATAAAGAACCCAGAACTACTCCCCCATGAATCTGGTCTACAAATAAAAGCAGCAACTGGTATTAGAACAGCAAGATGCCACAACACAAAGTAAAATTAATATAAACACAATCTTTCATCCTTTAAAAAACAAACCTAAGGGAACTCAAAATGGATGCTAAATACTGAATACTAAAAATAGAGTATAAAATAGATAAAACACAACTGTAAAGCTGGCAGAAGATCATACATATAGACAAAATCCCACAACACTTTGGATGTGACAATGACTTAGGCACAGCATAAACTGTATAGTACATAAAAGAAATACTTGATAAGTTACCTTCCATAGAATCTTAAAAAAGAACTCTATACTATGAAAGATAATATTAAAAAAAGGAGAAACAACAGAATAGAAGAAATATTTACAAGACCCAATTTATAAGATATATTATTGAAATATACCAAGAAAAGTTAAAGGTCACCTAAAACAAAACAATCCAACATAAAATGGCTCAGAGACTTTTAATAGACATCTCATTAAAACTGTAGATGTACGGGTGCTAGTGGCTCACACCTGTAATCAGGAGGCTGAGATCTGAGGATTGCAGTTTGAAGCCAGCCAAGATAGAAAAGTCTGTAAGACTCTTATCTCTAATAGCTGCCAGAAAATGAGAAGTGGAGCTGTGACTCAAAATGGTAGCATGCTAGCCTTGAGCAAAAAGAGCTCAGGGATAGCACCCAGGCCCTGAATTCAAGCTTACAACTGCAAAGAAGAAAAAAAAATTACACACACACACACATATACAAGAATTTAATAAATATTCTCCACATCATTGTCACCAGTAAGATGCAAAGAAATATAAAAGAGCCAGGTTTGTTGGCCTTGTAATGCTGGCATGCTCTGTTGGAGACTGGTGATTCATGAGACTGAATCTGACCTGAACTACATAGAAAGACTCTAAGATAGAACAAAGCAAAACAAAACAAGAGCACAAGCAAAAATAACAGAAAATCTAGGGATGGGCACACTCTTATATTCCCGTAAACTGAAAAACTGGTGAGAATATAAAATTGTACAGCCACTCAAGACATTCAGAAACATGTTGAATAAAATGTATTTTCAGATAAGGGAACTTAAACCATCCAATTGATTAAAATTTCATAAATAGCAATATTATAATTGGCTAAAAGTTTCTTCTCAAAAATTTGATTCTGCAGGTAAAAATTTGAGAAAAAAGTAGTGAAATATGCAGGTGCAAATAAATTGAAATACTGTTTAAGAAAAAACAGTTTGGTATGAAATAGTGCCTCTGAATGCTTACCATTTATCCTTGGTTTAATTCAAAGCAAGGTTATTTTAAAATATATCACAGAGATATGAGCAGTAACTTAGATGTATTTCCTACAAGAGGACAGATTAGGTCTAGTTTTATGAAATTTGGAATGGCTTGCAAAATTGAAGGTAGACGGATTTTAATCTGACAGTTGCTTGATAAAAGTTTGACTCAAAGTAAATGTATTAAAAGCTCTGGAAAATGCTTCGGTCTATTGATATACATTTAATAAACACAAAAATGGCTTGAAAATAGCTACATATATACTTTTCTGGATTTTGATAATTTAAAGAGACCAAGTGTTTTAGAAAAATTGAAGTCCATGCTCTTACATGAACTGGATAACAAAAGATAACCCAGCATCAAAATTATTTTATTCTCTTTTTTGTTGTAATTATGTGTTTCCTGTGATATATAAGATCAATTATTCTCATCTCAGGCCTATCTTTCCTATTAGATGGACACTGGGACTTGAAAATTATGAACAAATAAGTTTTGTGTCTATTAGGTATCATTTAGTAAGTACACACTATTAAATATACTGTGATTTGGGAAAATAAGTAAATTGTTGATTAAAACTTTTGAGATTTTTTTTGCTTCATTCTAGGTTAATTTGGCTCTTACTACTCTAGTTACATTCCACAGAATCCTAAGTCATGGAGTTGAAATGCTATTTTTTTTTTTTAGAAACATGGCTCTTCCATCCAGTCTTAGCTATCCCCTTTATAAAAACCTAATATATTTCCTATAAATTATCTCATGATTCCTTGTCCTGCTTACATTCCTCAGACAGGCAACTGACATTTGACCACCTGCTAACTCACACGGAAATCCCTTGCCTCCCTTTTCCTGCCGCTGGCCAGCAGCAACCTATTTTGGTGCTCTTAGTGAGTGTCCTTAGGGAAAAGGATTTGGTTAAATTTAAACTTGTTCATTAACTGATTTTCCTTATGATTCCAACTTATTGTGTATGTCATGCCCAATTACAAATTTATTAAAATTTCAAACCATCTATCAGTTTCCTGTGGTTGTGTAGCTAAGTGTTCTATACCACTAGCTTAATCTTTAGATTTCTCACATGATGATTGGTCAGACAGGTTTGCTCCACATGATATTTAGTTGGGAGATCACTGGTATAATGGAAGTCAATTGTTTTCTGATTTGGGTTGCAAGTTTTAAAGTAGTCTCTTTTTTTGTTCCTGATCTTTCTGTTCTTTTGTGTTGGGAAATCTATATTCATGTGGCTTCATCTTCCATGTCTGCCTCCATTTGTCTCTCAATCTAGCCATAAACCACAATTTCTTTATATTACAATAGCTGAGCAATAGTAGGTTGTGTTTCTAAAAAAGAAGTTCCATTATGAAAGCACTTTCCTAGGCCCTGCTGATAGAAGATTTTTTTTAACTTTTCGTTGGCCCATAGCACATCACAAACCTGACTTAAGAGGATTGTTAGAAGTCCATTCTTGATCCATTCATCTACAGAGAGGCATCTGGGTTGGATCTATATCTTGGCTATGGTTAAATAATGCATCGATGAACATGGTTGTGCTGGTAGCTTTAGTATGGCCTTGTTTGGGGTCATTTGGTTGAATGCCTAGGAGTGGGATTGCTAGGTCATAGGAGAGCTCTAAGTTTAGTCTTTTGAGGAACCTCCATACTGCTTTCCAGAGTGGTTGAACAAGTTTACACTACCACCAACAGTGTAATAGTGTTCCCTTTTGGCCACATCCTGCCAGCATCTGTTGTTATTAGATTTTTTGATAATGTTCATTCTAACTGGGCTAAGGTGGAACCTCAATGTTTTTTAGATTTGCATTTGTTATGGCCAGAGATGTTAAGGATTTCTTCATGTGTCTTCTTATTTCTTCAGAGAAATTTCCCTTTAAGTCTTTAGCCCACTTGTTAATAGGGAGGTTGTTTCTGTGAGGATTTGTTTTAGGGGGGATGGGATTTAATTTTTGACCTCTATTCATAAGGAAATGGAAAAACTTAGAAAAAATATTAAGTGAAGCTAGCCAGGCCCAAGAAATATATGTTTCATGGTTTTCCTCGTTTGTAATAATTGTAATATATCTATAATATTCTTAGCAGGGGAATCACAATAACCCAATCACTAAGTACATAGGACCATATATAATGAAACATATCAAAATGAACTCCAGGAATTAGAATGAAAAGGGTCTTATGTCCTATATGCAATTATTTCTATTTTTTCTTTGTTTTAGTTTTCTGTACTCTTTGTCTTATATATAAGCTTCACTGATCTGTGGAAAGGAAAGGGAGTCCAGAAACAGCAAGACAATGGATGAACTATTGTAACAATGACAATCACCAGACACTGTGTTGGAAATGAACTTTACAACTTTGGGGGGAGAGGAATGGAGAGAGGTAAGCAGGAAAAAATGAGGAAGAGGGTAGCAGTCTTTAAAAAGAAATGTACTCATTACCTTACTTAAGTAACCGTAACCAACTTATTCATCATTTTTACAATAAAAAATAAATAAAAATAAATGAGAAGCCTATTTACAAAAAATGAGGATTGGTTTACTGTGGGCTATGATCATCATTTTCCACATTCTTTGAGTTCTATGCAAAATTCCTTCTCTCATACATTAAATGAAATAAACTACATTATGGTCATCTGCAAAGGGATACTTATTTTCTATTTGGTTCTTGGTATAGGTACAAGTTTCTTTGATCTTTGGCTAGCTGATCAGATTAAAAATAAAAAAGTATGACTTTTAGTTCATCTATTGATATTAGGATTATCATAGGACCAAAAAATTATTTTCTAACATTTTACATCCAATTTCTAAGTGGAATTGGTGCCCAGTATTTATATCTTTTTCATTCTGACAGATAGTTAATTTAGGAGAGTATCACTTTGTCTCTTAAACTAAGCAGATGATCTCATCTACTGGAGACACAGGAAATACAAGCCAACCAGGAGGGGTTATCTTGACAACCTTATCTAGTAAATATAAATGAGCTAAGGTAGCATATTCAATCTTTCTTTTGCCTGTCTTATTGATGTGTTTCCCTCAATTTCTGACTGGATGCTCCATCTTGCAGGCTTTTGTTTATTTAGACCTGTGCTAGGGACTGTTCTTGGCAATCCTATTTAACTCAGTGCATGCTCCCTCATAAACATTATATTATAACATTATATCTATACCCCACCTCTCACATCTCAGGATACATATGTGCATGTGTGTGCATGCACACACACACACACACACACACACACACACACACACACACACACACAATCGATCAGGGATCCATGAGTGGCAATCTTGCTTCTCTATCTGGTGGGTCTGTTCTAAGCACCAAGCCCAGTACCCAACTCTTAGTGATACTCAAGAAATGTATGTTAAATTAAATGGTGGTGTGAATAACATATCTTTTATTAGATCATCTTATACCAGCAGGTCGTAAAACCCTGGCAAGGCAAGTCTAGACTAGTGATGACTTACTAAGTTTCCAAAATTATAAACATAGAAGTATATATGAAGTAGTAGAGAGGAAGGAATTTATTAACCAAGTAGGTTTGTTTGCATAATATTTAACTTCCTAAGATTGATTCTTGGTGAAAAAGAGAATTAGAGGGAGTATGCCATTCCTAGGAGAAATCTCGTCCCCTGAAATTATTCAGTTATTCAAATAGTCAATTATCTTGTTTATACTTAAGGAATATTATTAATAGGGATATATGTAATATTTGGAAAGCTGCTGAAAACAACTAATTTAAAAACTGAGTTCTTAAGAATTGATTGGTTTTATGCATTTACTTACATGGGCTTAGAGTTTAGATTACTACAGGAATTTAGTTTTTTCTTTTTACAGAACCAAAAACAGTAGTTTACTAAGGAACATTTTAACATCCTGAAAGAGTATAATGCAGTTTATAAACATGGACAACACTCCCAGCTAATGGCAAAGAGCACTTTAGGAAGCCAGATTTTATAAATATATTTTATCTAGTGCTTTAAAGCATGGTGCATTACTAACACAGGTAGCTGAGTTAACCTTTTTAGTTAAGGACTGTGTATTAATGCGAATGATTTAAAAATAATTTGAAGTTTAGAAATTATTTTAGCAAGTTATCATAGAAAATCCCCAGGGATCCCAACAATCAGTTTATAATTTGTAGGAAACACAAGGGGCAGAAGTTACACCATGCTTGGCAAAGGGAAAAAGTTGACAGTGGCTGGCACCACCTATATCTCAGATGTATTTCCTGTTATCCACATCTACTTCAAGTCTGCTAAAATGCTCAAGCTACTGAAGTGTTCCTTCCAAACCGAATCTCACTTAGGGGGTCTTTGTAACTACTGGAGAATCCAAAGAAGCTTTTCTTCCATGTCTTCTTATAACTCATCTGTCCCTTTTGTTTAGACTATATCATGTGTTCTCTACAAATATATAACTTTTGAATACTTGTTTTAAATATCTTTCATTCTCATCCCCACTGAGTTATTACATCACCCTCTATTGTTTTCTTCTAAGGATTCTCCAGAAGTGATCTTGTCTATAATTTTATTTTATATTCTATGTTTATTATATGTGACATCACAGTAACATGATTATCTTATGTGCTGCTGTCTCCGAGTACAGATGAGTATTGGGGACTTAGAAGCGCTCAGTAAATACCTTGCTAAGTGATTGAATTGCAGATCAATATGACATCTTTGATGCCAGTCTTATTACAGTGTTTCAAAAAGAAAAATTCCCAGATAATGAATGTAAATGTATATTCAATTTTGGATTACTCTTATTTATTATTTTAACCAAAGATATTTTTATAATCTTTAGAGCATTCTTTGGGAAATAAAATAATTCTGTAAGTGTTCTCTACCTACATGTATCAATATCAATTAAAAAATACATCAATATTTTTATCCCTGTCTGTCTGCATTAATTCATACATCACTATGATTTGTGCTCCCTGGCATCTGCTGATTCCAGATTCACCCATTTGTTGCACAGTATCTCTGAGTGGCTGCCATATGGCTGTTCTTCTTTGGTCCAAGTTTTGATCAATCCAATGATGACAAACTGATTCATGCCATTTGAAGGAAGAGAGGGACTTGAAATGGTGCCAACCCACTAAAATGTATTCTTGGATGAAAATTATTTTAAACATCAAGAGTTAGACAGTGTGGCAGCTATAGGGAAAAAGTACACACACACACACACACACACACACACACACACACACACACAAATTACTTAAAGCTTGTTCCAGAGACAAATTGCCAGGAACGTGTGCTATCCATAAAGGAAAATGTTTCTTCCAAATATTTTACCTGATGCTATGCTCATGTGTGTAACTAAAATTGTTCTTTATTCACAGTGGCAATGGTTTTTGAGCCCCTGACATAGTTTGCTCATTCACCCCTAGCAAACTAGAAAGAAAAGGACAAAAATCAGTGTTGTACCTTACCAAGGTTTAAATGCCACCCAAAATGTTGAGAAATATTTTGGAAAATGAACTGATTATAATTGAATGATATAGAAAATGGGCCAAGACATGTGATTTACAACCTTTTTCTGTGACTCTAGTCTACATTCTCTCTACTTAGTTATTGATTGGTCATTCCATTCCCAAGACAGATTAGAAATATTTATAAATAAATAAGTCCCTATGATGTACATGTATATAGTCACATGTTTATTAACTATGTATATATATATATATGTATGCGGCCATGTATATACATATACATGTGTATACATAAAATAACACATAAATAGTATATCCATAAGCACATCCCTATCTAGCTATGTTATGCATACATATTTGTATATTATATACACATGCATATTATATATGTACATGCAAGTATATATGTGTATAAATATTCATGATAGTATAAAATTAAATGATTAAAAATATGAATGTAGAAAAATCAATAAAAATGATTTCAGTCAACCTAAAGTGAAAAGTGAAAAAGTACTCGAAAGGTCTCACAAATGATGAATAAGCTGGACTCTAATGATTAGTAGGTGAGACCATAGATGGGAACATTTAGTTCTGCAGTTCACATTGTCTATAACATACACAGTTTTTTATATCAATTAGTTAAGAAAGACAAAGACTTTTCAGCACTGAGACATGAGGGAAATATCTGTCTCGCAGCTTCATCAGGGTGGTACCATCTTACCTAAAAACCTTTCTCTTATCATGATAATTAGTTCAAAGGAAACCTCTGTAACTATGCCCTGATCAAGAGCAGCACCAGTAGTTGCAAGAAATAGCAAATAGCTCTGTTCAGATTTCAACTTGCTGATGTGTTCTGCATTTGCTATGAAGACAAAAGAAAGATTTTAGGATAAGTAAGTTTCAGGAAGTAAATCATAAAAAAGCATGATGTGTCAAAAAGTGTCATTTAATTTAAAAATGGTATTTGACTATGATTGTGTGCAGATCTTACTCATAATTTTCCACTTGAAAATTTTAACAATACTGCTGGGCATTGGTGTCTCATGAGTATAATCCTAGCTACTCGGAGGCTGGGATCTGAGGATCCTGGTGCAAAACCAGCTGAGGCAGGAAACTCCTTGAGACTCTTTTCTCCGATTATTCACCAAAAAGCCAGAAGTGGAATGGTGGCTCAAACCAGCAAAGCACAAACCTTGAACACAATCTCTCAGTGACAGTCCTCAGGCCCTGAATTCAAGCCCCAGGATTGGCATGGCACAAAAAAATTAATAATATTGCATATAATAAATAAGACTAACTGAACTTACTTTGCATGTCACCATACGAAAAGAAGTTAAGTTTTTTGCTCATCCATTTCTCTATGTGAAGAAGTGATGGTGGTACATACCTGTAATCTGAGCATTTCATAGGCCTAAGCATAAGAATCATTATTAGTCTGATGCTGCTTAGACTGCATGGTGAGTACAAGGTCCGCCTGAGCTACTTTAATGAGACCTTGTCTCTTGTCTCAAAAAAGACAAACAACACAACAATAACAACAACAAAAAGAAGACAAAAAAGGAAAAAACAAATCATGAGTAAGAGACATTCACTCCATCCCAATAGTACTCAGCATTAATAGATGCTCAGTAATTAAAGCAGCCAGACTGCTTTTCTGCCTGCTAAGCTGTATTGGAAAAACATTGCCTGAAGAAGAGGGAAAACTGAGAGGAAAGACCCTTTCAGCAACACAAGCTATAAGGAAAAGCTTTGAATCATAGGACCTACAATGAGCAAATGGAAAGGGATGGTGTGGACTGAGATGTTACTCAGCAGGCTTCCAGCTGTACTACAGTGCCCTTTCCTCTGGACTGCATAACTGCCTCTAAGAAGGAAAGGATGTACCAAACTTTTCTCTTACTACAAGAAAGTTTTAATTGAAAACAAGAGTGCTAGGCTGAATACAGTTTCAGCAGATTCCTGGTTAAATTGGAAGGGGCTTTTCGTTTAAGTCCCAGTGTTGATATGTCACTGTGCGCTGTCACTTTGAAAAGCGATAGTGCTTTGTTATCAGCACTGAGCCCTGGCAGGCTTCTGATGTAGACTTAGACTAAAATAGAATGCCAGAATGATGAAGGCGCTGCCTACCTTCAAAAATCTGCAGGCTATGGATGTGGGCAAAGGTGTTGACACACTGCACTGGCCAACCCAGTAAGTTTGATAATCTTTTACCATGCACTTTCACATTTGAGATCATAATTTGAAATCTTAAAAGGACTGATTGGATTTCAACACAGTATGAATATTTCTTGTTGCCACCCATATTTCTTTGTTCTTTGGTAAATTATTATTCTTTGATCTTTAGTGTAAGAAATCTATTTACAAAGTATTTTATAGAAAGGATTATTGTAATATGAAAGTTTTGGAGAAGCCTAACCTAAAACATACTTGTTTATGGAGTCAGTATTTGTGTGTTAACTTTATGTCATATATTGGATGAGATAGGTATTGGAAATGCAGAGAAAGATTTAAAAGTCTTTGCCCTCACACAGAGATTTTAACAGGAACAAGAAATTATAAAATAATGCAGCCAGTGAAATATTATGCATAGAATATTACTGAAGCACAAAAAGCAATTATCTTGACATCTCTTAGGAAAGGTGTAACAGAAATAGTGCATGCCTAACCACTATCCTTGTTCCTAATTACAAGATCAGCAAATTCTATGTATGGCTGGATATGTATATTGATATGACATTACCTTTGTTGGCTGGGAACAAGATTTCTCTAAGGAATAGATAAATAAGTATAGGAAATGTAGAAAGGTTTATACAGACTTTTCATTAACATTTCTCTTTGATAGACACTGAAATGTACGAGTATCTTTTATGTGGGAGTACTTCTCTACTCAGTATGTTAAACTCTAGTAGATGTAGAAAGCATGTAGTTCATGAGAATTTAAAATAGTACATATATTGAAATAAAAATTGCCACTTTTTTTCTTTATTAAGCAATTAGGTAGGCTAGGCTGGGTGGCAAATGCCTATGATCTCAACTACTTGTGATGCAAGATCAGGAGGACTTCCCTGCCAGCCTGCTGCAAAAAGATACTGAAAAGCCTATATCAATTGACAAGCCAGGTGTGGTGGTACAAACGTACAACAATGTGAAAGGCACTGGTAAGGATCATGAGACAAGACAAAATGTGAGATTCCATTAAAAATAACTAAAGCAAAATAGGGCTGAACATGTATTACACCTGGTAATATGGCTGCCTAGCAAGTATGAGTCCATGGATTCAAATCCCAGTACCACCACCACCCTTCCCCCCCAAAAACGGTATGTTTTCAGCATATTTGCATTTTATTTTCAGCGTCTTTCTTCTCCGTGGAAGACTCTCAGCCACACAGCTATGCTGCTCAGAGCTATAATCACTGAATATTTTGTGGTTGGTGTTTTTTTTTTTGTACTAATTTCAACCCCCAGACTAACATTGAAATATAAAATGGTAATAGGTTCAACAACTTTTCATTTGAATTTCAAATGTTGTACTATCATTTCATTGACTCTGATCAAATGTGGCACCTTGGAATAGTTAAAGTGTAGTTGTCCCTGATTCATAACTCGGAAATCTTGCTCCTAAAAAAGTAAATAAAAGAATCTTCTATAGTTTAATTAAAGGGTTACAAGAATCAGTCAGTCACATATTTGACTCTCCTCTATTTGAAAGCAAATTCCCAGACTAAATCATGCTGGCATTGACTCAAGTCCGCAGGACAGGTATGTGTCAGTCCTGTGTCTCATAGCTCTACCATCATTGCCAATCAAAATGAATGGAGCCTGTGTTTTTGTATTTGTAGAGGTTGTATTTACATTGTGCATTTTAGTTGAGTATTTACTTGTCTAATTTCAGCCTATTTAAATTCAGGAGGACAGGAATTGGATCATGATATTGAAGTTGTATCATAGTACCTAGAACTATAGGGAATATTCATTAACTTTTTGTGGAAGGAATAAATGCTGTCTTGGAAGGTTGTCAGTAAAGAAAGTGCAACCAAGCCGGGCGCTGGTGGCTCATGCCTGTAATCCTAGCTACTCAGGAGACTGAGATCTGAGGATTGTGGTTCAAAGCCAGCCCAGGCAGGAAAGTGGGTGAGACTCTTATCTCCAATTAACCATTAGAAAACTGGAAGTAGTGCTGTGCCTCCAGCGATAGAGTGCTTGCCTTGAGCTGAAGAGCCCAGGGACAGTGCCCAGGCCCAAAGTTCAAACCCCACGACTGACAAAAAAAAAAAAAAAGAAAAAAAAGAAAAACGAACATGCAACCAGATTTTAAGGACTACAAAGCTAACAGGGTACCTGTGCCTCATGCCAGTAATCCTAGCTATTCAGGGGGTTGAGCCCAGGTTAGGAAAATCTGTAAAACTCTTTTCTTCAATTAAAAAGCAGTAAGTAGAGCTGTGGCTCTACTTGAATGAAAAAGCTGAGGGAGAGTGCCCAGGCCCTGAGTTCAAGTCCCAATACCAGAAAACTACACAAACAGAAAAAATAAAGGCATAAAGCCCCCACACGGTCATATATATTGAAGACCAAAATAAAAATGATAGATGAGGAAGTCTTACTAACTGAAAGCAGCTCAGTGTGAGAAATCAGAAAGCTTCCCATAAGGTTTCTTTTAAAGTGGTAGTAGTCTGACAATTATAACTTTACAGGTTAGCAATGAACTTTCAAAACCATTCTGGATAAAACTGAAAGGTAAAATCATCCAGTGTTATGTAGAACGTGGATTTGCAATACAGCTTATAATCAATCCTATTTGGCATATAGTAATCACACATTTATATATCACACAGGCAATAATTATTTTATTAGGCTGTTGTCTACTCCATCGTAACTACTACCTGACTTTTCTATCTTATATCCCATTTGTGTTTGCAGACATTCAATGGTAAGAAGGTGAACAATAAAAAATGGCTCTGATGCCACTTTGAAAGTAATGGAGGGTGACAAATTTGGGTGCATAAAATGGATATGACTACTGTGTCCTCATTCTTTCTGTATTAGGTAAAAACTACTCTCTAAATGTCATACCGATCACAATAATATCCTTCAGGATTTGGAATCATATTTCCAGTCACTTTTATAAAGAAGCACTAACAAGTTGTAGCTGCCAGAATGATCCTCTTTACTAGGCAAACAACTAACATAGAAACTTGATGTATGAAAGGATTAGCCAATTGCAAGAGAACTGAATTTGCCTTTATTTTAAAAATTGTTGCTCTCTTAAACTGTTGCAGGAAAGAGAAAAAGAGGGACAGAGACAGAACGAATATACATCTATGTCTTTGTTTTCTTACTAAATAGGTTAAATGATTTTATCATAGTTTGGAAGAAAATGCACTTCATATTTTATAGCATGATTATTATGAATCAAGTTTCATATTATGTTAAAATATAATTGATAAATATGAATAGACAAAACAATAGTCAGGACTTATTTCATTTAGTGCTTCTATTCTGGCTTCCTTTCCCCTTATGGAAGCATGCACATAGACATCATTACTGACACAAAAATAATACTACCTTCATGTCATAATACTACCATATACTACTGTAATGATACTGTCTTATAGTATCACAATACTACGATCAAAAACACTCCTAATGTTCAGATAAGGTTTTCATGAAATTTGTTGGTGATTGCAAGATAGCATCATCACTAATATTTTGATGAATTTAGAAGTACAAAATAAGAAAGAAAAATTCAACTGGATATGACAAATTATATGGAATAATTTTTGTAGTGTACCTATTGTTCTATAAACTTTAAAGGTTGTTTCATATATTATTTATTTTGTTTGAAGGAAAAATAACTATAAAGTATGCACTTGAAAAATAGAAAAAAAATTAAAACAATGAAAAAAAAAGGCCAGAGCAACAAAATAGAGCAGGAAAACTTTGGTGTAATAAGATGTCGTTGAACCATCTCTTTCATCTTTCTAATAAAAGCAAATATCTGTGTGGGTACATGAGCTTATTATGGCCGATGTGTTGTTTAACAATGAAGAACTAACCTAGAAACTACGTGAAAATCATAACTAAAGCCCATTAAGACAACCAAAACTTATTCTTTGGTTCAGTCATTTATAATTATTTATTTATGATTGCCAACATAGTGTCTGGGTGGCTGATTGGGATAAATAAAATTGCTCTCAGTTTATCAGAAGGATGAAAAAATATAACAATATTATGACTCTACATGCAAATGTCTATAGAAAGTTCCTAGTTATCATATATATATATATATATATATATATATACATTACCTAATTTACATACACCTGCCAGTCTGGAGACTCTGTCCACTGCTTACATTCTTCCATATTGTCTTCACCCAGTTATGTATTGCTATTTGATAGTTATTAAACAAAAAAGAGAAAACTTGCATATTCAAAAGTTTAATTTACCATAATATTGACAAAACAAAGAATATATCTTACAAACAAAAATTTGTGCTTAAGCTGGGCACTGGTGGCTCATACCCATAATCCTAGCTACTCAGGAGGCTGAGATCTGAGAATTGCAGTTTGAAGCCAGCCCTGGCAGGAAAGTCTATAAGACTCTTAATCTCCAATTAACTACCAGAAGACTGGAAGTAGAGCTATGACTCTAAGTTTTAGAGCATTAGTTTTGAGCAAAACAGCTCAGGAATAGCACCCAGGCCCTGAGTTCAAACCCCACAACCATACATACTTAGTAAGCTGAACAAGTGTTATCCTTCATGGGTGCAGTCTCTCTGGACTAAATAATAAGTTCAAAGTCAGCCTGGACTCTATAGATATACTCTGCCTCTAAAATAGAAAATAAAATATGGAAAGAGCCCAAGTATCTATCAACCAACAAACAGATAAATGTTAAACATAAGAAATATTATAAATCTATAAAAATAATGAAAAGCAGATACAAAGTTCAGTATAGTGAATGAAAGTAAAGTAAGCCATACACAGAAAGATAACATAATTTTATTTCGGTAATATATTTAAAGTAGGAATTTCACAGAGATAGTAAGAAAACAGTGTTTTGCAGAATCTCAGAGTTATTATTGGATATAGATTTAATTTTGGGGTAGTAAAAATAGAAACTAAATGGAGATAATGGTTTTATAAAATTATGAGCATATAAAACATCACTGGCTTGTACATTTAAAAGTGGAGAAAATAGTGAACTTTATATTATATACATTTTATAAATGTATTTGTGTCAGTTACAATTTAATAAAATTAAATTTACAAAAGCTAACATCACATTCATATTCTAGGGCTATCTACCAGCTATATGTTAGATGATATACTTTGTGTAAATAAACTTCAAATGAAACTTACTAAAAACATATATACAATGAAAATATAGCAGAATAATTTATTGTTTTTGTCAATAATGATTCACTGTCTTCCACAGTTCATACACTCCTAATTTTTTTAAATTATAACCAATGAGTCTGATGAATCTTCCTTTTCTAGAAATGGACAGGTTTTAATTAAATTTGGGCAACCTAATAATTTATTTGATAAGGTTAACTTTTTCAAAACAAACAATATAAAATGATATCTACTTGCCATTTCATTTTTCACGTTACCATGATCATTAATAAGCAGGCATGCAGTTGGAGGAATAAGACTGATATGCAAATTGATATGATAGATGAAAGAGTCATAAACACTAAGAGAGAGAGAGAGAGAGAGAGAGAGCGTGAGGGAAGAAGGGAGGGAGAGAGGGAAAGAAGAAAACAATTAGAAACTGGGTAGTAGTGATAGTAGCAGTTCCAGACAAGCTTTCCTAAAATATGTGAACTTTGACAAGCATCTATTCCCTCAGTTCTGCAGGGAGAAAATGGAAAGCATTCAAGCTACATGTAGAAGAAAAGATCATTCACACTTTTATGAATGATTGGAGCAGTTTGACAAGGACTGAATGTGTAGTTGTACTCAGTCTCCCCCTATCCTGTGTGTGTACATGTTCTGTGCTGGCCATGCTTTCTAAACGCTCCTGTGCTCAAACTCAACTTTGATGATAGCAACAACTTCTACCTAATGGTGACTGTTCCAAATGCTATTTTAAGTGCTTCTTACTTACTTATCCAGCACAGTATTTCTCCAACGTTTTCACCATCTCTGAAACAATCCTTTCAAGTATTATAATAAAATCAAGCTCTATATCACTTCAAAAGTTAACAGCATTATGTGTCTTTCATTCAAACACATGTGCACAGAGGAACTAGTCATTATCCAACTATTAATAGTTTCTATAAGCTACATCTCTATTCCCTTTACTAATCCACAGAATACACCCTCAGCACCTTTATACATCATTTATATTGTACAGTCAGCAGAGCTGACTCTAGTAGCAAATAATATGGTTATCTCAGTTTCTCTCTAAAGTGTTATTTAGAAATGTTTTATGTCACTGGGTGCCAGTGGCTCACTCTTGTAATCCTAGCTATTCAGAAGGCTGAAATCTGATGATTGTAGATGCATGGAAGTCCAGGCAAGAAAATTCATGAGACTTTTCTAGCAACCAAAAAACTGAAAGTTGAGCTGGAGTTGTTGTTCAAGTGTTAGAGTGCTAGCCTTGAGAGAGGGAGAAAAAAAAAACACAAAAAAACAGCCAAAAACAAACAACTTCAGAGACAGTATCGAGGTTCTAAATTCAAGCCCAAAGAATGACACACACACACACACACACACACACACACACACACACAAAGAGAGAGAGAGAGAGAGAGAGAGAGAGAGAGACTATATTCATAAACTGCTGTCTTGAATGGCAACTACTTTGTACAACTACCTGAAGAAAAATTTTAAAGAGAAAAAAATAGAATGAACAACTTGTGGGTAGAGATGAGAGGGAAGAACTAGGAGAGAGCAAAGTAAGGGGTAACCTTGTTGAAAAAGAAACATATGCTTTATCTGACTTATGTAACTGTAACCCCTCTGCACATCTCCTTTACAATAACAATAGAAATTCATTTAATAAAAATAAAATAAATACATTATATATATACACACAAGTGTCACTATTTTAAAAAGGTGGATAAACATCCAAATAAAATTCTTTCAAGACACATGTTGTTTTCATTGAGTAAGCCTAGGAAAAGATATATTGGATCTTATGGACAGTACATGATTAATTTTAATAAACTTTGTTTTTCACCCTGGCTACATTATTTTGCCTCTGTACTACCAAAAAGTGTGAGCTCCATGTATATTTTTTCAACAAAACTTGACAATAAAATTTAGGCCAGCTTAGTCAAGGTGATGGTACTCTATCTCAAAATTTAACAAAAACGTTCCCTTAATTTTAGTCTCCTTAATAATGTGAGGGCTCTTTTGTTAGGGTTTACATTTGTACGTCCTAACAACTCATGATGTGAAACATATTTTCATCTATTTTGTGAAGCAAAGTATTTTTTCACTTTATTAGTGAATTTTTTACAAGAGTATAACATATTGAGTTACCTGATTCTATACTAATTGTTTTGAAAATTGTGTATTTCAGTCACATGCACTTTATCACATATACATAGCAAGTTATTGTATTTCAATGCCTCCCTTAGGTTTTGGTTATTACTACCTTTTGAAGATGAAGAGTTATTTTAATGGGTCTAATTTATTAATTTTTTATGCTTTCTGCTTTTATGTCCAAGCTAATTAAACACTAAGTCCAAAGCCACATAAATTTTCTTCTATATTTTTTTCCACAGACTTTAGATTTTCAATGGGAAAAAAATCCTAGGATGTCAGATTACTCTTCTACATTTTTATTTCTGTTGTATTTTGCTCTCAGTTGTTTTGAATGTAACATCTCCCATCTTTTCTTTCTTCCTGTCCTTTTTTAGCATTTCTTTCTCCTTGGTCAACTTCAATATTTTCTCTTTTTCGGTGACCTTCAGTAATTCCAATATGATACTTTAAAAATATAGTTTATTTTAATTCTTCAGGTTCTTTTTACTCTTGAATTTATTGAAATGTACAAGAGACTGATTTGCAGTGACTTGGAATAATTCCAACAATGTCTCAAGCATTTTCTTTGCTTCCTGAGACCTGCCACTAAAAAAAAAATGATGCTTTTCAGGTTTTTGGTTTTTCATTGAGTGTTTTGTTTTTAAGCTTTGGTAGGTTATATTCAGAGAAGCCCATAAGACTAAAGCTATTTTTGCTTGCACACTGAGGCAAAATACCTCTGAGGATTCTTCCTACTGTACTATAAGATATGAAACATTTATTATTCTATTAGTCTCATTTCTATGGGTACTCCAGGAAACTTTCTACTCATTCCTTTTTGGGGTTCATCCCTTGGCTCTGGTGGTGGTTTTTTACAAGGATATGTGAAGCAATACTCATTGAAAGACTAGACAGAGTCCTACAGATTGACACAGCTCTATCTTCTAGCTCACTATTTTCTTTTCTATCCTCCCAAAATTTAATTCCAAATATCCCAAAATTTGATCCTGATTTTTTTCAATATAACATAATACATAGATTCTTTTTTTTATTAGCATAAAAGTTATAAGGAGTTGCTTGGGATATTTGGGCCAGTACATTTGTTTGCTTCAGTTATCTTAGAGATACTATATTGTTTGTGGGATCACTGTCAGGAAAAACTATTGTTTTATATCATTTGATACAGGCATAACTGCTTAATGAATAAAAGAGAGTATTTGTTATTTCATCCTAATACAACTCATGGAAGCCGGATCCAATATGCCAAGTTCAGTGTTAAGTAGGATGTGTTATCAATAAATCAAAAAGACAATCATGTGCATGGGAATGGGGACCTTATACTTCATCTGAAATTCTGGAACTTCCCAACTATTTCTCTAATCTCAAGAATTAAAATAGAAAAAGGAACTGTCCATTAATAAAATTACATATTTTATAAAAGATTAAAGATAGTATCTTGGAGTGTTATAGACAAAATAAAAAATTTTGAATAGTAGAGAATCATGTTGGTAAAGGAAAAACATATGGAACCACTCTATTAATTATTCAGTGAAAGACAGAATAATCTGTCATTTCACTTTTTTCCAAAAGTGTTTTACTTAAATTTCTGTAAAGGACACTATTTGCCAGGGAAGAAACAGTGGAAGCCAACATTTGTTTCTACTGATGGGATGATGATATGGTACCATAACAAATGCCCACAATTCAGGAGCATTTGTCTAGAAAGAATGGAATATGTAGTTTCTTGTTTTTTCCACTGTCTTTAGTTTCTGTGTACCAGAATACAGCTTGTCTTAAGCATAATAATTTGGCATAGGTTTCATATTAATAACAACATATAGTCAAGATATCAAAGCATATTGTAAATGGTATCAAATATGTTGATTAGAAACTATTCAAGACAATAATTCTAGTTTCCCTATGAAAGTAAACTAAAGGCATTGAACATTAATATTATTCTTTCATACATATATGCATATGCATACATGTATATAATGATTGAATTAGGATGCTAAATTGAATCAGCTCTCAAATTATAAAGAACTTTAATAGACTAATTTATTAAGTTTTACCTAGGAATGTAAAAATACTTAGAGGTTAAACTGATAATTTAAATGTACAGCTCTGCGGATACATCCTTCACTCTCACTTTGATTGAAAGTTCTTTTGAAAATGAATGAATTTTATCCAAAAATAAACAAAACTGAAGGTTGGAATTAACATTGAATATTTGAATTTCGGGAGCATTGTAAATTATATCACAGACTTGAATGCTTGTTGAGGATTTGTGATGACCTGGTTCAATCTCAAGAACCAAATTTATAAATTTGGTATATATATACATATATATATATATAAAAATGGATAATTAATGGATACTTGAAGGATAATAAAGCTTCAAATAATCAGCAGTTCTATCAAACTGAAAATCTTATCCTGCAAATATCCATTAATTATCCACTTAAGCCTATTTAAATACTATAAATGATTAATTATATTTTTTACAGAGGCAAAATCTGAATAAAAAGGTGTCTCAAAGATATAAGAATGAGACCAACTAGGAGAGGGTAACAATGCTCAACAAGAAAACTACTCATTACCTTCCTTATGTAATGGCAACCCCTCTGTACAGCATCTTTACAATAAAATTTTAAAAAAGAATGAAACCAACTGATTGTGCTAATTTACTGAGACATTAATGTTATGTCCAATTATAGTTCAATGAAACCAACTGATTGTACTAATTTACTGAGACATTGATGTTATGTCCAATTATAGGTCAACATTGATTTCAAAATTTTGCTAATTTATTGTCCAATTATAGGCAAGAGTAGTTGCATATTTCTGAGACTTATCCATCAATCCACAAAGTTATATTGACTAACTGCAAAGCATCTGTAGAGCAAATGTCATCTGTATTGTAAAATAGCCTTAAATTAATTGATAGTAATCCTATTTACAAAGTAAAAATCAAATATTTTATTTAAATTCTGTAATACCATGTTACATTGGGAAGCACAGTGTCCATAATCTATGAACATATGAAATGACTCACACTTTGGAATGAAATAATGTAATGGCTCATGGAAATACATGTCTCCTTGTACCTAAATACCTACACATAAACAAATATTCATAGATTGAAATTTGAAAGAAAACAAATATTTGGCACAATGCAATGCACATATTAATCATTGTATTGCTATTACAATATCACATTGTAGAAATTAGAATAGGGTTCTCACAGAATGAGTGTAGAGTGATGGCTGAATAGAGCCAGATATGTATGTTTATAGTGAGGTATAAGTCACCATATTGACCTCAATGTAATTACATGGACCTTATGATTACTGGGAAGGAATGAAATATGCATTTAATGCTTTTGTCTAGATGAATGCTCTCCAGAATAACATAAAGTTTACAAAAGATAAAATTTCAGAAATATATGGCCTGAAAATATGAAATATATAACAGATTTTCAAACTCTTTTTATAAAATGTCTAGATAGTTGACTTTCTAAATCTTATTTTCATAATTTTCTATGTAAACATATAGCACATCTCTATAGATTTCTGGAACAATTGACCTCTGATTTAATATCTTTTATCTTACAATAGGTCTTAATAAATATAGCTCTATGATTTATCCATAATCTTTTAATATCCTACTGTGAGGAATTCAGTCCTCTGAAGTTAATGAAAAACAATAAATTTTAGTAATGAGACATATTCCATTTAATTTTGCAATCATCACAGTAGTTCATGTAGTATTGTTATTATGCATTTTTTACTACATTATGTTGCTATTGATAATATGTGATGATTGCTAGTTATTCTTTAAAATCTAAAATATGGGTGGAATGCTTTATGATTAAGAACAGGAACACAGAGTATAGTGAAAAGCAAGAAAAAATCTGGGATTATGAAATAATTGAAAGAACAAGGTATCTTTTTGTCCAAATAACAATGATGAGGTCTATGTACAATATTCAAATTATGCAGTTCTTGTCCACCAAGAATTAATGCAAAGTGGTATTATGTTTGGCTCTCCATTGTTGTAAAAAATACCTTGGGTAATTGGCTTGTGAAGAGAAAAGGTATATTTTGGCTTATAATCATTAGACTTTTAACATAAAAGGATTGGCTTGTCCTATTGTTTTGGGCATAAAGGAAAGGAGCACAAAACAGAAAAAGAAAGAGGAAGAAGAGGATGGGATCCAATTATCTTCTATGAAGATAAATCCCAGTGTTCTGAACAGTTTGCACTAGGTCCCATGTACTAAATGTTCAACCCTCTCCCAAGAGTTACCTGAGGACCAGTCTTTTACATAGGACACTATGGAAGACATTGCAGATTTAAATTTTAGAAAGAGAGCACTGACATTGGTCTTCTGTGAGCAGCCTGCATAATATATAGATAGTAAAATTTCCAACAAAATATTAATGCAGTGAGGAACAAAGAAAACAAAATTAAGAATAGGAATTGAAAAATATTTGTCCTCATTCATGTGAGACCAATTTATATTTGTTTTCTACAATTCTAAAGGAAATATATGGAATAATCAACTTCTAACAAACAGGAAAAAGCTAATTTAGCTTAGAGGGGTTTTCCATAAATGATGTGTTAACTATGGAATTTTGGTGCAATTTAAATAATATAGTACTTGTAGTAACTTCTTAATCATAAAACCAAACAATCAGTTTAGTCAATAACATTTATACCAACATACAAATTGGTTGAATTCAGCGAAACTGATTATCCTACATTGTTATGTGTTATTAAGTTTTTTTAAAAAAATTCTTCTTGGATTCTTTTCTTCTGAGTTTAAGGAAGAAAGTGAGAATTTCAATTTTTAAAATGCTGTCTCTGTGTCACAACTATGTGGAGTAGTAATTGAAAATGTAAAGTTGTAACATAGCTGTAATTGCAAAGCAAAATGCTGTGAAATGTCTTGTGTCTTCTGCAACTGACTCATCTGTTAATGAAGCGTGGGATCAAAGGCTCATCTCAAGCTCCTGTGCCTCTGTAACGCACAAAGATTCTGGGCAGCTGCCACCTCAGTCTCTTGTCTGGATTATCATATTTTGTTCAAGTAAACTGTGTAGTAACCATTAAGGCAAAAACAACCCCAAACAAAATTGACTTAGGTTGACTGAGACACCAATTTGATAGTACAATCAAAGAAAGTGGCAACTTAGAAGATGATCATGTTGGGAAAAACAAAATAAGTGTATATTTATCTTACAAATATTGTTTTTGATGGTTTTCAAAGACAATGATAAAACCCATTAAAATTGTACCATTTGATGGATTAAAACTTGTTTATATTACAAAAAAACACATTGACAGAGATTTAGACTCACATGATTATAAATGGTTTTTGTACCTGTATCTTGTAAGTTAGTTATTTGGTGGCACGTACCGGAAGGCACAGAAATGGAGGGACAAATGGTGAACAAATGCAGCAGTGATACTCATGATACACAATGTTGAAAATGAACTATACAATTTGTGGGGGAGAAGAGTCAGAAGGGAAAAACTGGGAGAAAATGTGGGAAGAGGTGAGAATGTTCAGAAAGAACTGTACTCATTACCTGATATATGTAACTGTAACCCATTGTATATCACCTCAAAAAAAAAAAAAGAAAACTTGAAAAACAACAACAACAACAAAAACCCATGCAATAGGAGAGTAAAATAGAAAAGGACAATTCTTTCAGAAAAATATCAAGACTTAAGGGACAGCCAGAGAAATGAAATATAAAATACACATTAATAGTTAGAACAATGTGAGAAAACCAGGACAGCATTTTGTCTCTGAAATCAAAGATAATTTTGAAGAGGTCAGTGTCAAGAATGTTAAGTACCTGGAGTAAATGAGTCTGAAAACAGTTCATCCAACTTTGTCTAGGCAAGTCAATTGGTACATTAAGAAAAGTTTCATTGCAGACAGAAGCCAGACTGAACAAAGAAAGTGTCTTGAAAATTACAGATAAACAGAGATAAATACAAGAAGAATTAGATAAATATGTTGAGACACAGAAAGATTAAACTTACTATAATCTAATATTTATTTATTTGCTAGTAAAATGCCCTTAGCAAACACAAATTCAATTCATGAAACTAATATTTGTAAGTGAATTAAGTGGAACATCTCCTTGTGAAAAAGCAATGGATATAAATATGTAGCAAATGTGATTCCTCAGATGAATATGGTAACTTCTTTGTTCAATAGCATATAGAGGCTTATCAGCCAGGGGATAATAAAGAAAAATTACCAATAATTAAATATAATCTTTGCCTAAAGTAACAATTATCTACATCGGTATTATTATTTGACAATAGACTGTTCTTCAAGAAGAAGAGACAAACAGCTACTTCTTTAAGAGAATGGAATTTAGCACCACAAGTTTACCATCCTTTTCTGTATATATTTTTTGGTGTGGGGAGGGATTGGTGAGATATTTAGCTGAAACAATATGAATAAATTGTGGTAAATTTGAATCACTTGAAAAAAAATATTGACTCCTAGAGTTTTCTACCACATGTATATAGCTTCTATAGATAGAAAGCTATGCCCTTAAGTTCTGCTGCCTTCCCTGCCAAATACTCTTGTGCCAGGAGCTAAGAATTCAGATTATAGATAGCTGGGGACCACTGAACCCCAGGGAAGTACATAGCTAGAGGACTCTTCCTCTTCCCTCACCTTTTGCTGCTCACTTTGCATCCTTCCTAAAGCTGAAGCTCTCAGATTTCAAAATTTGACACTCTGAACTGATTACCTCTTTATTTCTCCTTTAAGAAATTTACTAGTGGATTTTATTTATTTTCATTTATTTATTTATTTCTACTTTTGAATAAAAGGATTAGGAAATGGCAAGACTTTATACCAAAAGAGAACAAGGGTTTCCCTGGGCTTTTGTCTTTCTTGTTGCTCAGGTACTGGGATAAAATCCAGATTTTCTTGTTTGCTAAAACCTACTCTGCAGAATCTATTGTTATTTGACAGAGAGGTTTAAAGCTTTTGGGGAGTTGCCTGGCAACACATAAGCAGTGTCTTCTCAAGCATTTACTGTAGTTATACTTACCTTTGTTCCTTCTATGTGGTAAAATGGGTTAGTTTCATCATACTTAGATATTTCCCTTTTAGAAATATTTGACAGTTCTACTTCCCTGCCTATGATGGGAATTGAACTTTTTAATGCTTATCTTAGCTCATTTGTATGCTAGTCAAACAAGCTAGCAGATACTTAAAATGAAATTCCATCAAATATCTGACTAAGAATTTACCAACTGTTTTCTTATTATACAAAATTATTTGGGATAGGTACATAATATCACAATAGAGATTATCAACTTCAATTTTGTTATAGTTGGGATGCAATTAGTACCATTAGATGGTAATGTCTCAGCATCCTGAGAAATAATTCTACAATTTACCTTGCTAAAATTTCCATTTAAGAAAAGCTGAGATAGTTTTGTTTTTACCATCCATTCTATGGCACCTATAAGATACATTTCTTTTATTTCTTGAAGAAAAATATCTGTTCTTTTTCCACTTACAGGGCTTCCTCCTTTTTTGGGGGGTGGTGGTTAATAAACAGTAATTTTATACCTGGTTCTGAGCTTAGGGTAAAGTACATTTCCCACTGAACTATTGAGAAGAACAACTAGGAATACTGTAGTTTCAAGATGCAGATGATATTTCTAGAATTCTAAGTACTTTCTTACAGATTCTTTTGCCTTTTCTATCACGGTCCTCATTTGTGAGTTGACGACAAATGGCTAATTGAGTGATGAGTGAATTATAAGGTAGTATTTAGTAGGCACAGGGGGGAATGTCAGGTGTTAAGTAGGAGCTGAAATGTGCTGGAGTTGAGAGCTAAGGAGAAAATGACCACCCAGACCTGGTCATTCATTCTGGACCAGGCAGGCTTCTTTCAGCAGCACATAAATGGAGTGTGGGTGGGTAATCAAACAGCAATGGATCACTAACAACTCCATGCAGACAGAACAGGCTTTTGGCTCTTAGGTCCACAAGCAGTTATGAAGTTCTAAATCTCCCAAACAAAAGATCGGAGTGGAGGTTATATTCTTAGAATTTAGTGGGCATAAAAACTAAAATTGTAGCTTTCAGTACTCCACCTAACTCAGTTGTCAGTTACAATATATACTTCTTACAAGCTTTTTAAAGAAGCTGGTATAATTGGTCTGAGACTACACTACAGCAAAAGTGGCTGAAGGATTTTGAGATTCCCTCTAATCAGGTCAGATACACTGCTTGCTGCCTGTTAAGATTTGTTGCAGTATTGTGAAATCCTTGGTACTGTGTTTTTGCATTGCTTAAAATGAAAATATCAGATTTCTAAAACCCATAATAACATTGAACATTTTATTGGCATTCAATTAAAATGCAAGTTGTTTTCTTATAAAAGGCTTTCCAGCTACCAATCACTTTGGATAGTTCAAAATGGAACATTCCCCAAATGAAAAACAAACAATATATATATATATATATATATATATATATATATATATATGTAACTGTTTCTTAACTGTATTTCTTTTAATTAGTAGTAGCCCTTTAAAAAGTTTTTTATTGTACAGAGGTGTTACAATTACGTGGGCAATATAATGAGTACATTTCTTATCAAGCATTGTAGCCTCCTCCTTTGTTTCCCCTTCCCATCCCTTCCCTGCCTCCCCCCCACCCCCGACCCCCCACCCAATGCTTCCCCCCCCCCACCAAAGTTGTAAAGTTCATTTTCGACATGACAACTTCTACTTCTCATTGTTGCAACAGGTCCACCTGTATCCTTATTTAAACGACTTGTTTTTCCCCTTCCCCTCCACAAACTATACTACATCAAATACAGTGAAAGCAGGGGTTATACTGTGGGGGAGGGACATACAAAGCAACTAAGAAATAATCTTATAAATGTGTTAGAAACAAATGCATGAAAGAAGAAAACATTTAAATACATATCTTAGGGTTCATTTTCCTAACATCACCTTTCTGACCTTTTCTGCTTGACTCACATATACTAGATATTGCAAATAAGGGAAACCATAGGACCTATGTTTCTTTGGGCTTGGCTTACTTCACTTAATAAAATTTTTTCCAAGTCTTTCCATTTCCTAACAAATGGGGCAATGTCATTCTTTCTGATGGAGGCATAGAATTCCATTGTGTATATATACCACATTTTCTTCATTCATTCATCTACTGAGGAGCATCTGGGTTGGTTCCATATCTTAGCTATAGTAAATAATGTTGCTGGTTCCATATCTTAGCTATAGTAAATAATGTTGCAATAAACATAGTTGTGCTGGTAGCTTTAGTGTGGTCTTGTTTGTAAACATTTGGGTAAATGCCCAAAAGTGGGAAGACTTTTGAGGAACTTTCATACTACTTTCCAAAGTGGTTGAACAAGTTTACACTCCCACCA
This sequence comes from Dipodomys ordii, assembly GCF_000151885.1. Classification (NCBI taxonomy): domain Eukaryota; kingdom Metazoa; phylum Chordata; class Mammalia; order Rodentia; family Heteromyidae; genus Dipodomys; species Dipodomys ordii. Next base: position 6,624,363 of record NW_012267309.1, on the reverse strand, counting down.
ACAATGAAGTAAGGTTCCCTTCTGTCCACATCCCCTCCAGCATCTGTTGTTATTAGAGTTCTTGATTTTTTCCATTCTAACTTGGGTGAGGTGGTATCTCAATGTTGTTTTGATTTGCATTTCTTTTATGGCTAGGGAGGTTGAGCACTTCTTCATGTGTCTATTGACCATCCTTCTTTCTTCTTCAGAGAAGTTTCTCTTTAAGTCTTTAGCCCAATTATTTATTCCTTTGAAAAAATTCTAAGGAGTAAGCAAACAAACATAAAATGTTAAACAGCTGAGTGGGAAAAAGACACTGTATTTCTTCCAGTCATAAAAATACAGAAGATGCATGATGCATGAAATATGTAAATTAAATGCAAATGTTCCCTCATCAGCCTAATGAAAATGTATCTTCTATATGTTATTACCTGTTCATGTACTGTGCATAAGCAGGTTTAAATGTATATATGAACTTTCTTATATAATCATATATGTCCAAAATTTATTGCCAGCTATGGTCAGTTTTGTTATAGTGTGTACACTATATGTAATTTATTTTTACATTTAAATATAAAAAGTTCTGTGCCTTAGGACAAAGAACATTGCATTTAAACTAGCTGTAAAATACTATCTTTCAACAAACACTCTGTCGTATAAAGAGATTGAGTTGAAAAGAAACACTTATACTTCAGTTTTATCTCTTTCATTGTGAGGTGCAAACAATAAATACTTATAACATAATCTTGTTGGATGACTGACATCTTCAATGAGATGGAAAATGTATCACATCCTGGAACTGAAAACAAACCACATTCAGAATTTTGCCAATAATAAATGCATTTGAGAACATGCTTACATACTAATGATCAATGATAGGTACTTTATATTCCTAATCTCATTGAATTCTCACAAGAGCACAGTATAATATTTATAGTAATTATTCTTTTTCTTTGGGCAGATAGTAAAACTTAAGGAAGAGTGTTCAAATAAGTGGCAAGGTCACGTGGGTACCACCCAAGTAGTAGTATATCTAGAGCTATCCATCTCACTGTATAGTTTACTACTAATATATCTAAGCTTGATGGCTTGCATTTCTGCTTTGTACACATTTGTAGTTGTCTTCTTATTGTACCAGGACTACACTTTGGTTTGGAGATTGCTGGGTTTAAGGATATATGTAACTTCATATCAGAATATAAATTCGGGTGGGTTTCTAAAATAGTTGGACTGTTTTATAGGAGAGTTCTCGACTCCTCTCCCACATAGTAATCTAAGTTTTTCCTTATTTTATATCTATGGATATAGTTTTTCCTTATTTTATATCTATGGATATGTATAGTCTATATACAAAAATATTTCAGAGTCAAAAGTATGAATAGCTTTCCCCATTTCACTTTTATTGTTGTATGTTTTAAGAAGAGCATACTTGAATTTTATTGTAGTTTATCATTTTCTCTTTTTCGTTAACCATATTACATTCTGTTGAAGAAAGAGTTGGGGCAACACTGAGTTGTAAAGGTCTGTTTGGATTTCCAACAAACTGTGATAAATTTTATGCATACCTTTTCTTTCCTTCCTTCCTTCCTTCCTTCCTTCCTTCCTTCCTTCCTTCCTTCCTTCCTTCCTTCCTTCTCTTTCTCTCTCTGTTTCTCTCTTTCTTCTTGGTGGAGCTTGAACTCAGGGCCTGGACACTGTTTTGTAGCTATTTCTGCTCAACTCTACCACTATACTACTCAAAACACATCTACTTCTGGGTTTTTGCTGGTTAATGGGAAATAAGTGTCTCATGGCTTTCCTGATAGCCTATTGGGCTAATTGGGTACCTTAGCATTCCAAATATTTAATTCCTAATTATAAACTGTCAACCTTTATAAAAATAAGGCAGATAATGATATATTTTAATATGTTAAATGTACAAATAATATTTTATAAAATATTACAAAGTAATGAAATTAACTTAAAGTAATTTTTCTAAAAATAATGTACAGGTTAACATTTTTACAATTGATTAAGGGAATTTGACTAGGAGTTTCTTCTCCTAATTTATCTTTCTATACATTTTCTATTGCCCCCTGGTACGTTAAGTTACTTAAAAAAATAAGATCAGTTGTGTTGTTTTCTCATTATTAGTTAATATGTAGCATTTCTTTTCAAATTCTGTACATAGTACATCTCAAGGGAAAACACATGGTTCTATTCCTTCATTGTTCTTAATTTCAGTATATTCTGTCTGTTCATACTATGTAAATGAGATTCTGGCATTTGAGAGTGATCTGAAGTCACATGCAGTATTCTACGGTAGATGTTTTCATGCTGCTTTTCCTCAAGGGAGACTTCTACCAAGTTTTTTTCATTAATATGAGGCTTAAAAAGTTGTATTTATGCAAAATAAACGGTGACATTATAGGATCACCTTCAATCACCTCTTATTTTTCCTCTTCTCAATGATTTTGCCTAAGTTGCTCTGCCTAAAATATCTCTCTCACATTATCCTATCTTCACAGAAACACTTTATCCCTTTATTAAAATTTAAAGTTACGCATCACTATTTCCTCAATATTCTCCTGCCCTGTGCCAGCAGAATCATCTGCTAATTAAATTGTATTGTCTCTTGTTTTCCAACTCTGCAGTGAGTAAGATAGGAGCTAGGTGAAAATTCTCATTAGCAATCTTTTTGTGCAGTGTCTCATAAATTATGAGAATGAATGTTTATATGTGATAATTCAGTGCAAGTTAATACTTTTTAAATATGTACAATATTAATGCCTCTCTAATTGTTAAATTAACATTTTGATGTACTTAACTGCTTTTAGTTCCTGACTATTCATTGAGTGTAGCTTATTTTTAGTGCCATTAATTTTAAGTTAGAACATTTAGATCATATTGGTATGATGTGTTTTCTTACTCATTTCTGTCCATCACTTTAAAGAGTTGCTTGAGTAACTTGTGTCTCTTTGATTTTGTTTAAGTACCTCACTATATTTGCACATTGTACATTATGTACGCAAGCAATTTAATTTTCAGAAATCTAAAATAATGTATTTTTCGAAACAGGCTTATAGTCATAAATTATGTCATGTAAGCCCTGATCATGTATATATGGAGAGTAGACTTTAATGACTGTCCCTATTTTTTGACTATTATTGCTTGATTTTTCACACAAAGGTAAAAATGTAACTAGTGCTACTATTCCAATTATAATAATATCTTGCTAAATTTAATAAAACAGAAGATAAAAATAGATGGAGTATATATTTTTTCATATGGTTGTCGACCTAACCTTATTTTGTTTATATGTGTTTCCTTTGGTATAACTGAAGTTAATTCAGTAATGTAATACACTGAAAGGGAAGATCCATTTTATTTAAAATATTGGAAATAGAACAGCAGCAGCGAGCTCTGGACCTACGGAAGCCAAGCACAAAACTTAAATGCTCAGCAGTATATTTCTTGTATGTGAGTACAAATTAATTATAATGGCAACACTTATGTAATTATTTCAAAATTAATCTCACCAAAACTAAGTGTGTAGTATAGTATAGTAAGTATTCTCATGACACTTATCTGAGAACAATTTGATGTTATTTTTTTATAATTGCCAACAAACATTAAAACAAAACAAAGGGCAAATAAAAGAGAAAACCATAGGATTTCACCACTTTAGACCCTCAATTTCTTTTTTTTTTTTGTCAGTCATGGGGCTTGAAGCAAATTTCTTTTAGATGTTTCCTTATAGTCCTGATTCAATTTTTTGTGTAACTATTAACATAGTACAAATATGTATGATGTATATATATATATACATTTATATGTATTTAATATATATATACATATAATAAAATAGAGATGAATAAACAGAAAGAACAAAACTAAAAATTATGATTACTTTATATAATTTCTTTATGCTGTTTTATATCTTCCTAGCATAGTTCCTACAGTTCAAATATAATACTTCTGAATTATACTGAGATTATTTTTTTCTATCTTGTATATAAGAATACATTATTTTATATATAAGAATGATATCTAATATTTTATATTATTCTTTATCTATTGATACATGGAAAATTATGTGCATTTTTCTTCCTCATCATAGATTTTAAAGTGGATCTATGTAAAGAACCTGGAACTAGATGTTAGTCATGTTCTTTCTTTGCATGTGACACTGCTCTCAAAGATTAAAATTGCAATGAGATCTAAGCATAAAAATTCTTATAGACATTTAAACACATAGACTTGAAACAAATGAAATGTTGGACATGCATTAACATAAATAGAGGAGGGAAGTAATAATTTCATGGCAGAATGAGAAGAGGTTACCGCTGGTGACAGCTACGTATAGAGAGGATTGATGTAGTTAAAAAGATTGCTACCTTGCAGTCCACAAGCAATACAAGCTCAGCATAGTGGTTAAGCAAGGGTTAAGTGGAACGTGGGTGAGAGAATTTGGTAGCTGGGAGATAAAACCAAATGCAATATTGAACCTAAGGTAAAAATTTTTTAAAAAAGATCATTTCTATGCATATATATATATAGTCAATCATATATATATATATATATATATATATATATATATATATATATATATTGTCAATCATGGGGCTTGAACTCTGGGCTTGGGTGCTGTCCCTGTGCTCTTCAGCTCAAGGTGAGTGCTCTACCGCTTGAGCCACAGCACCACTTCCAGTTTTCTAGTGGTTTATTGGAGATAAGAGTCTCATAGACTTTTCTGCCCAGGGTTGGCTTTGAACTGCGATCCTCAGATCTCAGCCTCCTGAGTAGCTAGGATCACAGACATGAGCTACCAGAGGCCTGGCTGCATAAATATTTGGCAGATAAAAATAATGTCCACAAACAATGAAAATATATTTTACAAATCACTATTTGATTAGTTTGTGTCATAACAATTTACTGAGAAGCCATCACAACAAGAGAACTTGGCCTTTGGGAGTTTATTTAGATTTAGGGCGCATTTCATAGGGTGAGCAAGAGCTGTAAGGCCCAGCATGTATGAATAACTTGTTCATATCTGGAGGTATAGCCCTTAGAGAAAAGAAATCTCAGTGAGATTTACCATAATATACTGAAAAAGCTTCAGTTTTAAATTTAAGATGTCAGTTGAAAAATGGAAATTGAAGTGGCTAATTATGTCCCAATTCTTTTTAGGACTGGGATATGGAAATCTCTTCTAAATTTAGAATATAAGGAAGTTAATGAAACCTAGCAATTTTGACTTGAACATTTATCATGGGAAAAGTCCTCCAGTAGCAGGAATTGGTCTCCTTTTGTGAACTTTAGCCCCATCTGTCTACTTCTTGAAGAGCAGTTTAATCACAACATGAAGATCAACAGGCTGTTATATTTTGCTTCTATCTCCAACTTCCTCTATGTGTTTTAGACACCTGCTCCTAACCGACCAAAATGGCACAAGCCGTTCTGACTACCAGGAATCTCTGTCCTTCAAACATTCCTGTATTAAAAACAAACAAAGAAACATTGATGACTATTTCTGACTCTCACCATTCTTCAAATTAATGAAGGCTTAAATGTTGTCATATCGAAATATTTTTGAGGCTAGTATGGCATCTTGTCCTAGAGGTGACTTTACAGTAGAGAAAAGCTTCTTTCTAATTCAAAATTTGAATCTATATTTCTATTATCTTCCTAAAGCAAACCAAAAAAATGTGGAGGTCAGAAGTCTTTAATGGTCAAAGCACAAATTCAAGGAATGCTTGAACTGGGTTGCTTTTCACAGGCGTCCACTTGGTAGAGGAAACCAGCAACTCAGGAAATCAGTGTGTTTAAGCACACACGCACACACACACACACAGACTTAGCATCACCTCCTTCTACAACTGGTTCAGATCATCTTCCAACTCATTATATTGGATACATATTATATGTATCCAAACTCTTTTTTTTATTTGAGGAGGTAAACAGTGATTACAGTTTGCCCATTAACTGAGTCCCCTTTATTTTTAACCCAAATATAAAGGACACTTTTTTAATGAATTTTTGGTATTATTGATTATTGCTTATTTACATTAATTCTGCAAACCTGTGGATGGATATTTCATGAATGATTTTGGCTAAGAGATGTAGTCAGCCATGTAACTTAGGAAAAGCAATAACTTTGAGAAATAAAATTCTGAGCTCGTTGGTTTAGTTTGGCCTTTATAGTTGTTGCTACTGCTGCTCTTCTTACATATATTTATCAGATTATTTATGAGTGCTTTGAGTTGAAATACCATCCATATAAATATTTCTTAATGCTTTTAAGAAAAAGCAAAATGTTAAAATATAAAACTACACTATATATGAAACACTTTTATTTATTTAGTTAGTTATTTCTATTTTTACTTCCTTGTGGTTGGTCATGAAGCTTGAACTCAGGGCCTGAGTTCTTTTTGCTCAAGGCTCTTACTCTACCAATTTGAGCCACAGCACCACTTCAAGGTTTTTGAGTGGTTAATTAGAGAAAAGAATCTCACAGGGACTTTTCTGCCCTGGCTGGCTTTGAACCAAGACTCTCAGATCTCATTGTCCTGAATAGCTAGGATTACAGGCATGAGCCACCAGTGCATGGCTAACAAACACATTTTTTGAGGTAGTGTCTCACTGTGTACCACAGGCTAGCCTGAAACTCATAATCCTTTTATTCAGGCGCCCTGGGATTACAGAAATACACTTTCATGCTGATCCAGCAGACACGTGTTTTAAATATAATAGTTTCTCAGTAAATGCTTCAAAAGTATTTTTCTTTTAAGTTATAATCAAATGAATTTCAATTTCTAGGAAAACAATAAATTTATCAATATACAGGGAAAAAATGAAAGGTTAAGGCATTATCCTAACTAATCATTTAACATTGTGAGAGATACTTTGGCACTTCCATATGTTTATCTGCAAAATGTCATTACTTTGTTTTATAGTTGTGTGAAGTGTTGGTTAGATTTTATGTCATTATGTAGCTTCATGATATTTTTGTCCCTGAATTGATACTGTATAACAGAAAATCAATCAGACATGTACTATCTTGCTGTTATAGAAGGTTAGAAGATCAGGGCCTCTGTTAATATTTCTGAGATCAGAAATTAAAGGTCAGCATTTGATGTGTTGACCAAGAACATATCTATGTCCCAGAGAGAAACTATGATGTATTAAAAAGAAGGAATTTTATTTTCTAAATTATTATGGCCACTAATGAAGTAAATGCAGAGATCATAGTCTTATCATTAATTATAATCACTAATGATTATTACTACTGACTTCTAATTGTTTTGCAGTTTGTAGCCTTGCCCAATAAAGAGAATAACATAGCAGCTCAGAATCCCAAATTTTAGTTTATTATATCCATTTAGGTACTATTTAGCAAGCCAATTAAATTTTCTTTATGGCCTCAAATGCCATCCCATAAGTGGAAGAAAAACAGTAGTGAATATATTGCCTGGTATTTAAAATTTTACAGATCTGCCATGAATATAAGATGCTATGATTTTGTTATTGTCATTGTATATACATTTACCAAAAGAATGTTCATAAGAAAGGATAGTTTTTTTTGATTGGGAAAGTGAAATTATATACATTTTTATCACACAAAAATCTTAGATATTCTCTATAAGCTAAAAGAATCAGTGGCAATTTACCAAAAAATGTATCTGTCTTGCTTAAAGGACTATTTTGTTATGTGAGGGTAACCCTTCTACTTTTTTAGGGGAAGAGTTTATCTCTTTAAAAAGATTATTTTTCCTTGCTAAGAAGCCTTTTAAAAATAACCTTTTGCCCCCTCATCCTTGTACCCAGAAAAATAGAAATAATCACCTGCCCAATCATCTTTGATTTCTGCATTTATTCTGTCAGAAGAAAGCTTGCATACTAATTGAAGTGATGGCTTTTGTGTTTTCAATAGCTAATCACGTAATTATGTCCTTCATAGACACTGTTGGGTCTATTTGAATAAGAGGGATCATGAGTTCAATAAGTCCTTCACAGTTTCTCTTGCTAAACTTACAGTGAAATGGAATGAGAAGAAAGACACATCTCTGCTCCTTAGAAACAAGACTGAGATTCTTTTCCAAAATTGGCTGCAATCTGTTCTCCTAGATGGCGGTTTCTTGTAGGTCACACTGATGACATCTATTCTAGATTATGTACTATATTCCTGATAGAGAAGAGTAGACAGGAGAAATAGGACGGATTGTTGTCCTCCAGGACAAATTTGATTACCAACAAGTGGGGAAATGCAGGGAGCCAGGGCGAATGACATTACAAGATGGCGCCCACTTCCTTGCAGCTTTGAGGTAAACAACTCCATATTAGGCAGTGCTTGGCGGGACTGTGGGTCCCGGGCTTTGCGCATGCGTGAGCCACGTAGAGTCCCCAGCCAATCCCGTGGCACCTGGTGACGGTGAAAGGCAGACGACCAATGATAGAACGATAAGTGGCCACGTTTCTGTACACAGGGCCTCTCACTCAAGCTCTCCTATCAACTCAAAAGCTCTCCAATAAAGTGTGATCTGAGAAGACTCCTGGTGTGGTGGTCATTCTTCCTCGCTGGCCGAGAAGGCGTTCGCTGCAAGTGGTGCCAAAACCCGGGAACCACGCGAGAGGCCGAACAGGAGCCAGAACTCAACACACGGAAAGGAGACGTCGGATCAAGAAACGCCACATTGGGTCCCGAGTCGGTTGACACGACTTGTCAAAAAAGACCAAGAAAAGAAGAAAAATGACTGTGAAATCTCTGATAATGATGATACTACTGATGGTCAAGATCTGCCCCAGCCAGGAGGCACACAGATGGGGGATCCTGTTGGTGTTCCCGAGACCGATGCCAGTCAAACATGATGCCAGACTTTTCCCACGATTATTTGTTCAACGCGAGTGGACCCCGGATTGGTGGAGGGACTCCAGTCTTGGATCTCCTCTGCTGTTTCCTGGTTTAAAGAGTGGGTGGGAGTTGGGATGTTTTTGGCCTGCTGCTTGGGAGGATGCATAGTCTGCCTATGGTTGGTCTGTCGCCTTCAAGCCCAAACCAGAAGGGACAAGGTTGTTATCTCACAAGCATTAGCCGCCTTGGAAAGTGGATCCTCACCCCAGATTTGGCTGTCAGCCCTAAAGGGCAATTAAGCCCTGCCATCCTGCATAGCCTTAGCATCCCGAGGGATCAGGAGATCCCATTGCACCGGGACAGGTATGCAGCTTACAATATGGGACAGGGTGCTAGGCGTATGCACTGCACTTGGGAAAGACCTCCATCTCCTCAAGAAGAGCAAGTCTGTTTGCATGTGGGTTGATGCTGTGCTTTCCCCACCCCTGGAAAAAAGGCATCGGACTGGCGGGCCATCCTCTGGGGAGAGGTAACCTGGAACGAAGGCTTTGCATTGTCCTCTTCTATTCAGGGAACAGACCTCTACTCTTACCTGTTGCCAAAAACAAAAAGGGGGAACTGCAGGGAGCCAGGGCGAACGCCATTACAAGATGGCACCCACTTCCTTGCAGCTTTGAGGTAAACAACTCCATATAAGGCAGTGCTTGGCGGGACTGTGGGTCCCGGGCTTTGCGCATGCGCGAGCCACGTAGAGTCCCCAGCCAATCCCGTGGCACCTGGTGATTGTGAAAGGCAGACGACCAATGATAGAATGACCTGTGTTCCTATTCCATATATAAGCAGCCACGTTTCTGTACACGGGGCCTCTCGCTCAAGCTCTCCTATCAACTCAAAAGCTCTCCAATAAAGTGTGATCTGAGAAGACTCCTGGTGTGGTGGTCGTTCTTCCTTGCTGGCCGAGAAGGCGTTCGCCGCAGGGAAAACTTAAAGTTATTTGGAAACAGTGTGACATTGTCTCAAGTGTTGTTGAGAATTTGAACTATGTTATACAAATAACTAAACTATCGGATGAATCTTTTATATTGATTGTGGTTATCATAGTTGTAAGGTATGGAAAATGTAAAGCTATCACACAAAAAATAAATAAACAAGGACAGTTTATACCTAAGAATATAATTCTTTTTTATTATATATATATTTTTTATTGTAAAGATGCTATGCAGAGGGGTTTCAGTTACATGAGTTAGATAATGAATACATTTCCCTTTTTTTTTTTTGTCGGTCATGGGGCCTGGGCGCTGTCCCTCAGCTCTTCAGCTCAAGGCTAGCACTCTACCACTTGAGCCACAGTGCCACTTCCGGCTTTTTCTGCTTATGTGGTGCTGGGAATAGAACCCAAAGCCTCATGCATGCAAAGCAAGCACTCTACCACTGAGCTACGGTCCCAGCCCCATGAGTATATTTCTTATTGAGAATTGTTACCCCCTCCTTTGTTTTCCCCTACCATCCCTTCACTCCCCTCCTCCTAACTCCTCCCTTTTCCACCCCTGTAAAGTTTGGTTTCAACATAGTGTCTTGTACATCTCATTGCTACAATGGGTCAATCTGTATCTTTATTTTAATTTTGTTATTTTCCTTCCTCTCCCCAAATTAGAAAAATGTATATAAAAGATGCAGGGCAGCAGAATCAAATACAGTGAAAACAAGGGTTATACCATGGGGGAAGAACATACAAAAGAAACAAAAAAGCACATAGTACATTATAAGTACATTAAGAACAACAGCAACAAAGGTAAAACCTCTTGTGTCCTTATCTTGGGGTTCATTTCTCTTAGCATCATCTTATATGGTCATATGTTCATAGCTTTTGACCTTTTTTGCTTGTCCTAGACATATAACTAGTTATTGCAAATAAGGGAAATCAGGGGACCTATGTTTCTTTGGGCCTGGCTTACTTCACTTAATATAATTTTCCCAAGTCTTTCCACTTCCTAACAAATGGGACAGTGTCACACACACACACACACACACACACACACACACATATCACATTTTCTTGATCCATTCATCTACTGAAGTGCATCTGGGTTGATTCCATATCTTAGCTATGGTGAATAATGCTATGATAAACACAGTTATGCTGGCAGCTTTAGTACGTATAGCCCTGTTTGTGATTGTCTGAGTAAATGCCCAAAAGTAGGATTGCTGAGTCATAGGGGAGCTCTACGTGTAGTTGTTTCCTTTATGAGATTTCAAGTCATATCCGTAAGCAAGGAATTTTTTGTCTGATGTTGCTATAACAATTAGTTTATGTAATGTATGTATATACTTTTTTCATTAAAATATCTTTCCTTTTCTTTGAATATCAGTGAGTGATACCCAAATTGGTTTTTGTTTTCGTTTTCAGCTAGGCAAATAATATACTATAAATTTCTAACAGCTTAGGTATTCATTAAATGGGTAACAAATGATCTTAGCACTTGGTAGCTGACAATCTGGCCTAGACTCAGTGACCTAGGATCATTTTTGGGCTTCCAGAGAGCAGCTGTATTGGGTCTCTGCTCCTAGGTTCTTTTTCATACCCAAAATTTTGTTTTGCAGGTGATCAATTTGTTAAGGCCTGTGTTGTGATCAGTACATCCATTTTGTACCACAGAGGGTGAAGGTATTTGGAGAGGGGCCCCATCTATTTTACAGTCATAAATATATATTTTAGGATGTACAGTGTGATGTTTTTCATTGAATGAAAAGAAGTCCAAGCTTAGGGGAAAATAAATTCCAAACAAAAAGCTATCTCCAAAGCACACACATTTCTTTTGCAAGATACTTGCCATGGCCTTTGTTCATAGATTCTATTATACAAAGGCCTTGTTTGGGTTGGATATTTTACTCTACTTTATTAATTTTGGCAGAAATGTTGCTGTCTGCAGCGTCTCCCAGAGGTTTTACTGCTTGCAGTTTCCATCTTTAATTAGAAAATTTAAATGGAGAAAATTAAAACCAAGTGCTCATTAAACTTTTCTTTCTTGTTCTGGGATAGTTGGTCAATTATGAAAAAAAGGAATGAATATGTTAGGGTACTTAAGGCTTTTTTTTAACAAGTTCAAAATAATATTTTGGCCAATGTTTTATTTTATATCTTAATGGAGTAATGAATCAAAGATCCAGGCCTATTCCTGATAGGGTACCCCAGAGGTGGTTGCATTAATGGGTAGAAAGGTCAATGGTAAGAATGAATGGAAAATGGTTTCCCTGGGAAAACAGAAGTAATATGTATTCCCATGATAGAGACTGGTAAAAGCATATAGTAGAGAGGGTTAAAACATTTATTAAAGCAGGGACATTCTTTCTAAGACCGAGTAGTTTGATATGTATATCAGTACTTGTGTACTCTATCTATCTATCTATCTATCTATCTATCTATCTATCTATCTATCTATCTATCTATCTATCTATCTATCTATCTATCTGTTGTCAGGACCAGAGATTGAAGTAAGAGCCTTATGTTTATCTTTCTGGCACTCCATTACTTGAAATATGCCTCCAGTCTCCTTAACTATTGGTTATAGTTGACTAAGGTTCTAATGGTTGTGCCTGGGCAAGACTCCATAGTGAACTTCCTACTTGTGCTTTTCTAGGAAAGACAAGGTGTGTGCCATTGCACGCAGCCATTGTGCTGGGATGCCAATTGCCCATAAGCTGAAGGTTAAGATGAAGTCTTGAGAACTTTTGTGCTAGACTGGCCTCACCTCAAACCTTGGTCTCTGAATCTGTTCCTCCAAGGGCTGAGATGACAAACTTCAGCCACTATACTCAGGTGAAAGTACTTAATTGATGTATTTTTATCAGGGTTGTTTAGACTACACAAAGAGCTAATAATTTCTTCTTAGGAACTTACTTTTTTTTCCTATTCACGAATCTAAGATTTACAGAGCACAGTTTAATTCAATTTGTATGTAATAATTGCCTCATATAGCCCAATATTTATGGTAAGAAGAGTAAAAGAATAAGACTCTGCCTTCAGAATGTTTATAGTTGCATCTCTCAGGATGAGGTTAGAAAGAGATTCTCATCTAGGAGTTTTAAAATGAAAGTGCTAATAACCAACACCCCATGGGTGAACCAGTAGGTATTAGTGAAACCAGAAGGTCCCATCAAGGTTCAGTGTGAAGAATTTACCAGCAGGATGTAGGGCCATAGCCACAAAGATTTCCCCATGGGTAAGAGACTCAGAAGGGATGGAGTAATTACCTTATGACCAGAGGCAGAAATATAGCTAATGATTTTTTTGGGGGGGAGATTCTTATTTTGCTGGCTATCTCTTCCTTGATTACCAAGAGGTCAGTTGACTGAAAAGACTAGTTTAATTCCCCATGTTAAAGAGTAGTGAAAACTGGGCACCGATGGCTCATGCCTATAATCCGAGCTACTCAGGAAGCTGTGATCTGAGGATCATGGTTCAAAGCCAGCCCAGGCAGGAAAGTCCATGAGATTCTTAGCTCCAATGAATCACCAGAAAACTGGAAACGGTGCTGTGGAGCAGTGAAAAAAAAAAAGAGCAGTGAAAGTAAGGACAGAATAGATCTTAGAGCAAATACACAAATACTCTGAGGATTACTTGAGTAGAAGAGCAAAGTGTCTTTTAAATATATAGTTATTGTTAAATGTATCTAACTAAAAGCAACAATATATACTAAATTGTAAAAGCAAATAGGGCAAATAACTAGTGGAACACTCAGGAATGCCCTGTCACTGAGAATTCACTAGGAGACGGTTTCAGTGGAGTGATTACGTACTGGTTAGTTTTAAAGCATAGAAAGGAGATGAAGGAGGGAAACTTGACACAAGGAAATAGTACTAAGTACAAGGATCCCAAGCAAAATGGCTTGGATATGAGAACATGAAAATACCTGCTGGAATTCAGAGAAGACTGAAAATGATTGGGGATAAAAGGTAGTATCAGGAAAAGTTTAGCAAGTTTTGGCAAGTTATGGCAAATTGTCAAGTGTGGAAAATAGAGTGTGAGAGGGAATATATGAGGGGAAAGCTTTCTTGTTTCTTTTCTCTAACTTTCTCTAAAATATACATGAATCTAATTTCCTTGAATTTCATTATTTAAAAAAAGTCATATAATTTCTGTATACTAAATAGGAAGTAAAAGAAATAATACTCAGGAAAAAAATGAATACCGACAACTGTTCTTTCCTGCTTGCCACTGCCTATCCATACCAGAACACAATGCCTCATTGCTAATTCACAAAAGTATATGTGGAGTTCTAACCCACAAATTTAATCTTCACATATAGAACCTACTTTTTGTTCTGAAAATATTTGTGGGTACAGAGTATGTGTCCCTACACTTATACATATAAAGGATCAGGAGGGAGAAAAGAAAAGCAATTTATAGCAATATAAACACTGCAGTATGAGTTCAATAGGATTCCTTATAAATTATGAATTACCACATAAGTTAAAGTACATTAGTGTGCAATCAATTAGATGAAGAAACATTAGTCTGTAGATGAAATAATAAAGGATCTATATTTTAAACACTTATTTCCTTGCCCCAAATATGCTTTAAATTTCCTCAGTACTCTCTTCTATGTGAATGACAAAAATCAAATTGACTTTCATTTATGAAGGCACGATTGGGGTTATAGTTACCATAGCAACCTGAACAATGAGCTTATATCTAAAATCATTTTCTAAACAGCTTTTATACACATCTGTATTGTTTAGTATGTTGAACATTAAGATTATTTACATTATGGCAATACATCATTCGCTGCTACAGCAGATGTGACCTAATTGTTTTTAATAATGATAGGATTTTTTTTGTTTGACTAGAACTAGCAGAACTGTAGAGTAGCAAGACTAACTCCAATACATCCTGTAAAATATAAAAGGTTCATTATTTTTTCTTTCATAATCATTACTTTACCTTTACTTTCTACTGTCTCTTTCCATAGGGAGAAAATAAAATTCTTTTATAATTCTCTTTATCTTGATTTCTTTGGCAGATTATTGTCAGACAAAGTTTTCATAGATAAACATTATGATTCTTTTCATATTACAAAGCCTTATATTTTTATTGTGTACAATTCAGATTCACCAAGGAGATACATATTCATAATAAAAAACACTACTATTATATTCTCAAGTAATGTTTTTAAATATATGGCAAATTTAATGTCAGTTTCTACATTTATGTGTGTTTGTGCATATAGACATGAAAATGAATATTAACTATCTTTTCTGTTTATTCAGTGTTAGAATTATAACGCTTATTACCCTGCTTTTTATCAATCAATGTTCATTTAAAACTTCATATTATATGATTGCCTGAAATGAAATATAAATTTTTTAGCCATTCATCTGTTGATTTGTACATACATTATTTAAATTTTTTGAACTATTACAATATATAGAACTAGGGACAAATACAGGTAATGCTAATCTTTTAATACATTCTCTAAATCACATCTAGAAACAGAAGTTTTAATATCAGCCTTCCAGAGCTACAAGTTAAGCATCTACAACTCTAACAATCATAAATGAAGAAAATCATATATCAAAAATTTCTGAAACCTCCATTTGTAGTAAATATGTATGAACCCATTTTTCTTATTTCCTAAAGATTTAGTATAACAACTTGTTTTATGTATGCTAAATAATCAATAAATGGTTTCTGGTATACAAGAGGATGTTCATCTGCTTATGAAACCATTGAGCTATTTTGTATGAGGAATTCGAGCACTTATAGATTTAGGCATTTACTAAGGGCCTTATGACCAATTTCCCACGAATACAAAGCTAGAAATATTATAGGAGACTCACATTTCTATATCATTAAAACACAGCCATAATTTCTTTTCTGAGTCCCAATTTTTGTTAACCAGATTTAATTTCATTTTACCTGACTTTAGTAGCCTACTTTTTTATTTTTGTCGGTCGTGGGGGCTTGAACTCTGGGCCTACATGCTTTCCCTGTGCTCTTCAGCTCAAGGCGAGCCCTCTACTGCTTGAGCAACAGTTTAAGCAGTTTTCTAGTGGTTTACTGGAGATAAGAGTCTCACGAAGTTTCCTGCCCTGGCTGGCTTTGAAGCGTGATCCTCAGGTCTCAGCCATAGCTAGGATTGTAGGCGCCCAGCTGGCCTATATTTTTAACTTCCAAATTCTTGTATTCATATATGATCAATTCTTCTTAAGTAGCCATTTCTTAAAACGTATTTTGAGTAAATAAAAATACTGATCTCAGAAGACATAATCAGGATGGTAAAAAACAATAGCAATTATAAAATGTATGAAAACATTTAACAATTTCTTTATGAAGAAACAATTACAGTTTTTCAAAAGCCTCAGATAATAGTAAGTCTTCAAATCTACCTAATGTTGCTATAAGATTCCTATGTTTCATTTCCTGAAACCCCACTGAAGCTAATCTGGAAAAATAACAGGTCCCAGAATATGACAACTGGATAACAGGTGCCAGGAGGTATAAAAAAGAGGCAGACAGATTCACAGTAATAAAATGTAATGTACTTGGTACTTTATAGACTGAAATGTGGTCAAAGGGTGCAGCAAGACCAGTGGATGCCATTGATGTCTGCCAGAACTGATGAGTAGTGTCAGGAAGAAAGGAAGGTTCCTGCAGGCCAGAATGAACCTGGCTTATTTCCAGCTAGCATCAAGTATGCTGGGCACATTCTTGGCACTAACAGTGTTGAGATGCCAACATAAAGTTCTACACACTACTTTAATATTTTTGTCTATAGTGTGCTTGAACTCTGTGTAGTGAAAGGAGACCAGGGATATTCGGGGAAATCATGGCAGTTAAGGCTCAAGATGGCTGGTGTCAGGCCACTCAGAGTCTCTATATGCATTCGTTATTGTACAATTTGGATTAATGATAATAATTGGGGCAAAGAGAGTAGTGCTTATTAAAAGTTCCACATTCTCATGTCACAGGCAACGCCATAGCCTTGGAAAATCATGCAGCTAACTGCAATCCATGAGTAGATCTAAGAGTAGAAATTGCATGTGTTACCACTTGACTATGTAAGAGACCTCCATATCCATTTTTCACTTCTTTACTGCTTTCTATCTTTATTTTTGGAAGCCCTGTGCAGCCAGGACATCATTACAGGAAAGAAGAAAATTTAAAAGTCAGGTTCTTCAATATCTATGTGAATACAGCTTCCCTGTTGACATGTATGGGCTACAAAATATGAAAATAAATCTTATTTCATTAAACTACCAAACACTGAGTGGCTTGCTTCAGCATTGCTAATAAAGAAAAAATAAAAAAGACTTCATTGTCCAGTAGTTAATAAAAACTATGCAAAATGCCAATGACAATAATATTGAAATGTATAACTAAACTAAGAATAGCCTTCAGAAAATGGTATGTAGGAAAAAAATGACAAATATGTAACATGCATTTCAAGCAACTACCACAAAAGTCCCTTTCACTTTATGCATTTATTATAACTTTAAGTAAAAATACATTCAATGAAACATATAGATTATGAGGAGACAATTTAATGAATTTTAATAAAAAATACACAGATGTGGGATTGCTGGGTCATACTGCTTTCCAGAGTGGTTGAACAAGTTTACACTCCCACCAACAATGTAGTAGGGTTCCCTTTTGGCCACATCCCCTCCAGCATCTGTTGTTATTAGATTTCTTGATTATAGCCATTCTGACTGGGGTGAAGTAGTATCTCAGTGTTGTTTTGATTTGCATTTCTTTTATGGCCAGAGAAGTTTAGCATATCTTCATGTGTCTATTGGCCATTCTTATTTCCTATTCCGAGAAGTTTCTCTTTAAGTCTTCAGTCCACTTATTAATGAGGTGGTTGTTTCTTTGAGGATTTATTTTTGGGGCTTTTAATTTTTTCTAAGCATATTTTAGATATGAGGCCCTTGTCTGTTATATGGCTAGTGAAGATCTTCTCCCAATCCATGGGCTTTCTATTGATCTTGCTAGCTATGTCCTTTGCCATGAAGAAGCTCTACAGTTTAATACAATCCCATTTGTCCAATCTTTCTTTGACTTGTTGTGTTTCTGGGTCTTTATTAAGAAAATTTTGACCTGTGTCTACGAGCCCAAGAGTTTCTCCCATTTCTTCCTAATGTTTTCATGGTATTTGCTTTTACGTCAAGGTCTTTGATCCATTTGGAGTTAATTCTGGTGAAGGGTGACATATAAGGATCCAACTTTGCCAGCACCATTTACTGAAGAGACTTTCTTCCATCCTAGTTTTTTGGCTCCCTTATTGAAGATATAGGTCTGTGGGTTCATTTCTGGGTCTTCAGTTTTATTCCATTGGTTCTCAAATCTGTTCTTGTGTCGATACCAAGCTGTTTTGATTACCATGGCTTTGTAATGTAGTTTGAAGTTTGGGCATTTACCCAAATTATCACAAACAAGACCATACTAAAGCTACCAGCACAACTATGCTTATCACAGCATTATTCACCATAGCTAAGATATGGAACCAACCCAGAAGCCTCTCAGTAGATGAATGGATCAAGAAAAAAACATATATATCTGTATATATATGTATATCTGTATATTTATATATACATATATAGTGACACAATCCCATTTATAAGGAATTGGAAAGCCTTGGAAATAATCATACTAAATGAAATAAGCCCGACTCAAAGAAACATAGGTCCCATGGTTTCCCTTATTTGCAATAACTAGTATATACCTAAGATCATATTGGCAGATGAGCAGAGTAGCTCAAAAGCTATGTACATATGACCATAAAAGATGATGCTAAGTGAAATGAACTCCAGGACATGGACACAAGAGATTTTCTTTATTGTTGTTGTTTTTAATGTATGATATGATTTTTTGTTTCTTTTGTATGTTGCTCCCCTGTGGTATATCCCTGTCACTGTATTTGATTTTGGTCCCTGGTATTGTATATACAATTATTTGAATTAGGGAAGGGAAGGGGAACAGCAGAATGGTGAGACAAAGGACAAGGGAGGAACCAATGAAAATGTGATATTCACAAGACAATAAGTGGAAATGATCTGTACAACTTGGGGAGAGTTGGGGGGAGGGAAAGTAGGAGAAAAATGAGGGGACAAGAAATGTACTTATTACCTTACTTATGTAACTGTCACCCCTCTATTCATCACCTTGACAATAAAAAATCAGATAAAAATAACAGCTGTAAATATACAAAAGTGCTGAATTTTAATAAATATATACCTCTGTAGAGCCAAGAATATTTTCATATTTAGAAAACTGCCTCTCTCTTATATTAATTTCCCCAGCAAAAGCAACACTGACGTAATTTATGACATAATGATATAATTTCCTTGTGGTAAAATATCATGTAAATAAAAGCAATCTTTGTACACTCTTCTTGAAAGGTAACTTCTTCAAGTATACACTTTTAGAATACACATGTATTGTTATGTACTATCTACTAGATACTTTTAAATGAGAATTAGATAAATATGAAAACAAACTGTTTAATCATCTCTGGTAAGGAAGAATTTCAGTTGTTAACAGTTCAGGGTAAGTCTGAATAAAGCTACTATAAAACATATGGTTTTATTTCACTTGGTAGTTAAAGATCTAACTCATAGGAAATACAGAAAATCATAAGAAAACACCAAAATTGCTCAAAAATAGTTTTATCATCTTATGCTTTCAACAGCCAATGCATGTATAGATACTAGAATAGTATTTTGTTTTGAAAAAGAAGCAAATGCTGTCTTTTACAGTATGGATGGGCCTGGATGACATACTAAGAGAAATAAGCAAGACCCAGAAAGAAAAATACTCTATGATCGAGTACAAGTATGGTTCCCATTAGCTTGTGGACACATGGCTTCTATGACAAAGGGTACAGTTCTGGTTACATAGGATGAAAAAGTCCTGATATCTTACTTACTTGCAGCATAGTACTTATAGTTAACCATACTGTTCTATATAAAAATGAAAGAGCTTTGCTAAATATTAGTATCAAAATAATAAGGTTAGGAAAAGGTTTTGAAAGGAATGTATATCTTTTTTTTGGGGGGGGTCTGGTCGTGGGGCCTGAACTCTGGGCCTTGGCGCTGTCCTTCAGCTCTTCAGCTCAAGGCTAGCGCTCTACCACTTGAGCCACAGCACCACTTCCGGCTTTTTTCTTTTTGCTTATGTGGTGCTGAGGAATTGAACCCAGACTTTCCCAGCCCCAGGAATGTATATCTTTGCACTAATGATTGTGGTGGTATTTTCACAGATGTATACTCATGGAGTTCTAATCATAAGATAAGCTCAGGTACATCATATACAGCAATTAAAGAGTCAAATAATAGAGGATCTCTTTGCACTGGAGTCAAAAGCATAAGCTACATAAAAACACAATGCTAACATTACTGAAATATGTAACTAAAATAAGAATGGCCTTCTGAAAATAGCATTTATGGGACAATGACAAATAATAGTCATGGTTTTGTGGTTTGTTGATCAGACTTCAGTAAAGTAGTTTTCCAAACAAACAAAATAACTCCCTACTGCTTCCTCCAAATTTTCCTTTCAGAAGAAGTCTGCCATATCTCTATATTATTGCATGTGTGTTTGTGGATAAGTTTTTAAAAATATTGTTAAAAACAATTTTGCCTAATGCTCTTCGTTTTTTTCTTATTTGACTCGTAGATAATTTGGAATTATGCTCTTTTATTTCCAAATACTTAAGAATTGTCCTAGAGGCTGGGAAGTTGGCTCAGTGGTAGAGCACTTGCCTTGCATGCCTGAGCCCCTGGGTTCGATTCCTAAGCACCACATAAGCAAAATGAAAAAAGCTGGAAGTAGCACTGTGGTTCAAGTGGTAGAGCGCTAGCCTTGAGCTGAAGAGCTTAGGGACAGCGCCCAGGCCCAGAGTTCAGGCCCCATGACCGGACCCCCACCCAAAAAAGAAGAATTGTCCCAATCTTATCTTAATTTATTTATATATACCTTACTTATATTTTATATATACCTTAGCTATCATTTAATATACATTTTTGATATAATACATATTGTAAGATTTAATCTTATTAAGCTGTATAGTTACATTTTATTATCCAGCATATAGTCTCTTTGTCTGAGTAATTCCTATCCATATGGAGAAAAATCTGACTTCTGTTTCTAGGTATGGTGATCATTACATATCAATTAGGACTGAGTGGATGCTAATATTGGTTAATTTTTGTTTTTAAAATGTATCTTGTTAGATACACAGTATTCATGGGATCTTAGTGATAACTGTTTTGAATCTAATCTTTAACATTTACTAGGAATATTTAATTTCTGTTATTATTCATATTGTCAAATTTAAGCCTGTTACTTTTCCACGTATCGTTTCTTGGCCTAACAATTATTTGTTGCTGCATTTTTTTCTCTTCTGATTTAGATTTTGTTAATAAGTATATCATAGTATTTCATTTTATCTCTTAAGTAAGTAGAGCACTTAGCATGTAGTTAATAACTTCTTTGGGGACTAGATTTATTTTCCCATTTTCTTTTTTCTTTTTTTTTTTTTTTTGCTGGTCATGGGGCCTGAACTCTGGGCCTGGGCGCTGTCCCTCAGCTCTTCAGCTCAAGGCTAGTGCTCTACCACTGGAGCCACAGCGCCACTTCCGGCTTTTTCTGTTTATGTGGTGCTGAGGAATCGAACCCAGGGCCTCATGCTTGCAAGACATGCACTCTACCACTGAGCTACCTTCCCAGCCCCTTATTTTCCCATTTTCAGAGCATACTCGGAATTAATATTTAGAAACTTCACAGAAAATATCAGTACCACAGAAAAATAAGAAACCAAGTTACCATCATTTTGCCAGTATGATCAAATGTTGGGATTGTACACTTATAACCTCTCTTAAACAACCTTAATGTCCATTGGCATTTTAAAGAGACAGTGAACATTCTTTTATATTTACACATGAATCTACCATCTGCAGTCTTCTTTTGATTGTTTTTTACAGATCCAAGTCTGGAATACTTTTCATTCTGCTTCATGAATATTCTTCAGTACATCTTATAAGTCAGGTCTGTCTGTTTTTATGCAGCCCAAGGTCCAACAGTGAATCCTCACATAAACTTTAGCAATAGCATCTGTAGGGTTTTCTCAGATCCAATATCCCTCTCAATCAAATCCAGCCAACTTAACATCACCAAATTCTAATACCTGCAATTCTCTCCAGTAACACTATTGTGTTATTGGGGTCTATTTCTCTGCACCGCTGTCAGGAAAATTTTCCTAGGAAAAAACTCAAGGAAATTTAGGATTCATTTATTTTGTTCTTTTTCAAAAATCATGGTCCTAGTTAGTCAGGAGGCTGAGATCTGAGGATCATGGTTCAAAGCCAGCCTGGGCAGGAAAGACTATGAGACTCTTATCTCCAATAAGCTGCTCAGAAAACAGGAAGTGGTGCTGTGGCTCAAGTGGTAGAGTGCTCATGTTGAGCTGAGGCACTGAGGGACAGCACCCAGGCCCAGAGTTCAAGCCCTACAATGAACAAAAAAAAGCCTTGCGTATTTGGTTCCTATATTTGATGTGCTTTTTTTTTTTTCTATCATTGTTTCCTCTGTCA
This sequence comes from Dipodomys ordii, assembly GCF_000151885.1. Taxonomy (NCBI): domain Eukaryota; kingdom Metazoa; phylum Chordata; class Mammalia; order Rodentia; family Heteromyidae; genus Dipodomys; species Dipodomys ordii. The sequence continues at coordinate 6,601,964 of NW_012267309.1, read as the reverse complement.
TAACTGGGAAAGGGGATTTGAGTTTCATTATAGTTGGCTATATTTAATATTTACCTCCTTTCATAAAACTGATCTGAGGTAGCTTTTAATTTTTTACTATCTTTAAGTAGTTCTAAAGATGGGCTTCAATTGACTACATTAATTTATAAATGCAGAGTATCTTGATCAATGTCATCTCTTCTTTGGCTCAAGCTAGCTTTTCAAAATATATTAGGAAGGAAAAGCAATCTATAAATGGAAGAAAAGTCTGCTTTTGATTCTTTCCTAAAGATAATTTTGTAAATCTCTACTAAACAAATGTAATGAACATAACAATTGATGTTGTTATGAATATAAATTGTTATTAACAATTTATAAATATAAATTGTTATTAACATACAGCTTTGTTGCTTTAGTATCACTCTGGTTGGTATAGTTTAGTTTTCTTTGCAGTTTATTAGCAATCACTTATCATTTAAGAATAGCATTTACAAACTATAGTTCATTATTTACTTATCTTTTATTTATGAAATAGTGTCAAGCGAAAGAAGAAAATCATAGATTGTTTCTTTTCTGGAGAGTGCTACCCACCAGAGCATTAAAAAAAAACAGTATTAATTTGTTTTGGAAAACATGTTTATTCAGTGCTCTTGAACAAAGCAATACTACAGTATGAGAAGAGCCAGGACATTGTGCTAAGTGTCTGCTCTGTACAGTGTGTTTTATGCACACTATAGTCTCAATCATTGATAGATTTGACTTTAGAAAGTACCATTGTAAGCTGGACAATGGTGGCACACACTGTAATCCTAGCTACCCAGGAGACTAAGATCTGTGAACTGCAGTTTAAAGTCAGCCTGGGCAGTAAAGTCCACAGGACTTTTATCTCTAATCCCAAAAAGCTGGAAATGGATTAGTGGCTCAAGTGATAGAACATTAGTCTTGAGTAAAAAAATGTTCCAGGATAGCAACTTGCTCCTGAGTTTCCAAAATATAATTTTAAAATGTATTTTTAAAATGCTTAACAGCAGCAAAAATATTGAAGACTGGTGTATTTTGAAATGCATAAGGAACTAGAAGTTAGAATTCTTGTTCTATATGTTCTATATAATATATACAGTATACACAATTGAAACAGAACTTTTGTCTCTTAAGAACATGATGACAGTTATACGATGTCCTCTAGAATCTGAATTTTTATTCTATTGGGTTGTTGTTAACTATTTCACTACCTTGAGAAGAAATTAGGTGCTATTCACCAAGTTAGTAAGGTTATAGTATTTACTCTTTAGAACCCATAGGAAAACAGGAGGTTGAGAAGTAAGGAGAATGAATGTAAGCTATTTAAACAAAAGTATTTATGCATAAATACTTTTATGCATCTGCACTAACTAATGTAGATGCTATTCCTTCTTTCTTTTGGTCCAGGGATACATTCTAGTTAAGTACAAAGATATGTTCCACTTATCCAATTTTTTCTGTATTTGTCATAAGGACTGTTTCCTAAATAGTAATTGTTCACTACATTTTAGTGTGACCATGTTCATTATTCTACTTGTGTGTCATCTTACTGCTAAAATCAGTGGCACGATATTTCTGAATGACAACTCTAATGGGATATTTAAATTGGTCCCAATAAATATTTATAGACAGTTCTACAACTTCAATATATTGTCAACCAATAGTTTATATGTTGCTTTAAATTTTCTCTCTCTTTCAACCCCCAGTAAATCTGCCTTCCATGAAAGGCCAAACAAGGAGAATTTCATATCTACTTCTTAAATACTGTTTACTGAAATGTCAGTGAAGTGAGAGAGAAAGGCTCTGGAGAAAGTTCCCTGAGATAAAATATGATTATTTATCAAATCTAAATGAAATCCCAGGTGGAGCACAAGTTTATAACCTGGATTTAAATTACAGCATAGATTTACTTTTTATCTTTCTGGATCTTAGAAGTCACAGCTCTATCTGAGAAGCTATACTTGTGCAATACATCATTTATGTCAACATTCATTCTTGGCTTACAGGAGGGATCTAAAGCAATAAAATCATTTCTCCTCTTGTGGAATGCCACTCAAATAGTCTACTTTTATTTTCAATTTAAAACCTACAACTGAACTACCATAAAACTTGAACAAAAACATGAATTGCTGTAAAGCAAGAAGTAAGAGACTAACCACCTCTTAATGAGTAAAGTGTTTCCTGTTTTTAGTCTAGCTAAAACAATTGAAATGTCTAAACCTAAGAAATATTTATCTATGTGTTTTTTTTCTACTTCGATATTTTTGGACAAGGATTGCTCCTAGATAACTAAAACTGTGGAAACAAAACTGTGGAGAAGGGAAGTTTACTATACTGAAAAACGTGGCACCCAAGAGAAGGAGCTAATGAAGACTTTTGATAAAGAATAGCTAAGTTATTTTATGCCATTAATACTGTTGATACTAGTACCTGTATTTCAAAGACCGAGGGAATGCTAAATAATGTCACACGGTACAATAATGAGCACAGTCTTAGAATGTAATGGAAGACCCAGATTCCAAAACAAGTGCATCAGACAGAAACAATAAGTGATTTTTCTGGGTTTCCAGATGTCTTTCTAAAAATAAAAGGTTATGATAGTAATAGATCAACCCACCTTATAACCAAAGGGAGACTGCAACATAAACCAAGGTTTATGTTGGCCACATAGTATAAAAATACCTCATGGAAAAGCACTTCTAAAAGTATCCCCAGGTTATATAATTGCAAAGAATTATTGTTAAACTCCAATTCCTAGAATACTATATATTTCAGATGTTACATTTTAAATTTTGGCTATCAAAAGTGGATGTTACTAGGGATACCCTTCTAGACCCTAAAAGAAAACTGAAACAGAAAGTTCAATTTCAGTTGAACTGTGTTTAATCATATACAGTGTAAAGAAGCTAGGCTAGGGCCAAGCGAGGTACCTAACACATGACATCCCAGGTTCTTGGGAAGTGTCACAATTTGAGGATAGCTCCATAACAAGTGAGTGAGGCCTATCTCAGCCAATAACATGGAGATGCAAAGTCTATACCAGGCTTCTGGGAAGCATACCTAGGGGGACCATCCATGTACAAATGCAATGCCCTAATCAAAAGATGAATAAACAAACGAGGCAATGCAAAGGTCAGGGGGATGTGGTTCAGGTAAGAAATCAGGAGTGAGAACCTGAGTTCAAAACCCAGTTACCACAAACTCAAAAAAAAAAAGGAAAAAAGAAAAAGGAAATGATGCTATACAAAGAGAAATGGAAGGAAATAGGCTTACTGGGATTTTTTTCAATATCCTTTTAATTATCTGTGTCTGTATAATGAATAGTTGTTACTCTGGAAAATTGGAAAATAATGAAATTTGAAAGACAATATTATCTTTTAGTAATTAAAGCATTTGGATTTATATTATGAGCCACACTTGCCAATGAATACATAGATAGATATGTATGATATATATGACATATATGTATGATAGATATGACATAGATATATACACACATATATATGTACATCTATTGGCTCAGGTTTTTCTTGATTGAAATATAATCTCATAAAATTTTTGTCTAAGCTGGCTTAAAAGAGCAATCATCCCTATCATATATTCATACATCTTCAATGTAAACATACATTTATATATGTTATACATAAAATTTATTTTTCACTTAATATTTTTCCAACAGGTTTTACTTAAGTAAAAAAGTAGCAATATGGAGTACTATTTCTGCATTTCATTAGTGCTATGATGAAAGAAGATTAAAATTGAAACCCAGCTTCACAGAAGCTGTAACACAGAAATCCTAAAGCACATGCAAAATATATTAAACAGTATCTTAAAATATAAGATATCCAGGGCCAGAGTTTAATTCAGATAACTGAAAAATGCTTTGACATATTAAATACAGAGCAATATAGTGCTAATCTGATAACACTAGTATTTCAAGTAAGAACAACATCTAATCCTTTCAATAATCATTTAAAAAATCTGAGAATATTCAACTGACACTCTTCCAAAAGATTCTGGTGCCCTGCACCTTGTATATATATTTTTCTAATTTGAGGAGGGGTAAGGAAATAATAAAATGCTGAAACAAGGATACTGGTTGACCCATTGTAACAATGAGACATATAAGACACTGTGTTGAAAATGAACTTTACAGCTTTGGGGGGCAGGGAGGGAGGGAGGAATTGGGGAGGTGGGAAAGGAAGGAATAGTAGGAGAGAAAGAAAGGAGGGGGTAACAATGCTCAATAGGAAATGTACTCATTACCTTACTCATGTAACTGTAACCCATCTGCACAATAAAAATATGCAAACAAAGGAATACCTCCTAGGTACATTTCAAATCCATACCACATAGTTTGCTTTATCTATGATAAACAAGTTTATCACCCCTCATGGAGAGTAACCAGGCTTGCTCTTACCACTTCACTGTACACGTCCCTAGCAGCATATTTTAATAAGAACCAATGGGAGTTGCTAGGCAAATACACAACCTACTTCATTCTGATAGGATAAATTTTCACCTATGTTTTACAGCAGCCATAGATTTTTCTCCAGTAAGATTTGAGTCTAGTTTTCTATCTCATTACATTCTAATGATCGCCCTAGTTCATATTTGTTCTTGTATCCTGTCTCATTTCCTGTTGCCCCTAACTAAAGTCTCTTCACCTCCCGGATGAACTACTTGGCTTTATCCTAATTTCAGTACCACCTTCTGGAAATATCCAAGCTAGAATAAATCCAATATCTCTATCAGTGAAATCCTCAAAGTATTTACAATTGACTCATATACGAATTATGGATGCCATTAATATTTTTATGAAACATTGTTTTCTAGTTCAGACCAATGCAATAGCACATAAAGTGATATGGAGCTGGGCATAGTGCCTCCTCCTGTAATCTTAGCTACTTGAGAGGCTGATATTGGGATGATTGGTGCTTGAGGACAGCCTAAACAAAAGTTCATAAGAACCCATCACAGTCAGTAAAATCCTGGGCATTATAGTTCCAAGCAATGTTAGAAACATAAATTACAGAGTCACAGTTCAGGTCAGGAAGGGAAAAAAGAAACATTTTTTTTCTGAAATTTGATTAAAGTAAATGAGGGCCTAGATTCATGGGTCTGGTGGAAGAAAGCCTCTCAACCCACCACAGGGCCCTGATTGCTGCCAAAAAATGCATACATACAAGTAATTACAGCACAAGAAGTGGTTAAAAAGATAAATTTCTCATGTATTTTACATAGAATTATTTTATTATCCAACCAAAATAAAACATACTGTGGAATTCAAGAGGGTTTTTAATTTGTTCATTCATAATTGTTTTTATTTTATCATTTATTTTGGTAATAATGGAACGTGAACTCATAGCTTTATGCTTGCTGTATACCAATTCAACCATACCTTAGTCCTTTTTGTTTTAGTTAGTTTTAGGGAAGGGTTTCAATTTTCCCCTTAGGTGTTAAGCTAGACCATTATCTCTTATGTATATTTCCCATTTAAATGGGAAATATACATGCCCAATCTGTTGTCTTAGGAATTATTTTTCCCAAATTTGCCTGGAATCTTAGACTTATTACTAGCTGAAAAGTGGTCTCGTGAGTTTTTCACCAGGGTGGTTTTGAACAATGATCTTCCTGATCTCTGCTAGAAGTAGAGGTGTGAGCTACTGATGCCCAAGTTTACTTTATTGTTAAAACTCTAATACCATGGAACTATACTGGAAAAAATGAATGTTCTTTGATATTTTGAGTACCTGTCCTTTGCAAGATTCTGTGATAAGTGTGGCAGATAGATCAGGAAGAGAAAACCAAGCATAACTGATACTTTCAAGGAGCTGAAGGTTAAAATGACTGAGAAAAAAATGAGAAATTAAAATTCAATGTGATAAATGCTGAAATAGAGGAAACATGGCATGTGGGCAAGCTAGTCTCAGAGAATGCCTTTGAGAAAGAGTCATATTCAATCACAGATCTCAGGTGAACACTTACTCTGAGATGGCCTTTTGTTTGGTAGGTAGCGAAATGGTTCTGATGTACAAGAAATATGCCAACAAAACAGAATTAAACACCAGAGAAATTGGGCAAAAAAGGACAAATGAATGAAAGAAAACAAGGAGAATGCATTGGATTAAAGCTAAGGGAGGACTTTTAAAAAAAATTCTGCAATTTGTGTGTAGCACCAAAGAATAATCATAGGGGCATCAAATTTGTGTGTGTGTTTTAAAAAAAATGTGTTCTGGAAGCAATAAGAGGTATGTAGATTCTTTGAGGATAACAATGTCAATTAAATAAAGGTAGAAAAAAAGGGAAGAGGATGAAAACACTGTCAATAAATCCTTGCTTTAAGGCATAGAGGCAAGGAATAAGTCTTTCCTCACTGCTTCATCAAAAAAGATTTTCTGAGAAAGGAAAGAAAATTATAGGGCTGATGTCATGCAGTCTCTTGAGTCCATTTAAGTCATGATGTTATGGCAAGAATAAGTGAAGATTTGAAGAAATTAGCAGAGAAAGGAAGATGGTCCTCTGGAATGTCAGAATAATTCATTAAATGAGAGTAAAGGCTAAACTCAGATAGGTATAGTGGGAGAACTAAATCAGAAGAGGAAAGAATATGCTAGAGTAGGATATAGTAAATTTTGTGGAATTGTGGCAGAAAGTTATGACAATTCTTTTAAAATGTTTTTGATCTTTAATTAATTGTACAAAGCAGGTACCAATTAACAAAGCAATTTATGATTATAATGTAACCTCCTTCAACATTCTCTTTGATCTACCTCTTTACTTACTTTTCTTAATTTTGTAGTATATCCTATGCATTCTTGATTGTATTCTATCCCTCTTCATTGGTCTATCCTTCTCCTCTTGGATCCACTCCCACCCTTGCAAGTACCCATTTCCTGGTGCTTATTTTGTAAGGATTTGACTTTTTCTAAAAATTACACCATTTGAAGTCTTCATAGAGTCTACTCTGCTTTAGTTAATTCATTTGCAACCACTTACATACCAACCAATGCATTTACTTATAGATTTAAAGGTACATTCTAGCCATCACAAATTAGAGAAACCATGAAACCTTTGTTTCTTTGAGTCTGACTTATTCCACTAATATATTTTTCCAGTTCTTTCCATATCCTTATGAATGGTACAATATCATATTTTCTGATGGATAAGTAAAATTCCATTGTGCATGTATACCACATTTTCTTGATGAATTCATCCATTGAGGGGCATCTGGGCTGATCCTGTATCTTAGCTATGGTGAACATGGTTGTGCTGGTGGCTTTACTATAACTGTGTTTGTGATCTATTGGATTAATGTCCAGGAGTGAAATTTCTGGGTCACATAGTAGTTCAATGTTTAGCTTTATGAGGAACTTCCACACTGCTTCCCAGAATGGTTGAACAAGATTACATTCCCACCATCAATGTAGTAGTGTTCCCTTTTGGCTGCATCCTCACCAGCATTTGTTATTGTTGTCCTGATAATGGCCATTCTATGTGACATTTTAAAATATCCCTTAAAGAAGAGACTAGATTATCTTCTTAGGTAATCTTACAATGAATGTTATATAAATATAGACTCAATATATGGAATTTTAGAGCACTGAGATTGGAAATGGGCTGTAGTTAGCTAAAAATATTCCATGTTATGTAGACACGGGACTGAAAGTACCTGACTCAATAATTGAGGCATAGAAATCCGAGAACTTTGTAAAGCAAGGTGTGTAATGAATTTGACCTAAAGAATTTCACTACTAATTTAATACCCAGTAGTTAATAACTTTCAAAGCAGAAAAATAACTTTCATAGTGATATGGCCATACAATTTAACAAATTATGTTTTTGTATGTTATTATTCCTTCTACAACATTTGTTCTGGGTATTTGTAAATTTAATAACCCCAAGGATAAAATTGATACTACTTACAGATATTCCATATCTTTTACTTTGTAAGTCATTCTGAGAGATTAAGTGTAAGATAATGGATCATACTTCAAGTTTTACCCATAATATTTATTTTAGGGATATATGTGTTTGATAATATATGATAGACTATTTTAAAAGTAGAGAGAAAAGTCCTGAAATGACAACTACTTAATACATTTTAACATCCATTGATCTTTCCAAGAAAGCAATAGACAACTGGCTTATCTTAAGTGCACTTTTGGGAATAATGTGATATTTACAGTTAAAAGCATTACAAATCCATATGTATAATTCATAAACTGAACATTATTTAAATCCCAGAAAGCCACTGACTTTGATAGTTGCTGTTTCAAATTTCCATTGCTTTGATGTTTCTAATGACTTTCTATATTTTCCACTTTGCACAAACCTGCTATTGTTTTCTGTTATCTGAAAAAAATCTACAAAGAAAAACCTATCTATGAGGAGAGTATGTAAAACCAGTAACAATTTGTCGATATTGTAGTCTGTAGGAGCAGTTTAAATTCTGATCTTTATTCTGTAAAATACTAGTAATTTTTGTGAACCTGCAAAATTGTATAGTTTCCTTGTGTCTCAGGTTTAATCTAAATCTGAGACTAATAATACTGTCTTTGTTATAGGATTATTGTGCAGATAATAAAATGCTAAGTCCAAGTATTGAAGGAAAGTTAACTGGTGCTAATCATAGTGAAAGCTTGTTTCTTCTGCTTTGATTAAAATATTTTAATATATTTTTATTTTATTTTAATACATGCAATAACATACATGAATCAGAAGTATACAATTTACAATTGTTATATATGTTCACAAAAATATAACTACCATCCAGATTAGATGGAGTTTAGATGCACACTTCCATCTGCCCAGAATGCTCCATTATCTTCCTTCTCTAAAAAAAAATCCCTACCTGCTTTTCATGAGATTACCACTTTACTGATTTTCTCAATATACATTAGTTTTGTCTATTCTTGAACTTCATATAACTGTAATCATATATTATGTACATTTTATACATAGCTTTTCTAATTTACAGAAAGATTTTTTCAAGGTTCATTAAGTTAATATATATGCTACTAAGATCAGACATTTTAAAATTTTTGTTGCACAGTATGCCATTATATGACTATATGAATATCTCACATTCTTAAACTTTCTTTTTTTCTATTAAGTGGCATGGTGGTTGTTTAAAATTGCATTTTAAACCCATTATTTATTTCCAATATTTGTTTACTGTAATAAAAAATGCAGCTTATCACTGTATTTGCAAAGGATAGAAAATAAGTCATACACAGATGGTACAGTAGACCAGAGGTATCCATGGGAATATGGTTTTCAGAAGACTGCTTGCTGTGAAGGAAAACCTATGCATGCTCAGGATTCAGATTCAATACTGTAGGGCAGATGCTTTTGTTCTTTGTATGTATGTGTGTAATGCAGTATAACTTCTGCTAAAGATATGATACTTTTCAGCAAGCCTAAAATCTTTATAACTAAATTATGTACATTGTGTGCCACCCTCCCCCCCCCCCCGCTGCCCAGGTTTTGGGAGGGTTACCATAACATTCACCTTGCTTTCGGGGTACAATTTGTATCATTTTGTTTTGGTTTCTTTTTTGTAGGAGCATATTTTTACAAAATGAAAAACAGAAGGACTATTTAACAGATGATAAAATGAAGTCAATACAACTACTAATAACATGTGGACTGGCTGAGTGATTCAGTGTGTAAAGTGAGCCACATTATATGTTCACAAAAAATTTTAAATTCTGTTTTTTACACACCATTTTAAAATTTTTAAATTTGTTTTTGTCTTTTTATGTAATATATCTGTAAATTTATATACACTATTATTTATTCTTTAGAACAAAAGAAATAAAACCAGTGTTTTCAGAAAAGCATTTGTAAAATAACAAATGATAACATATAATGGAATTGTATTATTGTTCATATCTTAAAATATCAGAGAATCACATTTTTTGCATTTACCAAATCAAGAATAAATCATTACAGACATGATTATAGCATGATTTAAACATAAAAGCATTACTCTCTTGTTTTTCTGTAACAACATAGTCCTCAGAAATGTGTCAGTGAGTTTTGGGGTACAATATCTATAACTTTCTCTGAGTTTTAAGGTATTATCATGTTAGGTATCAGGAAGTGAGGCTTTTGTGAGTCTTCTAGTGTAGGAAAAGACCAAATGTTGTTTCCTCTCTGTTTCCTAACTGATCCAAAAAAAGATACTTTCTTTGCATAGTTTATCTTTAGGCTCTAATGGTCTTCATACCAATCATTTAATTAAAGTTGAAAACTTCCATATTTTTATTATGTTAGTCATGTTGTTCCTTACCTCTAGGTTGAAACCCAATTGGCATCTTTCTCTGACCCTTGGATGTTCTTTTTTTTTTTTTTTTTTTTTTTTTTTTTTTTTTTTACAAAAGGTGAATTTACTCACCAATCTTCAAGTACTTTAATTATCCCTAAATGAAATTCTGTAATTTCATCAGAGCAACATGGTTGCTGTTTGAAATTGTTAGTGACAGTTGATGGGGAAAGCAATGTTGGAAGATAATTAGAAATGAACCTGAGATCATATTATCAATAAAATTGAAGCAATCTACCTCAGTTTGTTATATGCATGATTTATAAGACGAAGAGGCATTTATTATGCCTTGAAGTTTGAAGGATACCTTAGGTAGTTATATATTAGAAAGTAGTTAAAATAGCAGTGCAGGCTTTTTCTTATCACAGAATTACAGAATATACCATAATTTTTTTAAAGTTGGAGATAAAAATTGACTTGTGCATATGCTGCCAATCATTGTATTGACTTTAAGAAACATAAAGCAAATAGAATACAAATTTCAGAACACTTCAGTTAAACTTCCTTGCCAAAACAATATAGTAGTCTTGATAGTAAATATTATAGAAAAAATCAAAATGCTCTTCTTTTCAAGTACTTTCATTTTCTCTTCATAGCTCAACTATTTGATATTGATATTTGTAATTTCTGTTTGTAAGGAAACAGAACTTAACTATTAATATGCTATTACAGTAGCAATTAAAATTATTGGCTTCTATCACTCTTAGTTAATGTCATGTGGAGAATGGGAAAAGTACTTGAACTGTGATCCCATATATTCTTTGTCAAA
>NW_012267309.1:6564161-6586550 GCF_000151885.1 Dipodomys ordii | reverse complement strand
TAATGAGTACATTTCTTATCAAGCATTGTAGCCTCCTCCTTTGTTTCCCCTTCCTATCCCATCCTCCCCCCCAACCATAATTTTATAATTGTTATTGATATTATTATTGTTATTGCTACTATTATTATTTTATTGGTTTGTAAAATATATGTTTTGAATCTGATAGGTATTTATAGTCATATACTTTCCCCTAATAATATTTGCCATATTAAAATTTTTGAAACTTACTTCTCTCAACTGTAAAATAATAACTGATATACTTCAGATCCTTGAAATTAATAGTAAAGACTATAGTATGTATAATGAACCATCCGAATATTAAACACTTAACTTGTTTTGTTTTTTTCCTTTTGATTAGGTTGATCATATCCACTCACTGTCCTTAGTCTCAGTCTCAGTTTTAGATTAATTGCAAATAACACTGCTGTTTACCTCCCAAAGATCCCAGCTGGGAAGATAAATTATCCTGCTTCTGAGAGTCATATACATGCTCAGGACAACAGCCTTTCACCTCACCATAAGCAATATCTTCATATGCCAGACCTGTCTTCTTAGATAGTGGAAAACATGCATCAACACCAGAGTTAGTGGTGGTCTCTTATACTTTCCAAACAGTAATTTGACTTAGAGGTTGAAATGAAAAGTATGGAGTCAAAGAGTCCTAAAGTTAAAAACTGTCTTTTAAAGGAGCCCACATTTTTGGATGATTCACTTTCTTAAAGTTGATGGATTAATAATCCCTTCTTTCATAACCATTTTGTGATTTATAAACAATAACATAAAACCTGATAAAATAATCACATAATTAACTGTTTACATTGAAATGCCTTCAATTATTGTTGAAGCCTAGCACCTACATGCCTGTCACTGTAGTTGGCCCTATGAATTTAGTATAATCATCAATTATCTTATTTGGTTAACTGGTCATATGTTTTAGATGTTCCCAGCACTGATAGCAAGCCTTGGCATGAGTGGTTCATACATGTAATAAACAATTTGAAAAGCAAGCTAGGGAAGAGTTTTTGAAAATATCTACTAGCTAAGCATGTATTTTCTCAAATCCAGTAAAAACAAAATATAGAGGAGATGGAATCACCACATATCAATGATTGGAACGGAGGGATTCTGTGCTAATAGCTCACTGTGACAATTTCCATTATTCTGTTTTCTGCTCAAAATGTAAATTATTACACATTTATTTCTCTCCTTTTTTGAAGCTCAATTTCGATGCTGTTGTTCACAAGCGTTCCTCTTAATTTATATTTTTTAATTTTTTTAATGATTTATATTGTTTAATTTATATTATTTGTTTTGTGATAAAGGTTTTTAAGACTTCATTTAAAGAAATGATCTCATTTCGGCAATAAGAACCTACCACTGCAGGTATATATAGAAGTATATATAGAACCTATGTCCAGGGCAGTAGGATCTTAATCCATCGGCATCAGTGGAACTGGAGGGCACGCTGAGCATTCAAATTGATAGGCTTTATCCAAAAATCAAATGAACCCTAATGTCAGTGGAACCTTACAACTAGCACTTTATAAAAGCATCTGACAATTTCAAAGGAATGTTAAAAGTTGGGAAAATGTTTTTCTCAAACCCCTGGAGTCAGAGAGGTGAGCCTTAGAGATTACAAAGCAAAACTCTAATATTGAATTGTTTGGTAGAAGTATGTAACCATGATAACTGTTCACAGTAATTATTATTCAATTTTATGAATCATTATTATAATTAATGGGAACTTCATTCTAAATTCATTCCCTAAAAGACTGTGAAACTCTTCAGCCACACACTTAGCAGCTGGCATTGGTTACCAGGAAAGTATAAGACTGGAACCGTGTCTAGGGGTTAGAGAGGACTAGTAGAGTATCATGTTCGTGTACTATTTGACCAGAAATTGAGAAAGGTACTTTTGTAATTAAACTATTGACATAGGACAGAAATGAAAACTAAATGCTAGCAAACATCACTATCCTATGTTCATATGCATATTAAGAAGACATATCAAATAGACAGCATATCAAATCCAAGTATTCAATACATGTATTTTTAAATAACCTATTTTATGAATAAAATTTTCTGGTCATTGTAATATATTTTTCACTTACGGGAAGCAAGATTTTAGAAGTAAAACTATGGTCAAACATATCATTAAAATGTAAATCTTAAAGACATACTTGTCTACTTAAAGCATAAATTTTAACAGTTTATATAATCATAGTATAAATATGACTGCTTTAATGCCTCTTGAATGAATTGCAATTTGACATGAGCTATAAATTACAAATATTGAAAGTGCTCTTTAATTATTCTAAAAGTTTGACCAAAAAATACAGTAACTTAAATGAATTACCTTGCTTTAAATGAGCACATAAAAGTAATACATATCCCAGAATGAAATCTAAAAATCAGAATCTAACAAGGTTAGAAAATTTGATCAGGAATATAAAATTATATAAGAAGATAATTGTAAAATATTGCAGGTTTGACATTTTTGTTACTGTGGCTCACTTGTATTATTTAAGCAATGCATTCTTTAATATTCATTGAAGGGAACATCCATCCTTTTTCTTTGAAATGAGAGGAGTATTGATTTGATAAAATGTCAACAATTTGATTTACCATTTAAAATTGAAGTTGTATGAATTTGCTTTAGTTAGCAATGAAATATGATTTGTTTGTAGATTCCATGAGAATTTTTTGTTGCTCTCATAATTAGTAACATTATGATATAAGTATCTGATTGTCTTATTTAGCCTTTTAATATAAATATAAATATTTTAATATAGGTATATATCAATATATATGTATATGTCAGCATATTTTCTATAGACATATACACATATATGGATATATGTACGTATATGTAGAAACACACACTAATCACAAATTAAAATCTAAAACTGGGATGTGTTGCTTTTCAAATACAAGAGTGGGGAAGGATGGAAAGCACCAGACAGGAAAGCACAGAATATTTCTTACTTTAAATGTAATAAATTTATGTTTCCTATTAGACCTTAAGACACATACACTTTAACTCTGTATTTTACATTAGACACATTTGAATGTCACTTGCTGGTTTTCTCTTGAAGTCTTGAAATTTTCTTACAATTTTTTAAAATAAGTTTTTTTTTGTTGTGAAAATACTATACAGAGGGGTTACAGTTACATGAGCAAGGTAATGAGTACATTTCTTATCAAGCACTGTTGCCTTTTTGACAGTTTAAATTATTATGTTGTGGTGAATATACTTCCTGGCTCTCTCTCTCATATATATATATATATATATGAGTTCTAAAAACTTCTGTCATGTGGATTTGCATATCTTTCTCAAGACTAGAAAAGTTTTCTTTTAATTTCATTTACTAGATAACATCTATGTAATTTAAAAATTTCTATTTACCTTTGGGATGTTTGTTCATTTAATGGTACCATGAAGGTATTGAATATTGTCTTTGTATCTATCTGTCTGTCTATCTATGCCTAGGATATTCTTCATAACCTTACTTCAAGTTCAAATATTATTCATTTTTCTCCTTGACCTAGTCTATTGTTGAAGCTTTTGACTAATATTTGGTTACCACATTGAATTTTTCATTTCCAGGATTTCATTATGGTTGTTTTCCAAAATCCCCATCTATGTTGGATTTCTCATTTATATGTATTGTCTTTCTAATTTCATTTAACTATTCATGTCTCTGTACACTTGGATTTCCTTGAGATTGTTTTATGTAAATATACTTTAAATTTCTTTATCAGTCATTTGATCCATTATCTTTTTTTTCATTCTGTTGCTACATAGTAATTATTTTGTTTTATGGCTTTAGAACCATAGCCCTTTATGGTGTTTTGTGGGTTGTTGTTTTTTTACACATTTCTTGGGTTCCCTCATGGAGATTTGGGCATGTGTTATGTCAAAAACCCTCTAATTTTATAGGTTTGTCTAGTTAGTAATGAGCTTTTTCCTGAAGTTTGTCTTGGAATATTGTTTGTGATGCAGCGTTGAATTTATTTCTAACTGGGTGTCAAAGTCATTCTCCCTGTAGCTTACTTGCCTGTGATTAATGACTTTGGGCAGAGTATGTGACATTTCCAAGTCAGGGAAACCCACTGTCACTGTGGAACATGCAAATGTAGCAACATTTTAGCAGTTTGATCAAGGAATGGTGTAGACAACCAAGATAGTTGGGAACTCTCCGCATGGCTACCACTACAATGTGGGTGACAGCCCCTATCATGTAACAAGGTTTCTCTAGGCCACTTCTGTGGCTTTGTTACCATCAAAGATGCCTCTCACACTGACAGACTTGGCAATGGTGAGCAACTTGTAGGATTTGTCTTTCAAGTCACTGATGCAAGCCCAGGGATATACTAAACTGGGAGAGGCAGTTGTGGGAACCACTCTAGAGCCACCTCTAGAGCACTCACACCATGTTCTGACAGTATTATATTATTATATATTATATATATTATTATTATATTATATGCAGGTTGTAGTGGCAAGGAGGTGATAGAAATGGCGTATATATGTGTCAACAGGAATTCTGGTATTCCCACGTGCCACTTTGGTGATAGTACCCTGCAGAGAATGGGAGATCTTGCTTCAAGTAAGCAGTGCTTCACCTCTTGGGTGCCCTTATCTGTTTGCACACAGGCACAGGCAAGCGTTAGAACCTCAGTGTCAATCAAGACCTCCTCAGCAAGGCCCTATAGGAGGCAGCAGCAAGAACCATACTGTTGTCTTATTTCCCTTTTGATAGCAGACATCTCATTACAGCCCTAGGAGTTGAGAAAGTATGATCATCTGCCTTCACTCTTGTGACTGACACAAGCCAATGTATGGATGGCCATATCATCATGCTCTGATCTGGTTCAGCATCCTCTCTTCTTTCCTGTGTCAAAACAACCATTCTGTAGAGTGCAGCACATGCAGCAGTCATAGGTCACCGTCACTCTAGGGGGCC
Source organism: Dipodomys ordii (assembly GCF_000151885.1). Classification (NCBI taxonomy): domain Eukaryota; kingdom Metazoa; phylum Chordata; class Mammalia; order Rodentia; family Heteromyidae; genus Dipodomys; species Dipodomys ordii. The sequence continues at coordinate 6,581,583 of NW_012267309.1, read as the reverse complement.
AGTCTGGAGTAACAAGAAAGTTATATTTCAAGAGAGTGCAATGGACATTCTATAATCCACAAGTAGTTATATTTGGGAGTTTCTGGCCCCTAGAACAGAAGACTAGAATCCTGATTAGCATACCTTTTGGGGGGTTCATTGAAAGATGATATGAGATCTTATTCCAAAGCAGGCTATGTGGATTTTAGCTTGTTTATAGAAGAGGGCTGCAAGTCTCTGAGAATTGAAAAACTTTCCAATAGATAACATTGACAGCTCTCACAGTGACAGGTTTTCTAGAACTCTGTTTCAGTCTTACCTGGCAAAATGGTAAACCCCTCTTCCTACTGTGGAACTGTGGTAGTGGGCACTGTGCTTCTTTTATTATGCTGTGTCTCCATTCTCTGATCTTAAAAGTTTCCAGTCTCTCTTGCTCTTGCTCATTTCCAGTGTTCCTTCCTGGTAACTCACTTCAAAATAGAACTACAAACCTATTCATTTTTTTTTTTGTGGAGGAGTTGATAAGTGCTGGGATTTCCATATACAAACATCTTGAAGCTCCCAGTATGCCATATTCTATTTTTGTCTTTTCTCCATTTGAAATATCATCCTGCCAATGTCTAAAAATGGTTTATGATATATAATTAGACAATTTGAGGCATATTTTCTAAGTCTGTAGAATAAGATATTTGTTACTTTCTTGTGAAAATTAATGTTCTAAGAGTAGCTCATGGGTAAGCTCCTTTATCTATTATATGTTTGGAAGATAGATTGTCTACTCTAATAAAAGAAAAGTTTTAACTGACAGACAATAACCTGCTAACCTGGAACAATTATTCAACTTGTTAAACTGTACATGTATATAATAGAATCTGTATCAGACAGATCATAGTACAAATCACTGAAAAGAAGAGATATGTAAGACCAAGAGATTAGCTATTTTTAAAAAATACCTCCTCATGTGCACATTTTTAATTTACATAAAACAAGCTCTATGGATGGAGGAATTAAGGTCACATCCTACTGGATATTTAATGTCTGTGTAAGAAAGAATAAAAAGAACAATCTTGGTAAAAAATGAAAATATTACTTTCAAAAATTATCATTTACTGCATATCAATTTTTATTTGGCTGGTTAATGTCATTCCCAAAATATCAATTTCCAAGCAGATGAAATTTGACAGATTCTCCAAGGTTAAGGTAATATTATTTACAAATGGGAGTAGCATGGAAACTTTCATAAACTCAAATAATAAGATATAGGCTACTAAATATGTCTATTTCTGTGGTCAAAGTACCCTATGCAAATGATTTAATTTTAAACACAGAAGTATATTATCGCAAGGAGCTGAGTACTTTGTAAAACTAAGTAATTATTTCATTTATATACTTCAACAGGTTAAAATTATGTTTTATAAATCAGAAAATATAAAAAGATAGGTAACACAGAAGTAAATAAAATGTCACTATTTCTCCTATTATGTTTTCTTTTGATTTCAAACTATGTATCTTTTCCAAATTTTTAAATCAAATAGATGATAGAAAATTGACTATAAATACCATAAGTACATACTCTGGTTGTAAATATATGTTTATATATGTGTGTGTGTATATATATATATGTGTATTTAATGATATATCATTATATATAATATATTTACATATAATAATATACAAACATAATATATTTATTAAATATATTTCATTTATATATAATTATTATATTTTATTGTGATATTTCATAAAAGATTTATGAGTAACCCATATGTATTTAATACATTCACACAGAGATTTATGCACTACATAAAACCATTTTCATCTAGGGGAAAGACAAAAATATATCACAGAGTGAAAGTAAGTCTAGACATCATAGATTTAATCTCTTTTAGCTGTTTCATTTTTGTTGTGACCATGGCTGTTATTTGCCTTTCTAATTTTAAACTTTAAGGATTCAGTGATGTTTAACTCTCTGATTCTTAAAGCAAATTTCCAAAGCAATGTTGTTCTAATCCTTCAGACAAATCACCTCACACCTGAAAGAGCAGAGGTGGAAAGATGAATAAAATACCAGTAACTGTGAGTCAAGCTTTCATTCCTATTTAGTCTCTTGCAAAACAGATTTTAAAAATGCCGTGTTTGTTTTTAGTAGTCATATCTTTAAAGTAGACTTCCTGAAAAGGAGATTTTAATTTCTTAACGATCACAAAGGAAAACAAAAATCATTGATATAATCGTTTTATCGACTTTACTGAACAACTCATGACATGAACTATGTTGAAGGCAGGATGTGGGGAAGAGAAGAGGTCTCTCTAAAAAGAATTCACAATTTTGGTGTGGGGGGAATGATTGGGTAGGGGGGGGGTAGGGAGGGATGGGAAGGAATGGGAAAGGGAAACAAAGGAGGAGGCTACAAAGCTTGATAAGAAATGTACTCATTATTCTGCACATGTAATTGTAACCCCTCTGTACAGTATTTTCGCAATAAAAAATAAATAAAATTCCTGGGCATTGCCCAATTACCACTAGTTTGGAACTGAAAAAAAAAAAAGAATTCACAGAACCCTACAAAGTAGTAACCTTTAACCTTTAACCAGTAACCTGGTTTTTATTGTGGGTGATTGTTAGTTTATTTCTAGTATTGATAGAGCTACTTTTGAAAAAATCCTGGCATCCATATATCTTAATGCAAAGTAATTATAAATACATACTGGCTGTTTTAAATATATAATCTTAGGATGATGACTTGTGATGAACCATTTATTACCTTTGCACAGAATCTTTTAGTCACAAATGCATGAATATGAATACCAAGGACTATGACAAATGAGGACTATTATTTCACACCTCAAAAGGATGTCAGTTACATTCCAGGCTGCATAATTCACTGCTAAAAACTACTAAATTCTTGGAGCCCTACCTAGTTCTAAATTCTTTCCTCTTTAACATCTGAAAGTTGCCTGTAGGTAGAGTTATAATATAGAAGGCATTGTGAAGTCCTACATAAATGTGATAATCAGAGTCTACTCACTCATTGTTTTGAATTCAGTGGATATTTACTGTGAATCTCTTATTGGAACTCAATGCACCACATATTAGAGATACAAAAATAAATAAGAAATAAGCAATAGAATAAATGTTAATAATTGTGGTAATTATTTTGGTGGCAAAACAAGGTAAATTTCTTGGAAGAAAAAATGGTGAAGAGGTCCCAATTTAATGATGATAGTCATCAAGGTGAGGAGAGAATATTTAAACTGATACGAAGTCAGCTATGAGTGGAGTGAGGGAAGAAGCATGCCTATGTAAAGTGGATCGTAGTTTGGTATGTACCATTGGTAAGTCTAAGAATAATGTCAGATTTTTCACTAAGGCAACTTCAAGAAGGCCTCAAATGATTTTCTTGGATAAATCTTTTCCACATAATGGAGCCTGAACACAAACTACAAGGCAGCATGAATGACAATAAGTGAAAACAAGAAAAGAAGAAACAAACTCAAATAGATATTTATTATTATACTAGCACTTGAATTCAGGTTAGCAGGTGCTGTACCATTAGAGTCATGTCCCTAGGTCTTTCATTTTAGTGTTTTTTTTCTCAAAAAGAGTCTCCTATTTATTCTTGCATACCTGAACTATGATCCTCCCATTATGCTTTTTAAGTAGCTCTGATGACAAACACTTAGAACTTACACTTCCTTTATTAGTTAAGATGGATATGATTAAAACATTTTTCTTGAGTTGGCCTTCATTATGATCCTCTCATTGTCTATCTCCTGAGTAGCTATGATACTGGCAGAGCCATAGCACTGGCTCTCACATATATATATATATATATATATATATATATATAGTACAAAGGGTTTCATTATGATATTTCCATTCTTGAATACAATGTACTTTCATCAAATTAAACTACTATCAAATACTCCTTTTTAATCTTCCATCATCTCCTGTGTGTGTGTATATCTGTGTGTAGGTGTGTCTGTGTCTGTGACTGTGTCTATCTCTATCTGTCTGTCTGTCTGTATGTTATGGGGCTTGAACTTAGGGCTTGGGTGCTGTCCATCCATGAGCTCTTTTTGCTCAGGGCAGCAAAGAATTAGAACCAACAAGAATTTCATGATTCTAGCTTGGGATTGTTAAATTTGGGGAAATTTCTTCTGTTTGTTGCATTATTTTTCTTTCTGTATTCCTTGACCAAAGTCAAGGTACACAAATCCTCTTCCGGTAGCCTTTTCTGTGTGGTAAAAGCTTTATTATAGAGTTGCTCTTTCTTGAGCTCTAAATTTACATGGAGTATTCTAATATTGTCCCTGCTTTGTGGTGAATGTTGGACTTGGTCTGCTGTGTACTGTACCTTATCAAAACAGAAGCTCAGCAATACTAAGATTTGGAGTTACTAAATGATAAAACCTGACTTTGCACTTACTGACAATCTACAATTTCTACTTTCCATCCATTTTTTCCCCTTTGGGGATTCTTTGTCTTTTCAGCTCAATGACTTATTTTAAAATGCAATTTTTTATGATTTTATGTATATATTTAAGTGTAAATATCTATATTAATATATAGATAATACAATTAATATATTTTCATATTTTTCATCCAGTTATTTTATTTCTAATAGGAGAATAATTTTGTTACAAAGTCTGTTATTCACTAGAGACAAAACCATGGGAAACATCTTCATAATAAAACTTCTTAAGACTAATGTATATTTGATGTTGGTATAATTTGAAGAGGGGAAGGGAAAAAATGTTTAAATGGGGATACAACAATGAGATGTACAAGACACTATGTTGAAAAATGAACTTTACAATTCTGGCTGGGGCGTGGGGAAGTGTAGTTGTGGAAGTGGGAAGGAAGTGATGGTAGGGGAAAAACCAAGGAGGAGGCAACAATGATTGATAAGAAATGTACTCATTACTCTGCTCATGTAACTGTAACTCCTCTGTACAGTATTTACACAATAAAAAACTCATTAAAAATTAAAAAAGATTCATGGCGTAAATTGAAATAAGGTATCCATATGTAGAACAAGATTTGACTTACCTAGTTTTATAACAAACTCCAAAAATAATTATTGACAACTCTCTTTAATAGCACCTGATATAAATGATTCTTAATGTTATTTCTAAATGCATATCCAAAAATATACACATACACACACTCATAGATACCTAGATGCATACACATAAACAAGTCATGTTTCAGAATGTAGAGATGTGCTTATTCTGTCTGATTCTCATTCTGCTTATTCTTTTGTGAGGACTCTGACACTAGGCAAAGTACTACTATTATAAGATCTCATGGAAACATTGATAGCTATTTCCCACACCAGGGTAAAGAACCCTCATATTTGTACAGTTTTCTGGATCGTTGTGTCCTTTTATTATATGTGTAACATCTCTCTTGCCAGCTGGAATTCAGCTACTGGAAACAGAAAATTATAGCATTTTAAAGTTCTCACTGAATTGAATTTAAGAGAATAAACATGATGGGGAATTTTCTTAATCATCAGACACTCAGTTAATAATCTTGGAAATATTCTTGAATGATCAAAGTCAAATTCCTCAAGAGTTATGCGTCTCAGCACAACTCAAAATATAACAACAAAAATAAGATTTCAAATTGCTAAGTTATTTTTTCCCCCTGTGGTGGTGGTTCTGTTTTCTTTTTATTGTTTTGCTTTTAATCTGGTAAAGAAAGAATTCAGTGTTCCGGAATTCTGGAGAAGAGACAGTTATTGCCAGTGGCGGTATAGAAGTAAAGATAATTTCAGACAACAGCAGGCTTTCTTGCACATTCTTTTCCATTTCATTAATAGCATGGTCCATAAAGAGACATGCTTTGCGAAGCTGAAAGCGGAAATAGGAATTTTTCAGAAAGTGCAGACATCTGTGCAGATGATTAACACTTTTGAGCTAAACCATTCTCCTTTTCTGCTGGCTTTTTTATTGACATGCTGATAGAAGAGGGGTAATGATTAGCAGCCTCATCCATTAGCCTTGCTAATTCTTAATCACAACTTCTATCAATATGTGGTCTTATAATCCATCTTCTAGATATCATTGAACTCTATTGAGAATATTAGAGCTACTCTCATTTTAAAGGACTCCATTGACTACCAGATCCATAGTCTATTCACCACTGCATTTCTAACTCACAGAACAATTCATCTAATCAGTGATTATTAATTGGTTTTGATTAAATCTCTCAATGTGATTAAAGTTCTTTGTTTTCTAGGATGTTACCACACTGGTGTCAGCAAAAGGCTCCTGCCTGGTCTTTCTCTTTTCCATGGGTTGTTTCTATTTCAGTGCTATTTTCAATACACAAGTCAACTTATGCTTTTCCACTATTCAAAATCATTCCACAGAAGCCCATATCATAGAAAATTAAGGCTAATATGATGTATCATCTTCTTTTTGTCCCTGTGCACCTCCCTGACTTACTTTATCACTTATCACTCAGACCTTTAAAAAAAATCTGCATCAGTGGTACTGGCATTTTTTGCAGGTTCTTGTACTTGTAAGGTAGATTCTGATCTCTGCATTTGTACAGACCTTGCTTTGGGAACAATCTGCATCAAGATCCTGGTCTTCTTTCATTGCTCAGGGCTTTGACTAAATGTAGCCATTTCAATAAAGCTTCCAGTGACAAACATTTAAAATTTCAGTACTGATCCAGGCATAGTGGCTCACATCAATTATCTCAGCTACCCTGGAGGTAGAGATTAAAAGGAGATTACAGTTCAAGAACAGTGCAAGCAAAATGTCAGTAAGACTATCTCAACCAAGAAACTAGGTATGATGGTACACACCAGTAAATCTGAGCTGTGAGAGAGATATAGAGATTAGAACCACAATCTGAGGCCTAGTCCACGAAGCATAAGTGTAAGATCTTATTTGCCAAACAACTAAATTAAATGGGAGCTGAGGATGTGATTAGGCATATACCTACAAGTCCAAACTCTAGTACTACCATAAACTTAAAGTAAAAAAAAAAAAATAGAGAGCAAAGTAATTGCCTGTCATTTCCCAGGAATCCATAGCAGTTGTCAAAAAATGGCAATTTATTTAAATGTCTTTAGGTGCTTTTATATATCAGTATTTTATATGTCACATATTTTGTATGTCACTATATGTCATGAAGACTCATGTTTATTTCTTTCTGTATTACCATTGGCAACAACATGGTCTGAGCGCTCATTCACAGATTCTAGACATTCAATACTTATTGAAAGAATAAAATGCATGATGAAATAGAGTACCAGTTAGTTCAAGTGATTTGCCAAAGGTACACTGATTCCTAGTGTTGAAACACTATGGAATATATGCATATGGTGGGTCACACATGTCATTCAAACTACTGGAGTGCATGAAATTGGGAGGATCATTTTTCTAGTCCAATTTGGGCAGAAAATCTGATGAGATTTCATCTTACTGAAATTGTATCTCAATAGACAAAAGCCGAATATGGTGGTAAACACCATAGCGCTACATGATGCCCAGGATTAGTACATGCTTCTCAGGATCTTGAACAGAAAGTGATGGATGAGCTATGGGTTTGGCCTGCTCAATTAACTATAATCATCTGTAATTTCTAATTGAAATAATAACAGTTAAATTTCATCAATTAAAACTTAGAATATACTACCAAATACAATGCCTTTTCAAATTGTCATGCCAAATACCAGTTTATCTTTTGGATTTTTCACTTGTGCTTTGATCCAGAAATGAGTTAAAATAATATTTAAAGATAAATAAATATTTTCAAGACATAGGTATATTTCGTACCTCATGCTTTTTATGTTTATTTTTTATTTTATGTATAGTGCATGTAAATGTATATGAATGTGTAAATGTGTATGAATATTACTACATGATATCCATGCATGCAAACCTTGTGAAAGCCAGTCAAACTGAACAATATCTGTAGAGCAATAATTCTTAAACACTAGGGGTTTTGTCTATCTTCTCCAAAGGGACACATGTCAGTGTTTGGAGACATTCTTTACAGTATATTTTATTGTTACTGTAATGGTGATGCACAGAGGGTTACAGTTAGATAAGTTAGGTGATGAATACATTTCTTTTTGAACCATGTCAACCCTTCCTTTATTCTCTTTCCCACTTTTTTCCTCCTGTACCTACTACAAGTTGTATAGTTCATTTTCAAATAGTGTCTAGTGAGTACTACTACTCTATTTGTTCCCCCTTTGTCTCACCTATTCTGTGCCCCTGTTGGGTCTTTCTCAGTCCCATGAAAGACAGACTGGGTCTGAGGAAAGGTAGGGTAAGTGTGGAGCTTGCCCTTTCCCCAGCCTCCCTCAGCCAGGGAGACAATCAGACACAGCGGGGAGCCAAGTCAAGCAGGAAGAAAACTCATTTATTAACATAGAACAGCCCTTTTTAAAGCAAAAAAGAGCGGGTGGCATGGCAGGGGAGGAAGGGGAACCAATCACTGTCAAGGTCACACCCTATCATGCACCTATGCTTCCACAGGTTGGTTAAGCACTGAATGTAAGGCAAGTTGAGCTCTGCCCACTCTACTCCCTCTCAGCGCCATCTTTGCTGCTCATGTGCCCTGCATGCCCCCCTTACCCACCCATAGGCAGAAAAATGAACAAATAAGACAAAAGGAAAAGAAAACAAAAACAACTACAAAGAGAAGAGGAAGTAAACCAGTTGTTTCCTTTTATTGGAATTCATTTCAATGAATATTATGTTATATGCTCATATGCACATAGCTATTGAGCCTTTGTGATCCACTCCTATGAATATCCTCCTTTGGTCTCACTGTGTGAATGCTTAGAGTTCTGTATAGTTTATCATATCCCACTGTATTTTTTTTAACCATCTATTGTGTTTAATTGCAGATTTACAGGCACATTCTAGTTACCAAAAATGAGGGAAACCATGCAACCTATCTCTCTTTATGTCTAATTCACTTCTCTTAATATAAGTTTTCCAAGTCTTTCCACTATCTTGTGAATGGTACAATATCATTCTGATAGAAATATAGAATTCCATTGTGTATGTATACCACATTTCCATTACCCATTTGTCCACCGAGGGGCATCTAGGTTGACTAAATGTCTTTGCTCTGATAAACCAAAAACAAAAACACTGTAATGAAGGTGGTTGTGCTGGTCACTTTACTGTGGCATTGTTTGTGTTCTATTTTATAAATTCACAGGAGTCAAATTGCTGGTTCATAGGGAAGTTCTATGTTTAATATTTTGACAAGACATTTTTGATAGAGCACTGTGGATCTGCAAAATAGAGCCAGAGATGCTGCTAATGTCTTTGACATGCACACAATTCTCCATCACAAGTCACTTGTCTAACATATCCATAATGCCAAGGCTAAGAAATACTGGTATACATGCAAGTGTAGGAAACCTAATGTAGTAAAACAGATGTAATTCTTCCATGTGATTCACATGAAAGTTTTTCTTCCTTTTGAGTATTTTTTTCTATTTTTAGGCCAATATGATACAACCTACAAGCTATTTTATTTCTAAAAGCAAACATTCAATAACTTCTTTAGAATAATGACAAAAAGACAAAGGCTGTTTTTTATTATTTGTATTTCCTCTCCTTTCTCCATGGATAAAAATATCCCCAAGAAAGACTAGAAAGGGACCTAAGAAAATGAATAGCTCTTATACATTACAGTTGAAAATGCTATCATATGCATTAAAAGGTTTATATTTGACTACAATGATTTGAGTCAAATCAATTCCTCCTACAAATTGATTGAGCATCTATCAACTCTAAAGTGTATAATATTTCAAAGTCTTTCACATCTGAGTATTCAGGATGGAATCACATAGAAGGATTATAATTTAAGGAACTCTCATTTAATTTTATGGATGAAAACAGCACAGAAATAAGCATACCCACCTGAGTCATTCATTTTTCCTAAAACTTTCCTCATAAGATCTATGATTTCTTTAATAAATAAAAATCAGAAAAAAACAATTATCATATTCTATCATGTTAGTTGTTCAGAGAAACAAGAGTAAACACTAACAATCCATCACATAGGTTGAGTAGCACTCAGTATAATCAGGAACCAAACTAAATAAAAAGTAGCTTCAGCTATTATACCATGGTTAGCTAATTAGGATCACTCAAGAAGTAGTAAAATGTCATATTTTTTACTTAAGTTATAAGATAAAGTGAATATAACATATATATATATATAATATAACATATATAGTTTTATTTTTGCTCCAGTAGTTACATAAAGAAACTGACATTATGGACACTAACCAAAAAATTACTAAAAATTCAAAAGCATGTATATATATAGATATATATAGATATATAAATGTTCAGTCATATTCAAAATTGTATTTACTGTGTATAATAACATACTCTAAAACTTAGCAAATGACATAATCACCTTTCTATTGATAGAGGATTAGAAATTCATAATTTCAGGAAGGGGTCAGCATTAGCACTTCCATGCCATGGGGACCAACTATGAACACCTGAAATCTAGGCGGTCTAAAGATCCAAGATGGCTTCAGGGATATTTCTGGCATCTGGGTGAGGGTGGCTGTCAGGCTGGGTAAATCTGGGCATCTATTCTTCTCAATGTATTTTCAGGTTTTTCTATGTGGTCTTTCCAAGCTGGTACTGAGCTCTTATATGATCTCTTAAATAGCCACTCTGGCCACCAACCAAAGTAGAAAGTAGGCCTTTCTTTTTTGTTAATAAGTTTTTTTATTGTGAAAATACTGTACAGAGGGTTTACAATCACATGAGCAAGGTAATGTGTACATTTCTTATCAAGCATTGTTGCCTCCTCCTTTGTTTTACCCCTACCATCCCTTCCCTCCCACCTCCTCAACTACACTCCCCTAACCCTAGCCTAAATTGTAAAGTTTGTTTTTCGACATATGGTCTTGTACATCTCATTGTTGCAATGGGTTCACCTGTATCCCTATTTAAACAATTTGTTTTTTCCCTTCCCCTCCCCAAATTGTACCAACATCAAATGCAGTGAAAACAAGGGTTAAACCATGGGGGTGGGATATACAAAGCAACAAAAAAGTCACATGGTACCTTATATAAATACATTAGATACAATAGCAAGAAAGAAAAAAAAACACTTGAAAGTAGGCCTTTATTAGACAAACATCACTTTTGCAACAGTCCATTGGGCTATGCCATCACTGGCCAGCCTGGTTTTGAGTTGAACTTTGAAAGCGCTCACATTTTAATGCAAGGAATTCCAAGACCTATAACCATCATTAATTCTCTATAAAATAGTAGCTCATGTTTGACTTCTTAAGTGACTTAATAGCAATGCACATGTAGTGATTCTAGTTGACTAGTAGGCAACAGAGTAGTTGATGATTTGGCATTTGGGTAGCTGCTTTATATTTTATGCTAGTTAATTGGACAACAATTGTTAACCTATATCACATGTTCACCATGTTCTGATGATATCTTGAGCTTTCTTGAAGGGACATGAAAGTATTTTAAATCAGCCTATTATGAAAATTCACTTCATACACTTGATACTATATTTTAGCGTTTTCTTATGATACAAGTTTGAGCCATAATTGTACCACACAATATTTGGGAGAGTGGTTAGATTTTAAAATAACTAAAATAGGATATTAATTACTAACTAAAACAAATGCATGCCTGTGTTTGCTTCTATACTTACATACATAGATAGATAGAGACAAAGAGAGTGAGCTAAACTTATAAATATATATATATATATATATACACACATGTCTCAAAGGAGATAATTACTAGTAATATTCTGTTTCTTCATAATCATGAACAGGACCAAACAAAGTACAGAAATATTCAAAACATCTCCACAAAGGGCATTCCAACATGGCCACAAATCTACAACATTGTCTGTCTGATACATCTGATTTATGGCTTCAAATAGGTTTTGAAAAATAAATACAATGTCTTTAATTAAATCTGACAAACACATATTCATGAGTAAATAATAATCCATGAGCTATTCTGTTCAGTAGCAATACCCTAAAGTACCTGAAAATCTTCATCACTTTAGCCATTTGTACTTCATTTGTGGTTTATTTCAGTCAAGCCATTTAGCAAAGTTTATCCAAATTACTGTGTCTGTTTTCTTTTTTATTTATTTTATTTTATTATAAAGGGGTTACAGTTATATAAGTAAGGTTATGAGTACATTTCTTGTCAAACAGTGTTACCTCCACCCTCATTTTTTCCCATTTTCTCTCCTCCCCAAATCCCCTATACCCAATTTGTAAAGTTCATTTCCAACATAGTGTCTTCTGAGCATCACGGTTGCATTGGTTCACCCTTTGTCTTTTGTCTCATCATGTTGTGATTCCTCCTCCCTTCCCCAAATCAGATAACCATATATATAACACAGAGGGTACCAAAATCAAAAACTATGACAAGAGGAGATAAACAGGAAAACTGAAAGAAAAAGAAATAATTTCACATAGTACATTAAAAACAAAACTCTTATTTCCATATTTTGAAGTTCATTTTGACTAGCATCATTTTATATGGTTATATGTACATAGCTATTGAGCTGTTGTGATCCTCTGCTAGGATTAACCTAGACATATACTAATTATTTCAAATGAAGGAAATCATGGAACCTATGTTTCTCTGTGTCTGGCTTCCTTTACTAAACATGATTTTTTCCAAGTCTTTCCACTTCCTTAAGAATAGAATGATGTTCTTGCTATTGTTTCTAACATATTTATAAGATATTTCTTTGTTGCTTTGTATGTCCCTCCCCCATTGTATAACCCCTGTTTTCACTGTATTTCATGTTGGTATAATTTGTTGAGGGGAAGGGAAAAAACAAATTGTTTAAATAGGGATACAGGTGGACCCATCGCAACAAGATGGGTATGTACAAGATGAGGTGTACAAGATGTTATGTCAAAAATGAACTTCACAACTTTGGCGGGGGTGGGGGGTGGGGGAGGGTAATTGGAAGGGATGGTAAGGGGAAACAAAGGAGGAGGCAACAATGCTTGATAAGAAATGTACTTATTACTTTGCCCATGTAATTTTAACCCCTCTCTATGGTATTTTCACAATTAAAATAAATAAATAATAATTAAAAAAAGAAAAGAAACCAGGTGCCTGAGGCCTCACACCTGTAATCCTAGCTAGTCAAGAGGTGAAGATTGGGAGGATGGCAGTTGAAGGCAGTTTGTAATTATCCCTCCTCCAACCCTCATCTCAACAAACAGGTTTGTGTGATGGTACCTGTCTGTCATCCGAGCTAGGTTGATATTCTGAGACTGGGAACTTTGTGGTTCCAGGGTAGCTTGGAGAGAAAAGATCTTAAGACCCATCTCAACAGAAAGATCTAGTATACACTTGTCATAGCTACAATGGCAAATATGAATAGGAGGATCACAGTGCAGGGTAGTCTGAGCAAAAAACCAGACCTATCTCAAAAATAACCAGAAAAAATATACATTAGTCAACCACATGTTTCACAGTCACTCATTATGAAAATTGGTGAATGTGTCTGACTAATGGACTGTACGTGTTTACTGAGTTCAGAAATACAACAAGAGGAATAAACTGTTTTTCAATGAATATTGGAAATCCCAGATGTATGTACCTCCTAAGGTGACTGTTCTGTAATAAAGAATTTTGATGTTTAAGTCTAAAAAAAATGGAGTGATGTCTTTCTTTTTGATGGCAGTATAGAATTCCATTGTGTATATATACCATAGTTCTTGATCCATTAATCTATTAAGGAGCATCTGGGTTGGTTCCATAACTTAGCTGTGACAAATAATGCTGTAATGAACATAGTTGTGCTGGTAGCTTTAGTGTGGCCTGGTTTGTGATCATTTGCGTATATGCCCAGGAAAGGGATTGCTGGATCATGGGCAACTCTGTTTCTCTTCAGAGTGTATAACTCTTTCACCCTTTACTCTATTTGTTTTCTTACCACACCTCCAGAGCTGTAACACAGAAACTAATTTCAGGTACAAAATAGAGTATCTCACAAGCACAGACCTCAGTAATACTGGGCATTTGCATGGAATCTTGATTATGAGTAACAGATATTTGTCTCAGTAATAAAGCAAAAGAGCCATAGCTATATCAATCAGGAGGCACCAGTAGCATGGCAGAATCCCAATTCTGAGAGAATCTAATCTCAATTCTAGATGTGACTTCATGTCCAGTAAGATGTATTTTGAAATCTGTTCCACTGCTTACATGTGGTTATAGGTGAGAAGATTTCTATGCAAGGTAAAGCCCTCTTTTATTACTGAAATGACATACAATGTGGGTGATTGTTTTAGCAGAAGCAGTTTTATGACTTAAACAATATTCCTTATGTGTCATCTTTCTGCTATCTTGTTGAGTGCTAGCATAACAGCATGTACCTTATGATTTGCTTTTTAGCATAAATATTCAAAGAGGATATATGTGCCAAATTCATCTATTATGGGAAAGCAGAATCTTTTTTATAAATTGAACTCAAAATTGTTTCAGTTGATCAATCTAAGCTCATTCAGATTTTAGTACAAAGGCACATTTATTTTCTTTCAGCTTTCTCACCATGGAAAGGGCAGCTTATTTCCTTATTCCAGAAGAAGAGTATATCATTTTTTAAATCAGGGAGAACAGGATCTTGTGGCACATAATTATCATCACAATTACTTGTGGGGCAGAATAAAAAGGATGAAGGAAGGCAGTCCAGGCAACAAAGTTAACAAAAGTCTGTCTTAACCACCAAACAGGACAGAGTGGTACATGCTCATGATTCTAGTTACATTGCAATACACAAGTCCAATCTAAATACAGAGTAGAACAAAGTAGGACTGGAAGCATGACATACATAGTGGAGCACCTGCCTGGCAAGTGTGAGGCCTTGTGCTCAACTCCGGTCCTCATACATCCTGTCTACAATGCCTTGGACAAAGGATCGTTAACTTTTTGCCCTGTCTTCTCTTTCTGATATTCCTGAATTCTCAGGAAGTCCTTTTCATTACATTCAAAAACTTCCTACTCTGTAATTATCATAAAGTCTTTTCTTTTTAGAGAATTTCTAACATGCTTTTTCTTTTTTTTCCTGAACATATATCTCTACCGTTTTACCTGCCTTCTTATTATATTCCTGGTTTATACCTAATTTCCTTTAAGAAGACTTTATTCCCTTATAACAACTGTGTGCCACCCATGCCACATAAATGATGATGTATTGTTTAGTTACCAGGAGCCTTGTCATCAGTCAGCGTTTAAATGAGAGCATCTTTGTGTCACTTTAGCTGTGGAAAGCCACTTCACAATAGGTCATACAAAGTAAGGCAAGCCATATGCAATGACTGATAGTAGAAATCAAAGTGATATCACAAAGATCCGGCTATTCTGAACACTGACAAGTCTGGTCAAATATTTCTGCTAGGATCCAGCCTACAAAGGAGCTTGACTTTGCCTTCTGCCTACCATGACCCTTTCCTTCCTTTCCACAGGTAATGGTCCCCTGAGCATTCCCAAGGAAATATTGTGCATTTAATATTGCAACTCAGCAAAGCCAGTATACTAAATTCATTAGGTACCATTTTACTTTACTCTTGTCATATTATTACAACTAAAGCATGGTATTGTGATTACCTGCTAATGCCTACTTTACAGAAAATAAGCTTTAAGAAAACTAGCCCAGAATAAAGGCTCAGTAGATACTATTTGAATTGATAGGTTAATTAACAAATTAATCTGTCTCTCTGTCTCCATCTGTCTGTCTGTGTGTCTGTCTGTCTGTCTCTGTCTCTCTCTGTCACTCTGTCTCTCATACTCACACCTGTGCTCTCTCTGTCTTTCTCTCTCTCTTTCTCTCCCTCCCTCCCTCCCCCACCTCATCCTCTGTGTCTACTGGGGCTTACACCCAGGGTCTAGGTTCTGTCCCTTAGCTTTTTTGCTCAAGGGTGACACTGCACAACTTGAGCCTTAGCTGTTTAGTGGTTAATTGGAGATAAAAGTCTCTCAGACTTTCCTGCCTGAGTTGGCTTCAAACAATGATCCTCAGATCTTATCATCCTGAGCAGCTAGGATTACAGACTTGAGCTATCAGCACCAAGCTCAAATTTATCTCTTGAAGACAGATTTTAAGGTAATGATATATTAAAGAAAACAAATAGTCACTGCAAGAGAGGACAAAGGTAAACACCACAGGGAATAGCAGGTTTCTTGCTGTTTTGACAGTTATGCAGTTAGACTGATCTTGTTCTATGGCATTTATTTATTTATTTATTTAGGCAACAAGGGGTAGATTTGCCAACAGCATGTCTCTGGGAACTGATGTTCACAATTCTGCTGAGATTTACTTCACTAAAAATGTATGCATCTGTCTTGTGTACAATTAATGGCTCTGGTAAATATTTCAATGTTCATAAAGTATTCGACTTCTGCTTCTTTCATGTAGTGTTTTCTTTCTAATTCATGAAATCCAGTATCTTGGAATAGAGACATAATATGACACATGCCTTCTTTTTTTTTAAATGTGGAGTCTTGTTTATTTACTTTGGTGTACAAAAATATTTTATTAAGATTTTATTAGCATACATTAATTGTGCAAGGGAAGAGTTCATGGTAGTATTTGTGTGTGCATACAATGTACTCTGATTAATGTCACCCTCTTTTTAATATATATTTTTATTGTAAAGATACTGTACAGAGGAGTAACAGTTACATGAATAAGTTAACAAGTACATTTCCTCTCGAGAATTGTTACCCCCTCCTTTGTTTATCCCCTACCATCCCTTCCCTCCCCACCTCCCCACCCTGAAGTTGTAAAGTTCGTTTTCAACATAGTGTCTTGTACATCTCATTGTTACAATGGGTCAACCTGTATCCTTGTTTTAGTATTTTGTTATTTCCCTTCCCCTCCCCAAATTAGAAAAATGTATATACAAGATTGAGGGTACAGGAATCAAAAACAGTAAAAATATAGGTTATACCATAGGGGGAAGAACATACAAGAGAAACAAAAAAAATCACATAGTATAAGTACATTAAAAACAACAGTAACAAAGAAAAAACCTCCTGTGTCCCTATCTTGAGGTTCATTTTGCTTAGCACCATCTTATGCACCACATGTGCATAGCTTTTGACCTTTTATACTTGTCTGGTAAGATTATACTAGACATATACTAGTTATTGCAAATAAGGAAAACCATGGGACCTATGTTTCTTTGGGCCTGGCTTACTTCACTTAGTATAATTTTTCCACGTCTTTCCATTTATAACAAATGGGGCAGAAAGTCAGCCTCTTTTTTATACTCTTTCTTGCTCCCCCTCCTTCCTTCTTTTTTTTGTTTTTTGTTTTTATTTTTTTTTTAAATTTATTTTATTTTATTTGTGAACATACTGTACAGAGGGGTTACAATTGCATGGGCAGGATAATGCGTACATTTCTTACCAAGCAT
>NW_012267309.1:6437955-6563086 GCF_000151885.1 Dipodomys ordii | reverse complement strand
CGTGGGCTTTCTATTGATCTTGCTAGCTATGTCATTTGCCCTGCAGAAGCTCTGCAACTTTATGCAATCCCATTTGTCCAACCTTTCTTTGATTTGTTGACACATGCCTTCTTTAAAGACATTTCATGATGATCATTCCAGTAAGTAGAAAATTGTAGTAAAATAGTTCCATCATACAATGAATGAATGACATTATTTTTGGATGCTTCTAAAATCTCTGTCTGTAGGCTAAGGTTAAAATTGGTCTTTGATTCTTACCACCACACTCCTGTCTGACCAGTGTTAGCTACAAACCATTGTTAGAGTTCAACACTTTCAGAATCTTAGTCTATTTTTGTGGAAAATAAGGGCCTGTAGATGAGCTTATATGCAGCAAGTTTATTGGAGGCCCCCAGGGAACCAAAAATGGGGCTGATGTGGAAAGAAATGAAGCCAGGAAGGAATGATCTTATTGAAGAGTGGCTTGAAACCTCACTGCTAAGGGCACCCAGGTCCTTAGCACTCTGTGACATTTAAAGGTATGATATGCCTCAAAGTATAGAAGAGGGATTTTTAAATTTACTGTATACCACTGTAACTCCAGCAGTTATACTAAGGAGTCATCCTCACACTTGTATGTTTTATGTTGTTGAGTACTAGAAGGATCAGGAAATCAGGAGCAGGACAACTGAGAAGAGATAACACTCGTGAGGTACCTAGAAGAAGCTAACTTGTGGAGATAAAGCAAAACCATGAGATGATTTAATAGGAAGCAGAGATTTGATTAAAAATCTACCTCGGGGCTGGGAAGGTGGCTCAGTGGTAGAGCGCTTGCCTTGCATGCCTGAGGCCCTGGGTTCAATTCCTCAGCACCATATAAGCAAAAAGAAAAAAGCCGGAAGTGGTACTGTGACTCAAGTGGTAGAGCGCTAGCCTTGAGCTGAAGAGCTGAGGGACAGCGCCCAGGCCCAGAGTTCAGGCCCCACGATTGGACCCAAAAAATAAAAAAATAAAAATCTACCTAAAGCAAATGTTATTTTTTGGTACAAATATTGACTATTCTGATGTGTAACTTCATTTAGTTTTCACCAAAATAATAACCATTCTCTGTGATAAGCAAAGAAAGTATACTAGTGAAAGGAGAAGTTAATTATGTCAGAGATTGAATGAGAAGAGACCTCAAAATGTCAAACCTCTCCCATTCTCTCATTCTTAGTCTCTCATATTTTTATGGAATAAAACATATATGAAGTAGGAGTGAACTGAAGTACAAGGAATAGGTAGAGACCAGGGCAAATCCATTAGCAGAGAGTCCTTCTGCAGGTGATACTTCTCTACTCTAGCCTATCTGCCCTGGGCAATAAGTCTGTACCATTTTTGTTATGACATCAACTTAAAGAGAAGTTCAATTATAAATTTGATGTGAAAGCTTTAAGTTTTAAGATGAAAATGTAAGGACTCATCTCACACACCACCTAAAATTGCTAATTATGAATTTCAAGTTTAGTAAGCATGTTAGAAATATCAAATGTCAAATATTGGTATCAAAATTCAGTTATTTAATTCCGATCTTTTTGATTCACAATAATTCAAAGAAAATCATCTTCCATGAATTCTCTCTTGACATTGGCTTGGCTAGAAAATAATTTTAAATGATGCTTGGCAGTTCAATAGGAATAGCTCAAGTGTGGTCTCATGGTGATTAATTATTATGCAACATATCATTAGCACTTAAAATCTGCTTGCAGACATAACTGAATAAGTGAAATAAAAGGCAATGTCTAAATTTGTTTAATTTGGGGGAAACTTAAAGAATTCACGTCCTCAATATGTAATTATGAATTTACACTGTATTACAAGTAATATGAATATACTTAGGTTCTCTTTTTCTATAGCATCCAATTTTGTCAATTATAAGGAATGCTTTGAGAAAAAAATCATAAAATGATGAAAATAGAAGCCAGTTAAAATCAGAACTGTCTGATAGGAATTAAAACTTGATATGGGGGTTATAACAACAACTGTTACCAAGATCAGATTCAACTGGATAACCCAAATACAATGCTGATATCTCTAATTCTTTTTAGAAAACTATTTTGAAGGCAGGGAACCAAAATGTGAAAATTTTCTTCCATTTTATTAGTGATGAAGCCCACAAAAGTCTTTTTTTTTTTTTTGGTCGGTCGTGGGGCTTGAACTCTGAGCCTGGGCACTGTCCCTCAGCTCTTCAGCTCAAGGCAAGCGCTCTACCACTTGAGCTACCCACAAAAGTCTTAACAATATTTTTTCCATTTTTTTTATTAGCAACAGTTTGCTGTATGGGGAACTTTTATTTTGAAGTATCCGTATTTTCATAGAATGTTCCTTGATCAAAATCAATCCCTCCATCACAGTCTTGTTCTTCCCACTCTCTTCTCAAACAAGTTTCAACAATCTTCACAGTTCCAAATTCATGTGTATACATAAATAATTTTGATCATGCTCATTTCATTTCTCCTTGCAGTATTTGCATAAGCACTTATTTAAAATCCTTAATCCTTACTATTATTGATTCAAAGACCCATGTTACAATGTAAAGTAAATTTTGGAAACATCTTGCAATATTTAGAATGAGATTCTACAGAACCAAGGATGTAGAACTATCTCTGTAAGGCAATACAGTAATCTGGGACTTGTACAGCAGAGTGCCTTTGTCTAGGTCAAATAATTCCAGTGGTAATTTTTTTTCAACTTAGCATACTGTTGTCAGAAAGGATGAACTACTTTTGTTCATTAGAAAAAATGTCCCAACTCTTTGTCAAATACTTTTGTTGAGATGTCACAAGTTGCCATCTATCAGCTGCAAATAAGTAAAACATTGCTATACATGAAATTTAAATTTTCACTTGATTAGTACAATGAATTATGAAATTTTTATTTTTCTGGATTTTGTTTGTGTGTGTGTGCATGCATGCATGATGTGGTGTGTGTGTGTGTGTGTGTGTGTGTGTGTGTGTGTGTGTGTGACCAAAGCCAGAGTCTCTGCCAGCTAGCTAGGCAAGTGCTCTACCACTAAGCTATATAACCAACCAGCCCCTACCAAAGCTTTCAAATGGGTGTTAATTAGCTATGCTATGGAAACTGGATGCAATGAAAACATTTTAGTGTATTTTACCCCTAAACATACTATGTCATTAACAAAAGTTAAAGTAAAAACGATCCAACTTTGTTTGACATTAACATTTCAAGGAAAAATTTTCTAGATTGTCTCCAATTTCCTCAAATACAGAAATTATTTGGGTATTATAGTTAAAATGTTATTTAGCCTCTAGCCAATATCAATTTATCATGAAGCAGATATTTTTCAGAAATCTCTGAAGGTGTTTTGTTTGAGGGAGAAGCATTTGAGGCTTTAAAGGATAACTTTTTATTGTAAAATTTACATAAATGTTTACTGGTGTTTAAAATGTTAATGGAAAAGTATATGTTATATAATTGAATTTATTATAGAATTAACTGACCTGAAATCTAAGGTTATTATATAAGCTTGAGTATTATGTTGAGTAAGATAGATGTCTCATCTCCATTGGTCTTCTGAAGATTTTGTTAAAGAGCTGTATATGCTGCAAAACACAATGAGACTTTGAAGTTGTCTTTAAAATACCATGTGTTTGCCAGGTGCTGGTGATTCATGCCTGTAATCCTAGCTACTCATGAGGCTGAGATCTGAGGATCGCCATTCAAAGGATCACTTTTATTTTATTTTATTGCTAAGATGCTATACAGAGGGGTTACAGTTACATGAGTAAGGCAATGAGTACATTACTTGTCCATCATTGTTACCCTTTCCCTTCTTTGTTGTTATTCAACTATCCCTTCCCTCCCCCACCTCCCCACTCTTCCCCTCCTCATCCAATCCCTCCCCCCCCCCCCCACCAAGTTGTAAAGTTCGTTTCCAATATACTGTTCTCTGGGTATCCTTGTTGCAATGGATCATGCTGTGTCTTATTTCAGAGTTTTGTTATTCCCCTTCCCCTCTCCAGATTAGACATATGTATATACAAGATACAAGGTACCAAAAATCAAGTATAGTGACAACAGGGGGTATGCCATAGGGGAAAGTACATACAGAGAAACAACAACAAAAAATAAAATCACATGGTGCATTTAAAACAATAGCAATAAAGACAGATTTCTTATGTCCATCTCTTGGAGTTCATTTCACTTAGCATCATCTTATATGGTCCTTCGTACATGGTTTTTGAGCTTTTCAGATCATCTGATAAAATTATCTTATATGTATATTAACTTGCAAATAAGGGAAACCATGGACCTAAATTTCTTTGGGACTGGGTAACTTCGCTTAATATGATTTTTCAAGTCTTTCCATTTCAAGGGATAATTTTTTATTATAAGCTCTCACTCAATTCCTATGAACTCCCTACATTAATGAGTGGTGATGAGAAAATGGTATCATGTTTAATAATACAAATATACATTTTGTCTATTAAGAAAAAAATATAAATCATGGTTTCCTTATGACACATAGATTTCCCATATTTTATTTATTTATTGTTCTGTTTTTCAAGTTGAAACATACAAACAAGCGAATGTTTTGAAGAGGTCCTTGTTAGTTCATTTGAATGAATAAGTTATGAATAAGTTATGTTTATGAGGCTTCTT
This sequence comes from Dipodomys ordii, assembly GCF_000151885.1. Classification (NCBI taxonomy): domain Eukaryota; kingdom Metazoa; phylum Chordata; class Mammalia; order Rodentia; family Heteromyidae; genus Dipodomys; species Dipodomys ordii. Next base: position 6,558,445 of record NW_012267309.1, on the reverse strand, counting down.
ACTAAGAAGGCTTTACTAAAACCATCTTGAACATAACCAGTTCTCTGAAAAGTATGTGGGTATAAATAATATTACTTCATACATGTCTTTCTTGAAAGAACATTAATTTTCTAGTGATCTAGAATACACAGTTCAGCATGTTTCAAACTGATCTTGATGATATACAAACTAGAAATAATCATACAGGTATCTTCAGTCCTTCCAAAGCATGTTAGCAGGAGACCCAGAATGTAAGATTTCTAAAGAAAAGGCTTGCATTTGCTTCTGAAAGTTCTTTCTTCATTTCCCTCTGTACTATGCTTTCATCCACCTTTCTTGTCAACCATCATGTGTATGAGCTTTTGTCAGGTCATGCACTCACCTTCAGTCCCTGTATCTCTACTCTTGGGACCATTTCAAGGGTCTCCAAATCTAAAAAATATCCTCAGTGAATATTTGAAAGCAAAGTGGTCTCTACAACTCTGGGAATTATAGTGATTTCCTGATCTTGTACTCCTCTCTTCAATTTAGCTATAATCCTTTCTTTAATATGACACAGAAAATATACAAAATTAAATTAAATTGATTCTTTGAAATGTTTGAAGGCTTAATCTTTTCATAGGCATCAAAGTGTCTTCTTCATTCATTGAAGCAGACTTTAGAAATTCCATACATTTTACCTAGCATTGTGAAATCCTAAAAATGATAGTTAATTTCTATTTGAACAAAGCATTTTCCCTTTAGACAGGGGCATGAATCTGCACTGTTGAGTTTATTTTTCAATGTTATTCAAGAGAACAAAAGATCCTTAGAGAAAGCTGCAAAGTAAATAAAAAAGCTTTTCAGTAAGTCACAAAATTATGCTATTTCTTGCTGGATCAATATTGCCCTTTTTATGTGGAGGTGTTGAACTACAGATAATAACAACCCCACCCAAGTAAGCTTAGAATCTTTAAAAAAAATTATGAGTTTGTCTGTTACCTCCTCAGGCTTACCATGTTAACTAGGCTTGTGAACTACATTTTAACCTTATAGGAAAAAGTTGTCCAACAGTTGGCCAATTAAGACTGTATAAATTAGAACAAGATTTCTGCAGCCATGGTAAGAAAATGTCTATTTCTAAAAGTCTTTCTTCAAATGCTAGGTTGCTAGACTTTAAATCCCATGAGCTTTCTCCTTTGATTTACAATTAATTCCATAAGCACTCTTTCATGATTAAAGTACTTCAGACAATACATGATATATATCACCACTTCTTTCTCTTTTAATTCTCTTTGATCTTTGTGCTTGTTTTGTCTTACATAAAAATCAATTCAAGCTGACATTTGGAGAATATCTATAATCCTAGCTTCTCAGGAGGTAGAAGAAGGAGGAACACAAGTTCAAGGCCAACAGACAAGGTTCTTGATACCTCATGGCCAACAATACAAAAACAAAAAGACTAGGAGTATAATTCAAGTAGAGAGTGCTTTCATGGGAAGTAAAAAGTCCTGGGTTCAATCTTCAGTATGATAAAAAAAAGTCAATTAAATACTATTGTTTCTAAAATAAGTGATGAAAAAACACAAATTTTATTATTGATTCAAGATGATAGTTTTCCTAATCTAATCTGTAATTAAATCTGTACAAGAAACATTTTTAAGAAGTTTTCTTTGCTAAAAATTTTATCTATTTTATTAAATGTAAGTTCAAATATAAAATTTAACAATGTAATTTCATGCCATAGTTTACATTTTCCTATACTGAGTCCACATGTGTCTTCATATGATATTTGAACATGCTATTCTGAAAACAGATAATTATATACACATATGTATACATACACACAATATAAACATATACACTCACACACACACACATATATATATACATACAAACACACATACATGTACACATACTATCCCTTGTTATTTTCAGTAGATTGGCTCCTAGATCCTTCACTATACCCTTCACCCTTCACTATACTAAGTTTGACAGATGTTCTAGTAACTCATGTAAGATGACATAATATTTGCATGTAAATATGTACATCTTTCCCCATTTTCAAGATCATCTCCAGTTTACTTATAATACATAAACAAATGCAAATAATATGTAAATAGTGGTTAGACTGAATTGTTAGGAAAATAATTAAGTAGAAAAATAATATACTTATTCAGCTTGGATGCAATATTTACTTTTCCTGCTATCTTTTATGCATGGCTAGTTGAAACTATGGAACACACAGATACTGAGGGATGAAAATATTTACATTATATTTATACAATATATATGTTATATTATAGAATTGTACTATAATATATATATATCCATATAGTATAATATAATATATTCTTATATTACAAAGCACTCTTAAGACTTAGTAGGCATATAAATCAGTAATATTATTGTTCATGATTCTGAAGTTCAGGGACTTGGGCCGAGTGTGGCACATTTGATTTCTTTCTACTTCATCACAAGATGTCAGCTCCTATAGATCTTCTGGGATCCCAGCTTCTAGTTGATGAGAAACATATCAACTGCTCTCCACTGTACATTGATACTACTCCACCGACCTTTCACTATACTCATGGTTATGTTTATTTATTTTGCAGTACAGGAATTTGGGTTTACACTTGCTTGGCTGCATTCTACCGATTGAACCACATCTCCAGCCCTATTTTTACTAATTATTTTGGAGACTGGATCTCATGGACTTTCTGCATAGGGTGGTCACAATACTCAATCTTCCAGATTTTATCCTCAAAAGTAGCTAGGATTAAAAGTATGAGTTACGGACCCCTAGCTCTCCATGTTATTAATCCTTATACAGTCTAGTCCGAGCATCTGTGTTTGGGATCTTCAAAACAAAGATAGAGTGACAAGAGTCTTTGTAAGACTTAAATTCAGAAGTCATACAATGATACCTCTGCTGTGTTCTATTAGTTAAAGTGGACATAACTAGCCCAGATTCAAACAGAAATAACCCAGATTCAAACAGAAGGAAAAGAGAATTTACTCCTTAATGGGAAGACTGACATAGTTATTCAGGAGAAAAAAAAATATTGGTGACTTTCCTGTATCAAATTCATCATAATATATATGCATGTTTTATTTTTTACTTCTAAATATCTACTTTCTGTTTTTACTTAAGTGTAGTACCTTTCATTAGATTTTTAAATTTATGTAGACAATTATAATACTTACATATACCATGAAGGAACTCTTTTGACTTTCATCTTGGATTAATTGGTGATTAACCATCTTTCAGCTTTCATTATTTGTCTCCATTGTATTATTGGCATTTAGCAAGACCCTTCTTATTCTAGTGTAATTAGTAGTTCCCATAAATTTTCACAGCCTCAGACATAGCATGTATGATGGCATCTGTTTTTCCTGGCCTCTTATTCCATTGAACACAAAGCTCAGTTCCTCTCCTACAGAATGCTGTAGCTATTTATCATTCCCCTTTTACCAGTGGTAGATATCTTGTTATCAACTGACTGATAAGTCAACCACTTTCAAATTTCCATGTTAGTGTCTGCTTCTTTGCAATATTCTTGGTACCAGCTGTTAACTTCTTCAGGAAACAGACACTGAGGTATGCCCTCAGGGTCAGCATCTGTGTAGGAAGAAAACAAAAATGGCGGAAGTAGGAGCAAAACAGTGACAGTGTGGCAATAAGGTCCTCAACAGGTTCCATAGAGCACTGGAGAGCTAGAATGTCTCTTTGAATGTATGAGATAACCATTCATTAGATGTAAGCAGCCTTCAAGGAGGACATATGCCCTTGGGGAAAAAATATCTCCTTTTCTCAGGGACATTCCCAGGGTAGCATTTGGCTAAGAAGCTTGAGTTGCAAATGTTTTTACCTTATGGGATAATGAGGTAAATTGTCCTGGAAATTTTTTTAAGGGAGAGGAGAAGGGAGGTTGGGGATTAGAGGACTACATCATTTACTCTATTAGGATCCCATTCATAAGTGTGTTAGAACTTTTCTTCCTCTTCCTGTGTCTCTACAGTATTTGTTTTATTTTCCCTTTGTACTTCCTCTGTACAACAAGTGGGGTATTTTCTACAATTTTCTGTTTCTAAACATTGACTGTCTCTTCAGTGGAATCCCATACTCTGTTCAAACCATGCATTAAGATTTTACTTAATATATTTTAAAGATATTTTAGGAGTTTTATTTGTTTATGCTTCATAGATGTCATTTGCTTTGATGAAAGTATCCTATTGTTGTCTTGGACATTTTAATTAAGTTCAGTTTAAGTGCATTTCTAATCTTTCCATTCGTCTTATGCTATTGACTGCTTTCTCTTCAGTGTCATTTAACATGCCACACACTTGCCCCCATAACACAGCATCCTAGATTAGATTGTTAGAATAGCAAGAAGTTCTGTGTCATAGTCCTGGAAAGTGAGGATCACTGGTCTGTTTAAGTGGTGTGTGTCCCTCTAGAGGTTTTGTAGAAAACCACACCTTTCTGCATTGTCTTATTGTGGAAGAACAAGTACGCTCAACTCACTTAAACCTAACTTCTGGAAGGCCCAACCTCTATACCTCATCACATCCAGGGTAAGATTTTTCAGTTTTATAAGTATCTGCTGGATATTGTATGAAAAAACTGCAGAAGCTAAAGAGAAAATTTTCTCTAACCAAAGAAAGTCTTCACTAGAGGATGGATTCAGACTTCTTCAGACTCCCTAGGTCTCAGCTTACCTCTGACTTTTCCCTTATATTGGGCTGTACTCCAAAAGGAACCTAACAAAGGGTAGCATGCTTGTTAGGTCCTCCTTTTGTTTCAAAAAATTTTAGGAACAATTGGATTCTTTAAATACAGTTATTATTTAAGTCATGTTAATTCACTAGTAGATCTCTTTAGCTATTCAGCTGCTGATGTGGGGTCTGGCATCTTTTGCTCTTGCCTTGTAAAGTTTTAGACTTACCAATGTCTCAGGAAAAATACTATCCCTATAAATTCTGGGATAGCTCCTCTATTGTACTTCTGAATCTCATTTTTTAAATAGAGTATAATTGTTGTCTCATTGATGGTGTAGAAAGCCTGGAAGCCTTTTCATATTGTGGCATCTACCTGATATTACAGTGTCTTTGTGGTGGTTGCTTACATATAACATTAAATGGTCTCCAGGGAAAGTGAGTGGTACATTGTGAGTGTCTCACTGATGATGTCATATATTTTTCTCCAAGAACTCAGCCTAAAAGTCCTAGCAAAGTCAAAGCTTTTCAGAGGCTTAAATAAGTACACCCTTGTGTATAGTTTTATGTAGATTTTCTACTAGTTCTAAGCAAGTGAAGAGATTTGGTCTTTTACAAGAAATGGAAATTATTTCACTCTTGTTTTGATTGTTTCTGTAGCCTCTTTTTGCACAAAAAGTGTATGAGCCAAGAATCTGTAATCATGCTTCTCTGAAAACCTAGCTGTGATGTGGAATAGTCTCTTAACTACCTTGTACCTCAGCTTCCAGTTCTGTAAAAGGAAGGTAATGGTTGTATTTATCTCACAAATCTGTGAATAGTGGGGGCGGGGTAAAATCAGTGCATAAAGTGCATTGGGCTAATTATATAACTCATGCTCAAGGACTGTTTACAGATACCTCTTCAAATATGCATACTCAGTGTTGTTCTTAAGTGTCAGAAGCTATCATTGTCATTGTCCTTTTTTCTCTTGTTTTTATTGGGCTCAGATGTTGACAATCTTGTGCAATTTTCTTGGAGTTTATTCTTCCTATAGATATGTTTCAGACTATTATTTCCTATCAGCATATTCCCTGGGGCCACATTCTACCATATGAAAGAAAAAGAAATAATTCCCAAGTGCCTCTCTGTCACAAAGTAGTATATGGCAGAGCTCTTGGGTGGTCAGAAGAAATCTTTTTAAGTACAATACATTTTAAATAAGAGCATAGCTGACTGTATTTCACAAATGATTTTTTTTCTTTTGGTTAACATCATTTTCACCTTTGGCCAGTTCAATGTTCAGGATAAAATGATGTGACAACACTTGTATGAAAAAGAACATTAAATCCCAAGTGGTGCATTTCTGAGCCAGAGGCGTGGGGTGTATTTCTGAGCTCAGATTATCTTTTGCCCAGAACAAAGAATGAGAAAACATTTTTGTGGCATTTGAAATTGGTAGTTCTACAGGTAAGGCACACAATGACATTTCAAGTAATTCAAGTTTTAACAACTCATGTTCAGAAATATTTTATGGCTTATCCAGTCTTAGAGGCTTTCTCTTTATTCCTAAAAGGAGGGAAGTGAAATAATTTAGGATTATAGAGTTGATGTTTTGTGATTGGTATTTTCACCTAGTCATAATTAGATCCTTTGGAATACTGAGTACATTGTAGAGTAATAAACCTTATCTATCATGTAGGAATGTTGGCTTTTGTAATGAAAATATGTCCTGACAGCAGGCCACATGTCAGGCTATGGAAGTTAAGTATGGAACAAGCTTTAAGAACTGTATGTGCACCACTAATTAAATATTTACCAATACACAAGGTAAATTCTTTGAACTGTCCTTTTTCCCTAATATCAAGTGTCAATAAATAGAAGTCTTCTAAAGAGATGGACTCGTATAGAGATACCATAAAACTTACACCATTAAGAAGAATACTGCCATAAAATTAGAATAAATATTTCCTAAATTATGTACATATGTAGAATATTTTACATATACAATTATGAAAATACACAAATTAGATCTCTAGTGTTTGTTATGTTATTCTTCCTTTGACTTGCTTTATCATGAGACTGTTTCCACATTGTATGCATTAATCTGTGTCATTATTTCAGTGGCTATCTTGTGAATCATCCCAGTCAAGCAAAGTTGAATATTTGCTTAGTCTCCCATTTGTGAACATTTAGTCCTTTTCAATTTTCAGTAATGCAATCAATCATTCATTGAGTACCAGTATAGGTACATATTTACATCATTTCTTAGTAAAATTATTTCTTAGTAGTATTATTCTCATGCATTTCTTAGTAAAATTATTGGTCCCAAAGTCATTCACACTTGTAAGACTTTTGAGGTAAATTGTCCAATTACATGGTAGGAATGTTAAAATATAATAGTAGTGACATTGAGGAATAACTTAAAACCATTGCCAAAATACTTGGAGAGATTGTACTGCAGGAACTACAAGATATGGAAAGAAGAGGTTATTCTTTTTAATGTACTGTGTGAAGTTATTTCTTTTTTCTTGCATTGTTTCCCTTTGCTTTATCTGCTGTTTTCACTGTTTTTTGTTTTGATACGCTGTGTCTTGTATGTATCTTTATCTGATTTGGGAAAGGGAAGGGGAAATCACAAAGTGGTGAGACAAAGGACAAAGGGTGAACCACTGTAACAGCGATACTCACGACACTACAAAATGAACTTTGTGGGAGGGGATCTGGGGTAGAGGGAAAGTGAGAGAAAAAGAGAGGGTAACACTGTTCCACAAAAAATGTACTCATTACCTTACTTATGTAACTGTAACCTCTTCGTACATTAACTTTACAATAAAATTAAATTAAATTTAAAAATACTTTTCTATTTTCAGCAATGAAGACATATGCCTCATATTAAAGTTTGCTACATGTATTTGTTTATATTAGAAACAGCTGATACTACTGGAAACCAACATTTTATGTTATTTTATAATGATAAAAACAATATTCTTCTTTTTGCATGATTAAATGGGGTTCACATTAAGGAGCTCGAAGGGAGTTGGTGAAAGAAGAGCGTGAGGATGGAGAGGAGGGTGAGGGGGTCTGAGTCAGGCCTAGGGTCAGCTTTGCCCTCTGTCTAGAGACTCCATCTAAGGTCAATGCTAAGGCACAGTGGTGAAGGACAGGACTGACCAACCAAGTGTGATATTCTGGTCTGGCAAGCAGCCTCCCCCCTGCAGACAGCTCAACAGGCCACGTATTCCACCAACATCACTCCGCGCACATGCAAGTGTATGTGTATATACATTTCTGAATGGGTTTACACGTACATAGCATTATGAGTTTGCATGTGTGTGCAAGAAAGAGAACCTAACGATAGAATTGGTAATATTGGCCTGATCTAAATATACAACATGATTTCTTTTTTTTTTTTTTTTTTTGGTCCTGTTGTGGGGCCTGAACTCTGGGCCTGGGCACTGTCCTTCAGTTCTTCAGCTCAAGGCTAGTACTCTACCACTTGAGCCACAGCACCACTTCTGGCTTTTTTCTTCTTGCTTATGTGGTGCTGAGGAATCGAGCCCAGGGCCTCATGCATGCAAATCAAGTCTTCTACCACTGAGCCACCTTCCCAGCCCTGCAACATGATTCTTTATAGTATCTTTACAAATTTGTTCTGATGGGAATTTTTTACAAAATATTCTGACAGTCTGAGCCCTATTACTGTTTCTTTCTGGAAAGTACTTTTATTCTTTACCACATGATTTCTTGTTAAACAATCTTACTTCTCAAACAAAATTCCTAATATAGTGACTTTTCTTCTATCTTATATCCTGTGGGAGTTCTGTATAGAATTATTTTTTCAACTCTACCCCTGCACCAGTGTGATTCTTATTAATCAAATCAGAGACTTGTATTTGCTATCAGTCATCACAAGCAAGTCCACCTTTATATACTTAGTAAGTCCATATATAAGTGAGTACCTTAACTAACTTATAGTATGGATACTATAACACTTAAAGCCAGTATTATTTGCAGCAAACCCCATGACATCCTGTTGAAATTGGTTGCAGCAACACCATTTAGGAGAAAAGGAAACTGAGACACAAAATATGTAGCATTCTAAAATTGCTTGTTATACAACTAGAAACGGTGAATAATAACCTAAGCTAATTGAATACCAGTGTCCACATTAATGAAGGTGGTTTATTGAACACAGATCTTAACTAAGTGCTGTGAAAGATATTGGTTTAAGCCGGGCGCTGGTGGCTCACACCTGTAATCCTAGCTACTCAGGAGGCTGAGCTCTGAGGATCACGGTTCAAAGCCAGCCCAGGCAGGAGAGACCGTGAGACTCCTATCTCCAATAAACCACCAGAAAACCGGAAGTGGCGCTGTAGCTCAAGTGGTAGAGTGCTCGACTTGAGCTGAAGAGCTGAGGGACAGCGCCTAGGCCCAGAGTTCAAGCCCCACGACCGAAAAAAAAAAAAAAAAAGATATTGGTTTAATGTATGAGAAAAGCTTGAACCATTACACAACTGGTCAAGGTGTACCTGCTTTCTTTGATATTAATCTACACAAGGCAAATAGCTGGGCAAGATTCATTTTTAGTAGAACAAATTATACCTTTTGAGTCAGGAGGGCTAAACTGGAAATTAGCTTTCCCAATAGAATGACTCAATTCAGAAATTTATTATTGATCATATCCATGGTGCTCTATACTATACCAGCTATTGGAGGACAATATGACAAATAGCTCTGTGTTGAAGGACATATGAATTAGATCCATAGAGCAAAACTAGGGCAACATGGATTGAACTTGAAAGCATTATTCTCTTAAACAGATATAACAAGAAATTTTAAATGAGAAGGAATTTTTAGATACATATGAATGATAAGTTGAGAAATATTTCTTGGATGAAATGAAATTTCAGGGAATTTTGATGTAAAAGAGGGGAAAAAACAAACATTCCAGAGGGCTCCCCCCCAAAAAGAAATCAGAGACAGAGAGAGGAATTAAGTTGATTATTTTTAACAAGTTGAAAAGTGAGTTGAAGGGTTTAAACCCCTTTTCTTTTATATATATATATATATAGCATTTTTACACTAAATATATATATATATATATATATATTTAGTGTAAAAATACTGTTCAGAGGGGTTACAGTTACATGAGCAGGGTAATGAGTATGTTTCCTATCAAGCATTGTTACCTCCTCCTTTGTTTTGCCCCTTCCATTCCTTCCCTCCTCACCTCCCCAACTCCTCCCTCCCCTACCCCAAAATTGTAAAGTTTGTTTTCAACATAATGTCTTGTGCATCTCATTGTTACAATGGGTCGATTTGTATTCTTATTTAAGCATTTTTAAACCCCTTTTCTAATATGAAATATCCTCACAGAATATTTATATATTTATATTCTGGGTTCTTTTTATATGGTACTTTTCATTTAACTTGGCACAAGTTTTAGACAGGGGCAAGACTGACTTGTTGCTTTCATTTTATGGACTAGTGAAGGTGAAGAGATTAAGTGATCTGTACACTCAGCTCATTTTTTCAAAATATTGTAACATACTACACAGCAATGTAAATATTTATCACTTTGAAATTATTTCATGTACTTTTAATTAAATGTGGTAGTATATTTAAACCCAACTCTCCCTTAACATTCTTTTTTTTCATTTCCCTTTATATAGTATGTAAGTACCCATCAGTGTGGTGGCTAATTAGAAAATATGAACTGGAAATTTCTATGATTTGAGTCACCAAAGCTAAATTATGTCATCCTTAACAAGGAGAGCATGAAGATGTTCCAAGTTACAGAGATCCAAACAAAATAAATATGTTTTTGGTAGGACACAAATTTCTGAGCCTTTTACTTGAATCTGCTGTTTGCATGTAATATGGGGATTGATTTTTACATAATGAAAAATTATTGATGTTTGTAGGATGAATCTATATCAATCTGAATATATTTTAGCCTAAACTATAAGATTAAAACTCCAATTTTGCCAAGAAGATTAACATTCCATTAAAATTTTTATCTATGACAGCTTTTTCCAAATGCTATCAAAGTCACATAATATCAGTTTCTGTAAACATTTTATAGTTGCAGTAAAATTTAAACATGGCCCCCTCAAGTTCCTTCCAAGGAAATGGCCTTGCTATTTCAAAATCAAGGATTATTTTTAGAAAGTACATATACAGGTTTATTTGTCATTGATTTGTTTTGCTTATTGATTTTACTTGACAGGCATAAGCAGTTAGTAGAAACTCAAATTAATTCCCCCCAAAATGGAAGAGACAGAAACATGAATGGGACGAAGAAATAAATGTGTATCTTTGAGAACCCTGTGATTGTGTCAGGGTAAAAGCACACCAACATTTAATCTTTTCCTAGAGAGCATATAAAACTTGTGGCACAACAGGTATGACAAAAGAGGACAAGATTTGAACCCAAATATGCACATTAATGGCTTTATTCTTCTATTCAGGTGAGACTTTGGCAAAGCCATTGGACTAACCAGTATCTGAGTCTTTATCCAATGGAATAATAATGAAATGATTGAATTAGATGAATAAGAATTCCAGGGAGGCAGGTGCCAGTGGCTCACGCCTGTAATCCTAGCTACTCAGGAGGCTGAGATCTGACAATCACGGTTCAAAGCCAGCCCAGGGAAGGAAAATCAGTGAGACTCTTATCTCCAATAAACCACTAGAAAACCAGGAGTGGTGCTGTGGCTCAAGCGGTAGAGCTCTCGCCTTGAACTGAAGAGCTGAGGGACAGCGCCCAAGCCCAGAGTTCAAGACCCATGACAGACCAAAAAAAAAAAAGAATTCCAGGGAGAAGGCACAGCATATAGATTCCCAATGAAAAGGGGACAAGTGTTGTGGAAATATAAAGTGCAAGCAGTGAGGTTAGAGAAGTAAAAAGAAGCTAAGGATTTAGCCATAAAAGCTGCACAAAGAAATTTGGCTTTATCCTACAGCAACTGTTTGTTCTCAATGCTAATCAGGTAGTATTATCATTTTATGTATTTCATTTGTGTAGGTTATTTGAGTTAATTATCAAAACTTTCCTAAAAGTAAAGAAGTGAGGATGAAACAGGCTACCAGACTCATTGAATAGCACAGCTATTAGGAAATATTGGATTTAAATCCTCTTCTATCTGACTCAAGGATAAAGACATCTGCTCCCAGCAAGACACTGGAAGATTCCAAACCCAACAGTGACAGGGTGCAGTCTTCATTTTAGAACAAGTCCTCTGGATCTCAGACAGGAGAGCTAATCTGGAGAACAGTTCTAATTGGAGACAAAAAGTCCACATGAGATATTGACCCAGTGTCCTAGAAATGAGAAGATAGTGGCTGAAAGACGTTTGGAAGCAGAGTTCAGTCAAGATGTATTTGAAAGACAGAATCAATAGAACATAGAAAAGTATTAGATCTAGCAGCAATAACAAGAGTGCAAATGTTCCCACCTTGAAAGGATTCTTTTACTTTTTTCAAATGATTGTGAGACCTTCCCTTTCTTCCTCTTCTAGAATCAAAGACACTTTGAGTGTCTTTCCTAAAGAGCGCATTGAAAAAGAACTACCTATACTTGATTTTTTTCACTTCAGATATAATAGGATAAGTATTAGGTTCTACTAATCCTTAAAGCATAGTCATATAGACTTTTACAGAGTTGGTACTAAATAAATATCTTATTTTTGTTAAGTAAGCTCTCAGCTGATTTTCAAGAAATGGAGAGAGAAATCAACTCATTTAATAAATATACTTTTTGCCTCTTCAACTACTCCATCAAGATATAAATAACTTCACCAAGAAAGCCTTGTTTATTCATCTATTTATTTTGATTTCTTAAGGTGGAGTCTAGCCTATGTTAGCCTTGATCCTTCTGCCTCAGCTTTTTACTGGTATACCACCATGCTCAATTTTAAGTTCTTTTAAGCCATCTAAAGTAACTTGGTGATTCATTATGCCTGTCTATCTCATTATTTTGAGTCCTTCATAGTTCTCACTGTTATCAGAACATGAATGGTGCATAGTTTGCATATGATAGTGCAAGTTTAAAATGTACTTTGCTAAGATATGATTGAGAATTTCATGAAGGGAACCATGATGCATTAAGGCAAATTAAGAACCCTACTAAAAGCAGGATCCTGTATAACCATACAGGTCAGATTTTGCATGATGCCAGATTTGAATTTTCCTGTGGTATTGTTTTCCCATACTTTTCTCCCTTCCCATTAAACTCCATGAATAGAAGTATCATTCCTGTCTTACTCCCCATACTTCAAAGGAAGATGGGTTGACAAATGATAGCCCCTTAATAAGTGATCCTTGAGTGAAATGAATGGTTTAAGGAAGGAATCCTACATTTTGAAACTTTTGAGAGTATGTGTCCCGGGAAAACATTTTCCTCCTGATTTAACAGTGATTCCAATGTTTGTCACACAATATATCCAAGAATTGATGATCATGATTTTTTTTCCTTTTATCTTAATTAAAAGGTAGAAATGTACCATCTTGGGTGGCCCTAATTACCGGGTACTGAATGTACCAGAAAGATTCACTGAAGTCAGTCCATCCTGAAATGTATTTGAGATTCTAAAGCCAACAATTTTAAGAATATTGTTACAGATGCTAGTCAGTCTATACCTATTTTGTGACGTCAAGACTTTGATTCATCCCTGCCAATCTTTGCTTCTTTCAAAAGCATTAAATTAACTTTTATGAAGGAAAAGAAAGAACCTAACTGAAGCCAATGAGAGGTTAATTTAAGCTATTGTTTCTGTGACACAGGGCTTCTTCACAAAGTGTAATGACTTCATCAGATAGAATTCAAAACTTTACTGAAAAAGAATTATGGCCTTTCAGGCAGTCAAAAATACCTTTTTAGATGTAAGTGAAAAGATAATTGAAGAGTTTCAATTGTCCTCTGAGAGGATGTGGGGGGAGACAGTTGAATCCAATCAAACTTGTTTTAAATAATAGGAGGTGAATTCTCAATAGTATTCTGCACTATACATTTCAGAGATAAAAGGGACTTCTCGCAAGGAATATTGTACTCTTGAAAGTTCTCTTTCTTTTTTTAAATAAATATAAATTTGTCTCTGCAGTTGAAAAATCACATTATTATTAAGGGTTACAATAGTACTTTTAATGGACAAAAAGTAAATAGAGGAAATTTTTTGTTAAAAGATTGTCATATGCCCAACCAATGTGTTTACTTTATTTAAAATGTAATCTAATTCCTCAGAAACAGATATTATCCTCTTTCATTTAATAGATGACAAAATCAGCTGGGTGTCTGTGGCTCACACCAGTAATCCTAGCCATTCAAGAGGCGAGATTTACACCATCCTAGTTCAAAACCAGCCCAAAGAGAAAAATTCTCTAGACTTCATGTCCAACTAGCCAGCAAAAAGCAGGGCCACCAGAAAGATTAGTGTTAGAACACAGCCTATTAAATCAGTTGAGCAAGCATGAGATTCTGGGTTCAAACCCTAGAACTATCAAAAGATAAAAAAGCTGAAAAAATCTAGTATACAAACTAAAGTCAAAGTCATAATGTTAAAAACGACAGAAAGAAGTTTAAACCAAAATTCATTTCATACAATTTTACATCTGGGATAATATCTAGTTGTGTTTATTATTTCAAATAGTGCTAAATAACCCTCTGATAACTAAAATCTGACAACATAATCCATTATGATAGCATTGCATTTAATTGTATTTGTGAAAAATCTTTTATTTTTATTAGTAATATATTAAATGGGGAAACATTAAAATGAGATGATTCTAAGTATTTTATAAGTTGTTTGCTCACAATGACCTGCCTTGTTACAAATGGCTATGTGGAATTAATAACTATACACTGAGATGGAGTATTTGATGAATTTGTTATAACTTAAGGTTCATTGCTAAGTCCCACTGTCAAAGCTATATCCCTCAACTGACTTTTCCTTTAGAAGTGTCTTTAAAAGCATTGTTTCTCTATTTTAAGGCATAGTATTCAGAAGTTACAGAGTCCACAAAGTGGTTTCAAAGTGTTACCATATTAGCATATTGAAGACTACTTATTTATTAGAGTATCATCTGAAAATTCTGAGGCTATTTGGCAAAACTCAGCTTTTGTTTTGAATGATGACAAACAACTGAGGAGTCTATATGGTCTTTAAGAGGATGTCTTAAAGACATATCTTTAAGAGGGTGAAGAGTTGTGTGGATGAAGGTATTTGGGGTGGAAGGAAATATTGTAATTTACAGTGATTATGTGAACATAATGGCCTTTACCAGAGTGGCCTAAGACTGGGAAAGCAGCTGAAGGAAATGAGAAACAAAAATGACACTGGAAAGAGCAGATAGAAATAACCATTGTGATAGAAAAGTAAAATTTGTAACCGAAGTGTGCACAAAGACCAAGCATGGACACTGACAATGGGAAGTAAGGGTTAGCCATCTCCAGAGAAATTTCAGACATGGTGACAAACATGTCTTCATGTGATCCAGTGAAGTCATTGGCTCATTGTAAATTTGGTATTTAATTTCTTTGAACATAAGACCTTTTCAAAAAAAACTCACATTTAATTTCCCAGGGGTCCCTTTGTCCATAGTGTTGAAATTATCATGAATTACTGGGTGAATTTTAAATTAGTTAGAAAACCTGTTAGTGTGGCACACAGATACTCTCCTCTCTACCTCTGGAGGGTAATGAATGCTACCTGTTTAAGCCTCTTCTTTATAGACATCAGATAGTAAATACCCCCTTCCAACTTGGCCACAAGTGACAATTTAGCTCTCATTTTTGAAAGGGTACCCAAAGGCCATTTCCTTTTGGGGGTTAAATGATTGCAGCAATGTCTCTGTACCAATTGGCATTGTCCTATGTTCGGCCTTCTTTGAGAGAAACAAAAGAGCAACGTGGCTGGTTTTGTATGAGAGTGCTGGATACTAAATATGGTATTCATAGGCATTATTTCTATACAAACTCATAGAATTCTTAAGAAACTTATACAGCTTTCCAAGCTAGACTTTATTTTCTATTTGGGTGATAATGTTAGAAAGCACAGTTCTGACAGACAAAAGTCTTTGTTCTTGTTCCCTGTCTTGATTATCATGAAAAGGACAGGCAATACCATGTATCCTCAGGGAATTTATTGTACATCCTAATGTATTACTAGAAATTGAAAAGCAACATAAGTATGTCCCAGTCTGGAGTTTAATATTTAATCCATTTCATGTCTATTTTGATGGAAACTCATCTATGGTTCATTTGTTTTTCAGGTTAATGGCATATTTATTTTTATAGTCACACACACTCACACATACACATGCACAAAGAGGTTTTTGCAGCTGTGCTGCAATAAAAGTAAACATATATATTTGGCCTACTTTTCACTTCATGAATGCTTGCACGCACTCACTTCTAAGCTCCAATTTAGGTCACTGAACATCGCTCAGTCAGTTTATCACAACAGCTTCTGCTCACAGCAAAACTGTGGCTTTTGAGTTCTGCTGAGGTTTTTGTATGTAAGTTTACATACATGTACAAACATAGGAAATCACATCAGAGAGTCTGCACTCTGTGCTACCTATAGTTTTAATACTCAATAGGATGTTATCTTTCTTCAAGCCTGGAGAGCATGTCTAAATAATATGAAATGAAAATTCAACTTCATTTAGCCAGAATCACTATTGTGTGAAGATGACTTTCCTGATGTTGAATTCTTACACCTCCCCATTTCAAAGTTACCCCACCCCACAACAACAATGGCTTCTTTTTCACCCCCAAATTCCTATAGGGATACCTTAGTCAGATTCTGACTACTCTGGATTTTGTTTTATATATTTCACAAGGGTCACGTGTATGGATTGCTTCCCAGGGTGCACAACTTGTATAGTTAAAAGGTTGTCTCTCTTGAGAAATGGAGAGCTGAGAAGTATCTAACTTAAGCTAGACATAGGAAATTTAAAAAATGGAATAGTAAGGACATAAATCATCTCTATTTTGGCGGTATATGTCTAAATGTATTTATCAGGTTGTACATTTCCATCTACTGCCGAGTTCAAATCATAGAACTTTCTTTTAATGTAATTTCTGTTTATGATTTATGGCAAAGCTGTGTGCTGAATCTTAAGCATCTGTTACTGAAATACAATATGGGCTGAATGCATATTGTGGAGTATTGATTTGTGCCAGTAACCTCTGGTCAAAACGCCTACTTCATTTATCTAAAGAACTGATGTTGTCTTTAAGGAAATCTAGCACTTATTGAATTTGTATGAGGCCTTATACAAATAGCTTATTATTGAACAGCTTTCATATTGTCCTCTTACAAGAAAAAATTTCACTGCATTATATTTCTGTTATTCCCAGACTTTTAAATATAGTATTTGAGACCCGATATTGGATATTAAAACTTTGCTTCTTCAACTATATTGTATATTTTGAAAGAAATTTTGAAATCTTATGAATATTATACCTGAAATATAGGTTTTCTTATGGGATAAAATATTGGAGATCCAGTCATCTGGTCAATTTAAAACTAAAGTGCCCCACCTAATATTTTACTAAGATTTTAAAGTTAGTCAGTCAAAGTTTTCTATTCTTTTATGAAATGTAGATTTTTTTAGTTTCTGGTTCTTCCATATAAAGTTTTCCTGTATTCTCAAGGCATATACTTTTTAATTGTGAGTTCATTTTAACTAAGGGTTTTTTTTTGTTAAAGTTTTGTGTTTTCTTTGACAGTATCACTAAGTATCTTTTTGTTTGTTTGTGTCTACCTTGGGGCTTGAACTCAAGGAATATGCACTGTCTCTGAAGTACTTTACTACTTGAGCTACATGTCTACTTCTAGCTTTTTTTTGTGGTTAATTGGGGATAAGAACCTCATGGACTTTTCTATCTAGGCTGGCTTTGAACCATGATCCTCAGTTTTCAAACTCCTGAGTAGCTAGGATTTCAGGCATGAACCACTGGTGACTGATTTCTTGGGATTCTTTTTGTGTTTGTTTCCATATGTCACCATATGAGTTACTAATTTTGAAATGGATGAATGTAACTTTTCTGGTTTACAAAAGTTATATTTATTCAATATTGCTGCATATTTGAAGCAGCAGTAAACTTCCATATCAGAACAAATTAAGAGGCATAGTCCAAGCAAGCAATCCGGAAAAACTTGAAATAAAACAAAAGATTAAATACATTTAATAATATGACATCAGTTCAATATAATACATGTTCAATAATAAAAATCATTAAAAATTGCAATTAGCTATTACTAAATATGTGAAACAAGTGACAAAATCATTGAATGCCATCTAAGGAAAAAGTCATTACCTGACTTAAAATACATTTGAAAATAATATACATTCATATGTATTTGACTGCATAAAAATTGAAAAAATCCAGGTGATGATGGCTCACACCTGTAATCCTAGCTAGTTAGAGGGCTAAGATATGAGAATAATGGTTCAAAGCCATCTTGGGCAGGAAAGTCCAAGAGTTTAGATGGATTCTAAGCCCAAAAACACCAGAGGTGTAACTGAGGCTCAAATGGTAGAGCACTGGCCTGGAGCAAAAATGCTTAGGGACAGTAAACAGGACCAAGCCCAGGACCAACACATACAAACACTCACACACACACACACACACACACACACACACACACACACACACACACACACACACACACACACACACACACACACACACACCTGTAATCCTAGCTACTCAGGTGGCTGAGATCTGAGGATCATGGTTCAAAGCCAGCCCGGGCAGGAAAGTCTGTGACTCTTATCTCTAATAAACCACTAGAGAACTGGAAATGCTGCTGTGGCTCAAGTGGTACAAAGCTCGCCTTGAGCTGAAGAGCTGAAGGACAGCGCCCAAGCCCAGAGTTCAAGCCCCATGACCAACAAAAAAAAAAAAGAAAACAATGTGAGAATGATACTCATCTGTCTTTGTCAAACTGAAATATTCTGGAGGAGAGAAAAACACATTTCAGAAAAATTACAATTGTGTCTAAGTTTTGGCCAAAGGGCATCTCCTATTTCTTTGATCAATATTGATTTAAAACTCAATATATTTCACAATGTATAGAGTGATAGCCAAAAGTTTGTATGAAGTAGAAAAAACAGTAGATTTGGAATATTTCTATTTCTTGCAAAAGAAATATTTAAAACAGGATGTCAAGGGAAAAGATATATAGAACTGCTGAAGACTTATTTACTGACAAGCCATGTGATGGTTATTTTATGTTCATTATCGTTTTTAATATTTGTAGTGGTCCCTTTTTAAAGATAAAAACAACATTTAAGCAAAAAAAACTTGTAGAAAATAATGTTTATTTTCACAATAAATTCTGTTTAGAGTATCAAATCTTTTTTCTTTCCTTGACATAATTCCTCTTAATATAATATTAGATTCATGTACATTTATTACATCATATACTAAGACAAACGAAAACTAGGGCAAATTTATCTTTTCTTAATTGAAATGAATCTCCACATTGAGAGTGATTTTAAGTTGCCATATTTTATTGTAATGTTCTAAGGCTCTGAGCAAACAATAGTGCAGGTATGAATCTCAATAAGAACACATTTGTAAAAATAACACAGATATTGAAAATCATAGAAGAGGCTCTATGATTTGGAAAAATAGTTTGCCATTCTTGTGATTTTCTTAAATGTTTCTTAGTGGTGTTTTAATTTTTTTAGGTATTACAGGCTCCATATAATATAGTTCCCATAAGCTGCAAAATTTTAAGAAAAGACCATTCAAGTCATATAAACAATAATTTCTCCTAAATGTCAGAATGTTTAAAAACAGGAACAACAATATAAGAAGCATACCCAAATGATCACAAACAAGACCACACTAAAGCTACAAGCACGAGTATGTTTATTGCAGCATTATTTACCATAGCTAAGATATGGAACCAACCCAGATGTCCCTTAGTAGATGAACGGATCAAGAAACTGTGGTATATCTACACAATGGAATTCTATGCCTCCATCAGAAAGAATGACATTGCCCCATTTGTTAGGAAATGGAAAGACTTGGAAAAAAAATTGTATTAACTGAATTAAGCCAGGCCCAAAGAAACACAGGCCCCTGGTTTCCCTTAATTTCAAAAACTAGTATATGTCTGAGTCAAACAGAAAAGGTCAGATAAGTTGATGTTAGGAAAATGAACCCTAAAATCTGTATTCAAATGTTTTTTTCTTTCATGCGATTGTTTCTAACACATTTATAAGATGATTTCTTTGTTGCTTTGTATGTCCCTCCCCCATAGTATAACCCCTTCTTTCACTGTATTTGATGTTGGTATAATTTGTGGAGGGAAAGGGAAAAAACAAATCGTTTAAATAGGATACAGGTGGACCCATTGCAACAGTGAGATGTACAAGTTGTTATGTCGAAAAAAGAACTTTACAACTTTGGTGGGAGGGGGGCAGGAAGGGAGGAGGATTCGGTGGAGGGGGGGACGGGGAGGAGGAGAATGGGAAGGGATGGGAAGGGGAAACAAAGGAGGAGGCTACAATGCTTGATGAGAAATGTACTCATCATCTTGTCCATGTACTTGTAACTCCTCTGTACAGTATTTTCACAATAAAAAAAAATAAAAGAAGCAAGAGTAAGGATTCAATCAGTAGCACACTGATCCCAGGTTCCTCTCAACTGCTGTTATTCTTCTGGTGTTTATTCATAGATGTTGGAATTCTGATTCATAAAATTAATGAATTAGCCCAAATTCTTTGTGGCTTAAAACTGGGTAGAATCCTACCTTGTGTTACAATGTCAAGAAGAATTAAATATGCTTTCTTTCTACTGTAAATTCTTTTTCAAATCTGACCCCAGTTTTTTCTAAATAAAAATTATGTTGGCAGGAGTATGCAAAAGAAAGAGCCTATGGCAGATATTACTTTTCAAGATGACTTTCTCATCAATCATTCTCTTCTATAATCTTTTCTTCAGGTGTACAATTCAGACTCTTCTTTCATGGTCTCACACACTTGCTTTAATCCTCTTACCTCTCAGAGTGGTACTGGAAGCTCAACAATATCTTCAATTATTGCCCTTATCATTTTGGAATTGTGAAGACCATCATGGGAAGAACATGTGGATGTTGTTAGAGAAGTGTCTAGAAATACTGAATCTTGTAGAAAATGTGGAGGTTACATTTTTTTAGTATCCCTTAGGGCTCATGTTTTTGGTTTATTCATTAGTTTGTTTTTGTGCATGTCCTGGGGCTTGACCTGAGGCTGTGAGTGCTGTCCCTGAGCTTTTTTGCAAGACTACTTATTGCTCTACTACTTGAGCTACAATTCCAACTTAGGTTTTTTTGGTAGTTAATTGGAGAGAGGAGTCTCATGGGCTTTCCTACTGGATTGGCTTAGAAGAACAATATTAAGATCTCAGCCTCCCGATTAGTTAGGATTACAGACATGAGTCATTTGCATCTGAATGGGCTCATATTTTTAACCACAAATTTCTGAGCCCCTCCCCTATTCTCCCCCAATTCACTTCAAATTATTCAGTTAATTGCATTGAACCACAGCCCAGTGCTCACTTCAAGTTTAATGTTCTGAGACTTCTAATTAGAAGTGAGACAAAAAAAAAAAAAGAAGAAGACAAATTTCAGCTATTCCTATGTTCAAATTAAAGCATTGGTCTAAATGATAATTGGTCCCCATCTTTTTTTAGCAGTAATGTTCAGGGGGATGATTTTAATGTGGTTTGGAAGCATCTATCTTTTTAGGTGTGTTAACACTCTCCTTGAAGTCTTGTTTTAGCTATTCAATTATCTCAATATATTTTGTTCCTCTAGAGAAAGTACAAAGGTAAATTATACATTAACTTTACAAATTCCAAACCAAAATTATTCAAAGAGCATTTTTTAATGTATGAGAAAAGTAATTACAAAATTAAATGGAAATTTTGCTAACTTTTGAAGACAAACAGATTAAATGCTAAGACTATGCAAACCTATAGTATTCATAATGTGTTAGCAAATTATAAATTATTACAAAAAGTGGAGCATCCCAAGAGCATTCAGATTTTGAAAAAAAAGCTTTAGATACAGGTATTAAAGAAAATGAGGAAAGTACATTTTTTATAAAACTACTTGAACAGCATAAACATTGAATTTTGTTCCAACCATAATAATGTCTTCTAGAGAACATGTTTTATTTACAGCTTTATTTTGCTTTAACAAAGAATAATCTAACAATGCAGAAACACAAGCTTTAAATTTGCTAAGACACAGATACTAAATTTTTGAATTTTATTAATTAAAATTAAAAGCAGATTTAGTCAGGCTGATGTTACAAATCATACTATGGAGAAGTACATTGACTCTGAAATTTGTTTCAAGTGATAACTGTCCACAAATCCCTATTTCATTTAGGATTAAAGGGATTCTAGTGATTTCTTTATTTATACAGAAAATACTTTTTCTTCTCCTGTTAAATATGCACTATTGCCTTGCATATAGGTTCTGTCATGATTGGGCAATATAGGGACAGAGCCCATCCCACTGAAATTTCCCATGTTTCCTTATAAGTTGGGGGAAAATTGTGATCAAAGGAAGTAAATAAAAGTAGATTAAGCTGTAGCTACATTGTGAATCTGATAAATCTTCTTTTCGTTAAATATATAATTCAGAGAAAATAAATACGATGTCACCTCTTTTATTCTTCTTATTAAAGAGTAGTCTGTGGGTTTGGGGTTTGGGAAGGAATTGTGAGGAAATGAAAATAAATGGTTGTTCTAGAAAGTGCTCACTGCCTAGAATAATAAAGACCTAGGTTTGATCAACAAATCATGAGTGCCATTGGCATGTTATAATGGGTCCAGAAATAATGAAAGAAGAAAGATGATTTTCTGAAAGCCAACCCTCAAGCCAGTCCACTTTATTCATTAGGACACTTATCTTACAATGTGATATAACAGAGAGAAATAGTAAACACTAAATAAAATTTTCTGATCTTGCTAAACCCCATTTAACTGGATTACAATTCATCTGTAGTTTTCCATCATAATATTGGAGCTTGCCAGCTCTGGTCTAAACCCTCTACTGCTTACTACTGAGATATTCTCCAATCCCCACATCCAAAAGTATTCTATTGCCAGTCTGGTTTCTACACTACACTATAGATCTCTGCACTTAAATTATTTCTTGTCAATATAGGAAAAAAGATAGAACCAACACAGCTAGCTATATTTCTTCCATGGACACTCTTGGCCATCTCAGTGACTACCATTAAAAATTCATTCATTACTACAATCCCAAACTATCAATCCCCCTTATTTATTTTTATTTTTAGCTCATTGTATGTGTCTAATCCTTCATCAAGCACTGGGAATTCTGCTACCAAAATACAAAATAGAAAATATATAATATATGCCAGAATATATGCCAGCTATACATTGGTTGAAACCATTATATTTTCTTGTTTGATCATGTCTGTCACTCTACTACTTGAGCCACATCTCTAGTCATGGATTTTGCTGAATAATTGAAGATAAAAGATTCAAGGATTTGTCTGCCTTGGCTGGCTCTGAACTGTGATCCTATTGGTTCTGTTTTCCTGAATTGCTAGTATTGTAAGTATGAAATACCAGTGCCTGGGCTTTATCTCTCATTTATTAACAAAACTTTTTCATATTAGCTCATTACTTCCCCCCAAATGTATTTATTTTATATTTAGCTAACCATTTGTTTTATAAAAAATAATTTATATTTCATGGTTGCCATTTTAGGCCCTTATCAAGTACAGGAAAAGAAAAAGAATGGAAATGTAATTTGGCAGAGAAAGAGAGAGAGAAAGAGAAGAAGGAGGACAAGGAAGAGGAGGAGGAGAGGAAGGAGGAGAAGCAGGAGGAGGAGGAGAAAGAAACAGAGACAGAGAGAAACAGATACAGAAAACACAGGAAGAGGGAGGGGGGAAAGAGAGAAAAAACATGTATGAGTAAAAAACAGTGACTAAGACAGAAAATGTCAAGAAACATACACATTACCTTACTCATGTAACTGTAAGTACCCTCTGTACAGCATCTTTACAATAATTAAAATTTAAAAAAATTTTAAAAAGAAAAATATTTAAAAAATAATTTAAGGTATTGATTCATATTACTATTTGATATTTTAATCACATGAAAGGCATGCTGTCTTAAATATCACCAGAATAGGTCAATAATAGATATTGCTATTCTTAAAACAGGCAAACTTGATAACTGAAAATGTGTGTAATATAACAATATTTTCAAATTCTCATTTTGAATATAGGCCAGGGGAAAAGGAATAGTACATAAATTTGAAAGATAGGATTGTGGTGCTCACTTTGGTAGCCTATGTACTAAAATGGGAACGATGCCGAGATTAGCTTAGCCTCTACACAAGGATGATATACAAATTTGTGAAGCATTCCTTCCTGTTTTCTGTATGCTGATAACAAGAAAAACATGGCTGAAATCAGGACAGCAATTCCATTTGTAATAGCCCCACAAAACACAAAACAAAACAACCACCTAGGAGTTAACTAAAGAAGTGAAGGATCTCTATGATGAGAACTTTAAAAACCTGGAAAAGGAAATCAAAGCAGTACTAAGAAAATGGAAAATGCCTCCCATGATCCTGGACTGGGAGGATTTACATTGTGAAAATAGCAATACTACCAAAGGTATTTACAAATTCAATGTGATATCTATCAATATCCCAACCTCATTCTTCAATGAAATAGAAGAAGCCATACAAAAATTCATATGGAATAATAAAAGACCCCAAATAGCAAAATCAATCCTTAGCAGAAAAAACAGTGCTGGAGAAATATCAATACCAAATTTCCAACCCTACTACAAAGCCATAGTAATCAAAACAGCTTGGTTCTGGCACAAGAGAACCTGAGAACCAATGGAATAGAACTGTAGACCTAGAAATGAACCCACAAACCTAAACCCACCTAATATTCGATAAGAGAGCTAAAGTAGAATGGAAGAAAGACAGCCTCTTCAGTGAATGGTGCTGGCAAAATTGGTTAAACACCTGTAGAAAACTATAGCTTGATCCTTTTATATCACCCTGCACCAGAATCAATTCTGAATGGATCAAAGACCTCGAAGTTAAAGCAGACACCTGAAAACATTACAGGATGGAATAGAGGAAGCTCTAGGGCTCCTTGGCAGAGGCTGGATTTTCTTAATAAAGACCCCGAAATGTTTGCAACTATCATTTTTAATTATTGGCTACAGAAGCCTGACTTTAAAATAATATAAACGGATACTTAAATGAACTCTGATTTGCTTAGGACTCAGTTTCCTGACTAGCTAGATGCTTGGTAAATTAACAGAAAACAAAATTTATATTAATAACACAAAGTATTTTCTTTAAGCCAGCTTCTTGTAAATGTTAAATAAGAGCAAAATATTTTGAGACCCAGAATTAGGTGCTGTAATAACAGGATAAATTCCAAGATAATTATAAATTAAAACCAACTTAATCACATGAAAAAAAGACCCAGAAACAACAAATCTAAGAAAGGTTGGACAAATAGGATTGCATGAAACTGCAGAGCTTCTGCATGGCAAAGGACATAGCGAGCAAGATCAATAGAAAGCCCACGGATTGGGAGAAGATCTGATTAGCCATACAACAGACAAGGGTCTCATATCTAAAATATACCTGGAACTCAAAAAATTAAATCCCCCAACAACAAATCTTCAAAGAAACAACTGCCCAATAAATAAGTGAGCTAAAGACTTAAGAGAAACTTCTCTGAATAGGAAATAAGGATGGGCAATAGACACATGAAGAAATGCTCAACCTCCCTAGCCATAAAAGAAATGCAAATCAAAAGAACATTGATTGAGATTCCACCTCACCCTAGTAAGAGCAGCTATAATTAAGAAATCTAATAACAACTGATGCTGGAGAGGATGTGGCCAAAAGGGACCCTACTGCATTGTTGGTGGGAGTGTAAACTTGTTCAACCACTCTGGAAAGCAGTATGGAAGTTCCTCAAAAGTCTATACATAGAGCTCCCCTATGATCCAGCAATCCCACTTTTGGGCATTTACCCAAACAATCACAAACAAGATGATGCTAAAGCTACCAGCACAATTATGTTTATCAAATCATTACTCACCATAGCAAGGATATGGAACCAACCCAGTTGTTCCTTAGTAGGTGAAGGGATCAAGAAAAAAATATATATATATATGAATTCTCTGCCTCCATCAGAAAGAATGACATTGCCCCATTTGTTATAGGAAGACTTGGAAAAAATTATACTAAGTGAAGTAAGCTAGACCCAAAGAAAGTAAGCTAGACCCATGGTTTCCCTTATTTGCAATAACTAGTATGTGTCTAGTATAATCTTACCAGATAAGCAGAAAAGGTCAAAAGCTATGACCATATAAGATGATGACAAGCGAAATGAACCCTAAGATATGGACACAAGAGGTTTTTACTTTGCTTTTGTTGTTTCTAATGTACTATGTGATTTTTTTTGTTTCTTTTGTATGTATAACCTCTGTTGTCACTGTATTTGATTCTGGTACCCTGCATCTTGTATATACATATTTCTAATTTGGGTAGGGGAAAGGAAATAACAAAATGCTAAAACAAGAATACAGGCTGACTCATTTAACAATGAGACACTATGGTGAAAAGGAATTTTACAACTTCATTCCGAGGGTGTGGGAAGGAGGAGCTGGGGAGGTGTGGAGGGAAGGGATAGTAGGGAAAAAACAAAGGAGGGGGTAACAATGTTCAATAGGAAATGTACTCACTACTTTACTTATGTAACTGTAACCCCTCTGTAGAGTATCTTTACAATAAAATATTTTTAAAGAGGCAAAAAAAGAAAGATACAATTGTGCATTCTACATTTATGTTGGAAATGATCTGTATAACTTGGGTTTAGAAAGTAGGATAAAATTGAGGGAAAGGGCAACAAGTTTGACAAGAAATGTACTTATTACCTTACTTATGTAACTGTAACTAACTCCTCTGTACATCTCCTTGACAATAAAAAATTAACAAAATAGAAAAATCTTACACAATTAAGATAGGAACAACTGACTAAAATCTATGTATGCTATATGAACTACTTTGCATTTTTTAAGTGAAAATAGAAAATTTTGAGCTCAGGAAGGTGGATTATATGATAACACCAGAGCTTCTTTATTCGGATGTTTCGAGACTGTGTTCATGCCAGTACTGAAACTCTTCCACAGGTGACTCTGTGGTTCTGCTTTAAACATGCATATCAGAGAAAAACCTATTCATATAAACAGTACATATGTCAAATATACCTATATTTTAAAAAAAATATGCAATGGTAACTTAGCTAACGGTGATCAGAGAACATACCTTGCTTGATTCTTTACTTGTGCTCCTATAGATATATTTGTATGTGTTGGAAAACTTTGTGCAGTTTCTTTGATCACCATATCTAAATATACCTAAATATATTTTATTATTTCAGATGATGGTGCCTGTCCATTAAACGAGCAACTGTGGTAAGTTGCTTATTGTCTTCTCAAAATTATGTGTGATGTGTGATGCTTTTCTTTACTGAGATTTACAAGTATCTTTTATCCCTATATAAACTTTGGCCAAGTTTGTTAAATGTTGTTAACCAACCCAATAGACATTTTACAATGTTTTATGGCACTTTTTTTCCAGTTAAAACTGACTAGCCTTCAACTTGATTTCATCAACACAGCCTTTTATTTTCACAGATATTTCAAGCATTTCCTTTCAAACTTTAAATTTTTCAATCAATTAGGAAAATAATATCCTGTCAGTGAGTTTAATTAGCTACAGGAATATTTTACAGTGTTTATATTGATACCAAAACACTAATCATTTGGAGTCATAAATATTTTTTGTTTTCTCCATTAATCTTACAAGAGAAAGAAGAAAAATAATGTACATGTTTTAATTTGCATATTGCCTTACACTACTATAATTATCATCAAAAGATAACATATGTTGGTTTAGTTCTTCTCACCCTAATTCACCTCTGGAGAAGTTGCAATCCTTTTATGTTATCTTAGAAATCGAAGCCCCACATTTCAGCATGCTTTTCAAAAGACTGGCAAATTGGCATTTTCAAAGATCCTCTGTGCATTGCCAAACATACGAACAGACAACTTTACCTTATACTTTTTGAGGGTTTACTAATTTACAATAGATTGAAAAACAAGGTTGCATTCTCTTTTACTCAATTACAATTAGGACAAATGCTATGTAAGGGTACTTTAAATTTCATTGTCTCCCTTCCCTCAGATTAGACTGCTTGATAAAATAAGAGATGCCAGTATAGGTGCTGGTTTGAAAGGAAGACAAGAAAAAGACTGGAGATAAAAGAAATATTTACAGTAATCCTGGTTTAGAAAAAAAGAGTAGAAAACTATTGGGGTAATATATGGGATATAGCATAGAAAATAGAAAATGTTGGAGCAAAAATTAGAATACAAGTGCTCTTCAAATCATAATCTAATCTACTTATGAATTATCTGAGCTATTTTGTTAAAAAGTAAAGACTTGTAAAGTAGCTCAGAGGTAAGTGAACTCTCAGTGATGTCCAAATGGCTGGCCTGCAAACTGCCCTGTGAATAGAAAGGCATGTCATCCGTTCCCTGTGTGTCCTCTCCAAGATACTCCAGTCACCACATTAATTTTCATGTATTTGATTTGGATTAGGTTTTAGGTACTTTTTTGTCACATGCAAAGAATAAACTTAGACTAAAGCAAAAATGCCCAGTTTTTAGAGAAGCCATACAGGAAAAGATCTAGTTAGTTGATAGCTACCCTGTATTGTTCCCCGATTTCATTACCTGGTAAATCTAGGATATATTGTAAGGGCTCCAACAAAAAAAAGGTCAAACTCTTTGTTTCCAATAATGTTCAAGTGAACAAGAATTAAGAATTTATTTAAAAGTATATCTTTCTAATATGATATTTTCAAAGAGAATCATATCACCATCTTGCAATATTGTACAAAGCAATGGGGTGATCATGGGACTATATGGTACTATTTAAGTAGACATCACTGCCATTTTTTTTTGTTTGAAAGTACTTTTGCTCAGAAAATGTAATAAAATGCTATGGGTTTTGCATCCCATTCTGTTAATATGAATGCTGCAAAGACTAAGTGTTCAACGTACTCAGACTTCAAGAGAATTTATGAGGAAAAAGTGGCTCTGGAGTAGGCAAGATGGGTCAGTAACTGTACATTGCAGAGCCAACAGGGTTTATCTACTTGGATGAAGAAATCTGAAAGACTTTTTAACTGTACATTGTTATAGGAGCCTGAAGAAGGCCATTGGAATAAAATTTCCAAAGTCAGTGGCAAGATTTCTGCATTAGGAAATGGAGTGAGCACACTGCCTGAAAGTGGCTCATGAGTACCCACTCTTTATATAAACTCTCCTGTCATGTTGCCAATGCTGCTTTGTAGACCACACTTTGAGCACCAAGGTCCTACCAACACTCATGAGTTGGTCCTTCTGTTTCTGCAAATGTCAACATCATAGGGGAGTAGTCACTGTCTTCTATAAAAGATGAAAAGAAGGAAGAGAAAATCAGAAAGATAAAAATATATACAAATGTACATGGTGTAACACTAGGCTAAAATTTGGAACTGTCTACATTATTGCATAGATCAAAGGAAACTTTCCTAATCCAAAAATATTCATCTTGTGGTATCATAGATTACCTGAACTTGCACCATTAATATTTGTTTGATTTCACTGTACTTAGAAGGTAACTGTAAAAGCATGGAGGATCAGAGATTATTCTGATCAAGAATGGATTTGGAAAGTCATTGTTTTAGATCATATACTACTACCATTCTTTGGCATGAAATAAATCCCTCTTTTTAAAATAAGATATTGGTGACCAGCAGATTGCTATATAAAAAACCATCACCACCATCACAACCAAGAAAGAGTATAAGATACTTTTTACTTTCTAGGCACTGGTCTGAAAGTTCTGTATGCATTAGATAACATGAACTATCATTATCCTTTAGACATATAAAGAAACTATGACAGACAACTGTTGATCTGATCCAACTCACATAGTTGGTAATAGTAGAATTAGGTTTTATACTCCAGTGTTCTGACTCTATATTCCAGGTTTTGATAAACTGTCCATCAGCTTTTAATTGTCTCCTGTATTGAGCAAACATTTTGGGACAGCATCAATATTCTAGACAGGTTTTAAGATTCTAGTAATAGAATAACAAGGATCACTTCATCTATAGAACTGGCTCTCTAGTGAGAGGTAGAGACCTTGGTTTAGAAGAACCAAGGTAGAGACCTTGGTTTAGAAGAGACAAAATGTATTTTAAAACCCTCACACTAATGACAAGAAAATATGGATTGAAATGCGATGGTTATGTGTATTTTCTGGATGATTAGTGAAAATATCTTCAATAATATAACCAAAAATATCAATGTAGATAGATGTACAAGTGATACTTTTATTACTTGACTTTACTAAGCAGAATGAAAGCAGTGTTTGTGGTGTGTATGTATGTATGTGTGTGTGCATGTATGTGTGTGTGCATTTGATTTAAGAGATGAAACCAAATACTAGTAGCAGGTACTAGGATTACATGCTTGTAATCCTAGGATTACAGTTGGAAGATAGCCCAGTAGGAAAGGCCTTGAGACTCTTATCTTTTATCAACTACCAAAAAAGTTGGAAGTGGAGCTGAGGCTAAAGTGCTAGTGATCAAGAAAGCTCAAGGACACTGCCCAGGCCATAGGACCAGCACCCCCACACACAAACAAAAAGATGTCATAGTGAGAAAGCTTGACTTTCCCCATGATAGTGGACATTAAGAGCCCTGGGAATGTAGTAGCTCACATTGGTGGCAATGTTGGTGGTGTTAGTGCTGACACAGGTTCTGATAGTGGTGGTACTGACATAACCTTATGATGGCTATGATGATGGACTTGTTGGTAACTTTTATCATTCATGAAGTACTTACTATTGCTAGGTATTGCAATGAATCCTTCCTATCCACTATCATATTTTCTCTATTTCACCACTTTCTGAGGTCATTTGGTTATTTCTCACAGTGCAGAACTGCAGGGTTTGATCATGAAAAAGCTCACACAATTTATCTGTCACATAGCCAGGCAAATATATATTATGTATCTATTGCTACCACCATTTTTATTCCTCATGATTCAGTGTGATGACTGGGCAGCTACTCTGTCCCATGAGTTATTGGCTGGATCCCTCCATTCATCTAGGACCTAAAGAGGTTCCATTTCCTTCTTTTATTCTGGCATTTTTTTCCTGTTACATTCCACGATAATAATCTCTAATGGCTTTCACATAACATGAAGTTTATTTCCATGGAGTGATGGAAAGGACAAGTCCCATTGCAAGTGCCTCTCCTTGTACCATAATTGCTAAAGTATCACTGGTCAAAATAAGCAACACAGCCAATTGTTGAATCAATATAGAAAGAAAGCAGACGAAGGCACAGCTGCCTGGAGGGTGGTCCTGGCTATGACAGCAGAGAACACTGATCTGGTCACTATGGTGTAGCTGCAGGAGGTGCATTAGAGGACTCAGTCTGGAGTGGGTCAAAAATATCTTTAAAAGCAAATTGCATCTCTGCCAAACGTGTACAGACTCTTCCTATTCCCTGACCAATACATTAAATTGTCAGCTATATAATATTTATATCATGGTAGATATTATCAGTAATATAGTGATACTTAAAGTAGATGTGTGCAAATACTGTGATAAGACACCTGTGATCTTTATATAAGAAATGCTGATACTCAGGAGGCTGAGATCTGAGAATCGCAGTTCAAAGCCAGCCCAGGTAGGAAAGTCCGTGAGAATCTTATCTCCAATAAACCACTAGAAAACTGCAAGTGGTGCTGTGGCTCAAGTGGTAGAGCACTTGCTTTGAGCTGAAGAGTGCAAGGACAGCGCCCAAGCCCAGAGTTCAAGCCCCATGACGGGCAAAAGAAGAAGAAGAAGAGCAGGAGGAGGAGGAGGAGGAGGAAGAAGAAGAGGAAGAAGAAGAAATGTTGATGCCCACATAAAACAAATGTCATCAGGATAATTGTATTTTATTTGCTATATTTTCTCATTGAGATTAGAAGTGAAAATGGAAAGAAGCTTAGATAGATAGATAGATAGATAGATGGAAAAGAAAGAGATGGAGAAAGAAAAAGAAAGAAATAGAAGGGAGGGAGAGAGGGAGAGAGGGAAGGAAGAAAGAAAAAGAGAGGAAAGAAGGAAGGAAGGAAGGAAGGAAGGAAGGAAGGAAGGAAGGAAGGAAGGAAGGAACGAAGGAACGAAGGAAGGAAGGAAGGAAGGAAGGAAGGAAGGAAGGAAGGAAGGATTGACGTGGTGATCATAAACAATTCACCTGCATTTATGCAGGGAAACTTATCCAAGGTAAAATTTGCTATAGAAAAGTAATATTGAGATAGAGGGTAAAGTTCAAAGCTTGATTTCAAAAGCTTTTAAAGAATCTTTCTATAGTCTGACTATAAAATACACCTGAAGTCAGAATTGGAAAAATTGTGAGATTTTGCAAATTGGATTGTTACTAAATTCCCTAAGTTAGGATCCCATTCTCCAAAATATACATTTGAAGCAGAAACAGGAGGGAAGAAGTGATTCTCTGTTCTCGTTTGGATTACCAAATTATATCTTAATGTAATTCTCAAAGCCTATCCCCAAAGCATGCAAAATAGTCTTTGTTCTGGATTGAGAGCTTTCAGAATGTTCTAGAGTCAGAAGATTTAGAAGACAAAAAGATTTTTTGCTGTTCTCAAGAGCCTATCTTAAATATGGAGCAGTCTCTTACTTGTAAGGCTATAATTTTGGATGGGAAGCAGACAGAAACTCAAAGGACCTGTCAGGATAACAACTACAAAACAGAGATCCTCCCCTGTACCCTTATCCAGAGTTTTATCACCATGGTCATCAATTTCTCAGTTTATTGCACCACATACCCTCACAAGAGGGCCAAGGAGAATCTGATTGTCCAATAAGAGTGTAATGAAATACAGAGTTTTGCCTCATTGCTTCTCAGGCCATTTTTTTCCCCCAGAACTCCATAGAGAACATTTGTCTTCAGGACTATAAATTTTGTACTTTTTACCAGCTCTAAATGTTCTCTATTGCTTAAGAGTAGTAGGGATCAACAGCCTATTCCCATCATTTAGGGACTAACAATGTGTAAAATTGAATGAATTCAATATGACTGCCACTCAAGGGTTACCCCTGTGAACCAAAATCTTCTTTAAATTTTGAAATAAATTCTAAACACAAAGGCAGAGAGCAACAAAACTGTATGAGGGTGGGGGTGGGGAACATATCTTGCTGTCTTAGAGAATGGAAGGAAGTATAGTAACATTCTTTTTTTTGTTTTGTTATGAATAGAAGCAAGGTCCAGTTCTGTTTTACTAGTCAAGAAAAATAAATCCACATTAATAAATGGAAGAGAACTGATGCCCTAATATATAAAACAAGGATTTCTAAGTTGCACCAACAAAATAATTGGGTACTTGTACAAATGCAGAACCACATGGTCCAAATTCTAATTTTGTGTATGCAAAACAGGTAACTGTGCAATCAAATGGGTGTCTTTGATTAAAATCATTTTAAATGTAAATTTTTCATTTGCTGGAGTAGTCATATTTTGGCATGTGCATGCATAATTAGCAATGTGAAACGGTCAGACAAGTTGATGTTAGGTGAAATGAACCCCAAGATAAGGACTCAAATGGTTTTTCTTTCTTGCTATTGTTTCTAACATATTTATAAGATGATTGCTTTGTTGCTTTCTTTGTTCCTCCCCCACGGTATAACCCCTGTTTTCACTGTATTTGATGTTGGTATAATTTGTGGAGGGAAAGGGAAAAAACAAATGGTTTAAATAGGGATACAGGTGGACCCATTGCAACAATGAGATGTACAAGATGTTATGTCGAAAAACAAACTTTACAACTTTGGCAGGGGGGTAGTTGGAAATGGGAGGGCAGGGATGGAACAAAGGAGGAGGTAACAATGCTTGATAAGAAATATACTCTTACCTTGCTCATGTAATTGTAACCCCTCTGTATGGTATTTTCACAATAAAAACTGATTAATAATAAAAAATAATTAGCAATTTTTAATTTAAAGTAGCCTCCTGGCAGAAACAATTTTAACTAGTAGACATAGACATTGTATTTTATATATTAGTGAAATGTTATGTTTTTTATTTTTAATAATCATATTTTTTCATTTTAAAGATAATATTTTTCATTCTTTGTCAATGTCATTTAGAAATTAGAACAATTTTAGCTTCTTTTTTGAAACCTGGTTATACAAATCCTTTGGAAATCATTGCTGATACATCATATGTGGATGTGTATTCAATCTGGAGGTTTATTCCAACTGAGAAATCAGAAAGTTGTGACATATATGGCATATCCTTGGCCATATACATAGTTTTCCTTCTCAATTTAGTTAAAATTTCAAGATAAAAGAATTTAGAAATCAGTTCATGCACTTCACATCTGATATTTATCCTTTAAGAAATCTTTAATGGAGCATCTCACTGTTGTTCTCAAAAGATGTAGATTGATAGCATTTTTCAATCAATACTATCTTATTATACATGCAAATTCATTATCTATCATAATATGGACATGTATTTATAATGCATAAGCTCCTAACTCCTGCAACCAGCCTATGAGGTAGACTTCCTATAATTTATAAATAGGAATCTAAGGTGCAGATTACCTGATTCTTTTAGAGTCACAGAGCAACTATTTATCAATGCCAGCAAATGTAGAAAGATTTGCTGCTGTCCCTTAGCTGATGGACTGGTTCTGCCCTAGTTGCTCCCTAAAGGTAGCTGTAATAATACCTAAGCATGCAGAATTTCTTCTTCTTTCTGTAATCTCTTTTACCAAAGACAAAATAATTATTAATAATAATAATATAGGAAGACCTGGAAAATGTATGTTAAGAAAGCCCAAAGCAACATATAAATATATCAGCTGAAGTATGGTAGATTCAAGGTAGAACTGAAATAGTATAATTCCTTAGAAAGACAAAGTGCAAGTTCAACCAAAGAAACACCAGGAAGCAGATGGGGGGAGAATCAATGAGAAAGGGGGAGAATAGTTGAATGAAGAGAAGATAGAGAATGCACTAAAAAATTTAATGTATATCCTACTAAATTAAGAGGAGGGAGGGATGGGTGAGAATGTTGAAAAGCTTTGAAAATTGCTTTGTTAAATCACCACTCCTTTGTACCACTACTTAAAATTTTAATAATAATGACATAATAATAAATAACACAATAATAACAATAATAATAATGCATTCAGAAAATAAAAGCTTCAGGCCTTTCTCCTTTCTTCTTTTCTCCCATTCTTTTTTCTTTTTATCATTTTTGTGAAGATTGGAGAATATTAGAAAACTTATTGCTAAGCCTGGAAAAGCTGTAGGCCAGAGTCACTGTTGACTGATAGATTGAACAAATATTTCCAAGAGCTCAGAAATTTGTTTTTCAATTGCCTTGATCATTATATTAAAATCAAGAAGTGAAGCACTCCATATTCTGATATGTGTGACCTATGGTCAGAACATTCCAATGGCTCTTGAAATTTAGAAAGGAAGCCAAAGTCCTTTCAATGGTTTTCCAAGTTTCAATGGTCTTCTCTAACCTTGTCTCCTACTTCTTTTCCATGCTTATATCACATGAGTTATTCTAGTTCTTTCTACTTTGAGAATCTCTAAGCAATTGCTGATAGGAGGTCCATGAACCTGCTTTCTCCCTCAGCTATGCTTTACACAAGTCAGTTTGTGGCTTCTCCCAGCAATCTACTAGTCACTGGTCAGGTGTTACCACCGTGTTGCTTTCCTACCTTTGTCGTTTCTTATCACACTTAGTCTACTTTTTCTTCTTAGCCTTCAGTGTACTTATCCATCATTTTCTTTTCTAAAAAGCTTGTCCAACTCTCTATATTATATTAAGATCTGTAACTCTGAAGTAGGCTTGGCTAGAATAATCTATGTCTCTGACATGTACTAAGTTAGCAAAGGAAGGTAGAATTTAAAATCACAATTAATAAATATAAATTCTTCAAAAATACAACCATGGGTTTACCTCCAACGGTACAGAGAAAATAGAAATGCAGAGAAGGCACAAGCACAAAACTCTATCTGAAAAACAAACTAGAGCAGAATCCTTGTTTTTTGAAAAATGAATATGCATTATAAAATTATAATTATGAGTGGATAAATATAAAGCAGGTAAAATAAGGCCTTTCTGCTCTATCTTGTTTTTCAGATAGGGTTTGGTGCTTTTGCCAGAGCTGGCCTCTAACCACCATTCTTATCTCCACTTCCCATGTAACTGAAGTTACAGGCATGAACCAATACACCGACCCTATTGTTTTATTCATTGTATATAGGAGAAAATTGAGGCACAGAAAATTTGATATTCCCAATGTTACAAAGAAACAACAGACTCACATTATGAATTGAATATGCAAATTTTTCACTCTAGCATTAATTCTCCTTAAATCAATTCTCCTTAAATCCTGATTAAGATTTCCACTTTAAATATTTTTATTATTTTTCTGAAAATGTGGAAATATCATATTCTTTTATATTCATGATCTCAGAAAGCTCTACTGTGTCTGATAAATCATCTTGGAAGAATTAACAAATAAATGTACATATGCTAAACTCTCTTTGAACTATAGCAAGTGGAATAAAATGTTGTGGGGTTTTTTTTCATTTTTTTTTTATTGTGAAAATACCCTACAAAGAGGTTACAAGTACATTAGCAAGGTAATGAGTACATTTCTTATCAAGCATTGTTGCCTCCTCCTTTGTTTCCTTTTCCCATCCCTTCCCATTTCCCCCTCCTCCTCGCCCTCCCACCCCCGGTTTTTTGACATAATGTCTTGTACATCTCATTGTTGCAATGGGTCCACCTGTATCTCTATTTAACCAATTTGGTTTTTCCCCTCCCCTCCACAAATTATACCAACATCACATACAGTGAAAACAGGAGTTATACCATGGGGGAGGGACATACAAACCAACAAAGAAATCATCTTATAAATGTTAGAAACAATTGCAAGAAACAAAAAAAAAATGTTGTGTTTTTTTTTAACTTTATGTCCTGTGATAGATTTTAGTAGGGAATATTGAAGGCTTTCCTGTGAAGAGGCCTTTTGAATTATATTTTTTCATAATCCTGTGTAAGAACAAGGCTGTAATTGAATGAAGCCTTGGAATCATTTCCTAGAATGACTTTTTAGCAACTGATTGATGCTTGAAAGTAAGGCCAGGTCTGTTTTTGAGGTGTAATTATTAATGTATTTTACAGAGACAAACATTACTACTAATAGTGTGCATTTTCACTTTCAGAAATTGCCAGCACAATAATAAATTTTATGTTCACCTATTTGGAACAGATATGTGATATTTACAAAAAGTCTGAGAAAGAGAAGTAACAGAGGAATTTTTTTCTACCCAACAATCCAGTGTCCTCTAAAACTATCCTGGAAAAAAAAAAAGAGAATGATTTGCCTTAAAAAGAAAACAACCTGGGGCTAGAAAGGTGGCTCAGTGGTAGAGTGCTTGCCTTGCATGCATGAGGCCCTGGGATCTATTCCTCAGCACAACATAAGCAGAAAAAACCAGAAGTGGTGCTGTGGCTCAAGTGGTAGAGCACTAGCCTTGAGCTGAAGAGCTGAGGGACAGCACCTAGGCCCTGAGTTCAGGCCCCACAACTGACAAAAACAAAAAGAAAAAAGAAGAAAAAACTCTGTACCAGAGTTGTATATAAATTATTAAAAATGTCCTCTTTCATGTCAGTTTAAAATTACAAAAATAATCACTTTAAAAAATAATGGACACTGAGGCCTTAACTATGTTTCTGTTTGCTTAATAGAAATTCTCTCAATAAATCTTTTTTTGTATTTTTTTTAATTGTAAAGGTAATGTACAAAGGTGTTAGAGTTACATAAGTCAGGTAATGAGTACATTTCTTTTTGAACAGTGTCACCCTTCTCCCTTATTTTCTCCCATCTTTCCCCTCCCCATCCCCCAAATCTTTGAATTCTTAATAGTAACTTCTGAAAGCAAAGATGAGTATATCTTATTTCAGTACAAATTTGTCCAAGACTTTGTGTTGCAAGAAAGAGATGATCTCATTTAGTTCTTTGGTAACATCCCTTACATTTCCCACTTTCCAGTGGCAAAGTACTTATCACAGTGTGTTTCTGCACACAAGCTACATGCCATACACTAAGGGAGTTCTATTCATTGATTGATAGGATTTAGATATGTTTACAAAATATAATAATTTAAAAATGTAATAATTACTGTCTACTTAGTATCTTTTTTTTTTTGTAGGTCTTAGGGCTTAAACCCTGGGCTTGGGCGCCGTCCCTGCGCTCTTCAGCTCAAGGCGAGCACTCTACCACTTGAGCCATACCACCACTTCCAGTTTACTATTGGCTTATTGGAGATAAGAGTCTCATGGACTTTCCTGACCTGGGCTGGCTTTGAACCATGATCCTCATATCTCAGCCTCCTGTGTAGCTAGGATTACAGGCCTGAGCAACTGGCACCTGGCTTTAGCATGTTTTTTTTTTTTTTTTTCAAAAAAAGTTATATCCTTTCTCAGAGTTTCCAAGAAGATTAAAAGCCCAGTGGGCAATGGGGTAATTCACATCTCTCAAAACAAATACAACTTATGGTCATACAAAGATACAAAATTTTCACACCATCTTTTTTGTTGTTCTTGTTGTTATTGTATAGATGACATACAGAAAGGTTACAGTTATGTAAGTCTGGTAATGAATACATTTTTAAATAAGGAGGTCAGGTCTGGCCAGAGCCATACTGGCCCTGTGGTAGATCCTAGGGTCTGGCATCTGGTCTTCATGCTGGGGCAAGGAAACGCCCTGCCTCCCAGGTGATGGGTGTGCTGAATCCTGGGGGCTAGGCAGGCACTTGACTGGTAGGTTGCTAAATCTGTCAGTCCAGTGCTGAGACTGGGAATTTCTTGTGTACCTGCTTCCTGCACTGACCCTGTTTAGGCCCAGACCAGCCCAGGTGCCATTTTACCATGCCATGGTGTGTCCCAGGGATCAGGTCCTGTCTCTTGTCTCCCGTCTCCTGACTCATCTCTGGTCATCATGGCATCCCAATTCAGCTCTCCATCAGAGCTGAATTGGTTTGTTGGTATTGTTTTTGTTCTTTCTTTCCTCTCTGGCCTGTTTCTTAACCATGTTAAGTGTATTTGGGGGCTGCAGGCCTTTGTAACAACTGGCTGCCTGCAGTCTGCTAACTATAATAAAGACTCCAATATTCCATCTGATAATTCACCTTACAACAATTTCTTTTTGGAAAGTATCAACCCTTCCCTCACTCTCTCAGTTTTTCCCTCCTATCCCTACCTACAAGTTGCATAGTTCATTTTCAACATAGTGGCTAGTGAGTAACACTGCAGCATTTGTTCATCCTTTGTCCCACCATTTCTGCCCCCTGCTTTGCCCTCCCAAAGGCAGTCGTTGGCTGTTTCTCCTCAAGTTGCTATTGATTAAGATTACTGAACACTGGAGCTGGAAAGGTGGCTCAGTGGAAGAGTGCTTTCCTTGCATGCATGAAGCCCCTGGGTTCTATTCCTCAGCACCACATAAGCAGAAAAAGCTGGAAGTGGTCCTGTGGCTCAAGTGGTAGAGTGCTAGCCTTGAGCTGAAATGTTGAGGGACAGTGCCCAGGCCCAGAGTTCAAGCCCCATGACCGACAAAAAAATTTTAAAAATAGTGAATACAGCTAAAATCCACTTATTCTTATTGCTATGTTCTATAATATTGTATTACAACATATTCAGCCACTCTATGTAGCAGGCCATTTGAATTATGAGCACAAGAACATGTCCTTCACTGCTGTTTTTGTTTTCTTTTTATTTTGCCTTGTTTGTTTTTTCTCTCAATAATTCTTAAACACTGAAGTGAATTACTAGAATAACTGATTTTTGTTAATAAATAACTGATGAATGTGGCCTGCTGCACTTCTGGGTCTTCACTATGTTTCACATGAACACACTGGAAGTGTGAGAAGCCAAAGCAAAAATGCTGTTTTAGTTTAATGCATAACTTCAGTTAGAACACTCATATGCACAGACTTGCTATTCACTCCAAAGCTAAGAAGATTAAATGAGTTTATGGACACGAAATAGGTATAAAGATGCCTGCTTTAGTGAAGGTTCACTCCCTTCCCCAGGATTCTAAGATCAATCCTTGCTTCTATTCCATTTGACTAAGGTTTGTCACTTTGGGCATCTATACACTTAGACTTAGTCATACTACAGAGTCAGTAAAGGCCTGTGGGTTAAAATATGTGTTTATTAAAAGAATCACTAGCCTTAGTTCAATCACTTTCCTGATGTAGGTGTGAAAAGATTAGTCTGTTGTGACTCTTAACCCGAGGCAGGCCTAAAATAAAGGCAGATTCTACAAACCTGTTAAAATACTTGTGCTAGATTGTCTAGTACTTTGCTCTCTTGCCATTTATCTTACTCTTTTCTTGTTTATCTCACTTTCTGGACTGTGCCTGAAGGCTGTTCATCAAAGGGAGAAGAAAGTATGTATCCTGAGGGAAAAGAGGGATTGTGAATAATGGATGCTGGACAGAAACCTCTAGCTATCTTCACAGTGCCTGATTCCAAATGAGAATGGGTGGAAATGTAAACAGTTTTAAGGACTTTCAGACAAGTAGCTGCTTCTTACCTGAAGACAGACTTGAGGACCCACGATTCTTTTTTTTTTTTTTTTTGGTCCGGTTGTGGGACCACGATTCTTTTTTATGTTGATATCAAGTCTGCTTGAAGGAAGC
Organism: Dipodomys ordii; assembly: GCF_000151885.1. Classification (NCBI taxonomy): domain Eukaryota; kingdom Metazoa; phylum Chordata; class Mammalia; order Rodentia; family Heteromyidae; genus Dipodomys; species Dipodomys ordii. The sequence continues at coordinate 6,517,886 of NW_012267309.1, read as the reverse complement.
AGAGTCAGTAGTGCCAAATTCATACCATGTGAACTCAGAAGATGTTCTAAAGTTGGATTGTTTAAAATCTTCTATCTTTAGATTTGTCATTATATTGTGGATTTCCTAGAATGTAGATTTGAAATTTGGCCAGCTTGTTCAGTTTAAGGGAAATTTCTCACCATCTGTTGACCCAGGATTGTTGCTGGTAGTTAAAAATACTGAAGAATTGTCCATGTTATTCTTGCTGACTTTACTTTTCAAAGGACAAGTTTTGTTGTTGCTTGAGACCATGAGCAGCATCTTGTACTATTTTCTGATGAGAGATGAAAGGGTTAGTTATCTTTAGTCCTGTCAAAGGTCTTTGAATATGTTTCTTGTTAAGCCTCAATTCAGAAACAGATATGTTTTCATATCTCAGAGCTCTTTAGAGTTTATGAAACTTGTCACTTATTAAGTAAAAACTTCCATTGGGATATCAATAAAAATTATTTACAGTCAGGTTTCTTTTAAACTGAGTTAATGGGTTTGGGAGCTCAAGTGAAATTTAATTTCATACTCCTAAACAGTATTTAGGTTAATACATTTATGACATAATTGCATAAATACTAAAATTTTAAATCTTAATTTGATTAATAAAAAAAGTCTTGTGTTTCGGTACTCCTAAATAAAGTTGTCCATATGTAAAGTCACATTTTACAGCTTAGTGAAAATTATCAATGTCTGTAATAGCAGTTATCCAATCATTTGCTTATTAGGAAAACTAAGCTTTATATATTATAAATGATAGTAGAATGTTGAATTTGAATATGATTTTCTTCAATCTTGAACATAAAATAGGGATTATTTAAAGTTTTTAAACACTGAAATATGTAATATAATAAAAATGAATCACAGTGTAATAAAATGTCAGGATCTAATAATGATAAGGCTTTGAGAGTTTCTCTTTGCTCGTATTTTACATTATGAAAATCATTTAATACCAAATTTTATAAAAAGCATTTCCCTTCTACCTTTAGAGACATTCTATTTTATTTTTGAGGTGATAAAGTATCCAAAGCACAAAATGTATCATTTTAATCATTTTCAACTGTGCATGCAATCCATTGGCATTAAGTACAGTACCATTGTTGTGTAAATGTGATTGCTATCTATCTCCAGAGTTTCATTGGTGTTCTAAGCTGAATTTCTATGCTATTACACAATAAAATACTCATTCCAGCCGGGCGCTGGTGGCTCACGCCTGTAATCCTAGCTACTCAGGAGGCTGAGATCTGAGGATCGCAGTTCAAAGCCAGCCGGGGCAGGAGAGACTGTGAGACTCCTATCTCCAATAAACAGCCAGAAAAACGGAAGTGGCGCTGTAGCTCAAGTGGTAGAGTGCTGGCCTTGAGCTGAAGAGCTGAGGGACAGCGCCCAGGCCCAGAGTTCAAGCCCCACGACTGACAAAAAATAAATAAATAAATAAAATACTCATTCTCCAAGCCATTGGTACCCAACATTCCACCTCTCATTCTTTCCAGAAATCTGACTAGGAGCACCCAAATATATCCAAGAAATACTACTTTCCCTAAAATCACACATAGATCAAAAGAAATTGATTGTTGGTGACCTTAACATGCCACTTTCCCTACTGGATAGATCAACTCGGCAAAAACTCAACAGGGAAACAGCAGATCTAAACAAACTGCATAGACCGACTAGACTTAACAGACATCTATAGTATATTTCACCTATTAGCAAAAGAATATACATTCTTCTCAGCAGCACATGGAACATTCTTCAAAATAGACCACATTTTAGGTCCCAAAATGAATCTGTCCAAATACAGAAACATTGAAATCATGCCCTGCATTCTCTCAGCCCACAAGGGAATCAAATTAGAATTCAACACCAAATGCCACCAAAGAAAATCCTGAAACAAATGGAGGCTGAACAACACACTATTGAACCATGAGTGGGTCATGGAAGAGATTAGAAAGGAAATTCATATGTTCATGATATTCAAGAGAAACGAAAATACAAATTACCAGCTCCTCTGGGACACAGCACAGGCAGTACTCAGAGGCAAGTTTATAGCTCTGAGTTCCTACATTAACAAATTGCAGAAATCTGAAAATAACAATTTAATGAGGCACCTGAAGCTCCTTGAAAAAGAGCAACAAGCTAAACCCCAATCCAGTAGATGTAAACAAATGATTAAAATGAAATCAGAATTAAATCAATTAGTGTCAAAAAAAACCATAGAAAGAATCAACAAAACAAAGAGTTTGTTCTTTGAAAAAATTAACAAAATTGACAGACCCTTAGCAAATCTTATTAGGCCAGTGAACTCCACTGCTACGTTTTTTCACCCTTTTCCCTCTAGTTCTATACCCTTCCCCCAAAACTATTGAAAATATACACTTGAATACATTATAAATAATGTAAAGAAGACAGAATCATCTTAAACTAGAAACTCTAAACAAAACAACGAAAGAAAAAAAGAAATCTCTTGTTTCCATATTTTGGAGTTCATTTCAATATGCATAAAAATACTTCTTTAAGGTTTTATTTGAAGCTGGGTACTGGTGGCTCACACTTGTAAACCTAGCTACTCAGGAGGCTGAGATCTGAGGATCATGGTTCAAAGCCAGCCCAGGTAGGAAAGTCCGTAAGACTCTTACCTCCAATAAACCACTAGAAAACCGGAAGTGGTGCTGTAGCTCAAGTGGTAGAGCGCTTGCCTTGAGCTGAAGAGCCCAGGGACAGCGTCCAGGCCCAGAGTTCAAGCCCCACGACTGACCAAAAGAAAAAAAAAGTTTTATTTGAAACATGTTTCATATATATAAATAAAAATAAAATGTTTTATATATATATATATATATAAACAAAATACAGAGTTGAGTTTGTTACAGACATATTCAATATTTTCTTTTTGAACTTCTAATCATTGAAAATATGATTAAATATCTATATATAATAGTTTTGATTATGACATGTACCAATTTTTTTTTCTTTTTATGCTAGCTACTTGGGCTCAAAATGAGGGTTTCTCACTATTGTTTCACTTTCTTGCTTGCAGATGGTGCTCTGCCATTTGAGTCACACTTCTAGTCTGGCATTTTGCTGGCTAATTAGTGATAGAGTCCCACAGATTTTTCTGCCTTGGCTGACTTCAAATCACATACTCCAGGTTTCAGCTTCCTGATTAACTAGGATTACAAAAATCAGTTGGCAGTGCCGGGTTTAATAACCATTTGTTTTTCTTTAAAACATCATTTTGATGGTAGAGTAGGTCAAGTGATTGAGTGCCTGATTAAAAACAATGAAACCCTATATTAAAATTCTGGTAGCACAAAAAAATTGTAGAAAATGAACTGGAGATGTGATTAACAAGATAACAATCTGGGGTGGAAAACAAATTTAATGGATTTATAAGAGAGAGGGAGATTGAGAGAGAGAAAGAGAGAGAGAGAGAGATTGAGAAAGAGAATGCAAGTGATTCTATTATAAAGAAATTCTATTATAAAGAAATCCACTGTAGCATTACTTGTAATGTCCTAAAAGAAAGGAAGTATTTTTCCAACACTTCATCGATTACTTTTATTATGTAATTACTGTGAGCTGAAGCTTGTCAACCCCTATGATTTCTAATACTTCTTCCCCAAAGCAGGATGTTTAACAGTGATCTGTGAGCCCTTTTCAAGGAAATATTTTATTACCCCTACCTATCTACCCTCTAAAACGATTACATTCCTCCCAAGGGACTTAAGTACCTAGTTAATTTGTATGAGATAGTAAATATCTCAGCCTATATACATATTCTGCATCCTTCCAACTAAGGAAAGGTGAAAGGACTGTTTCCTTACATGATGACACAAATTTCTTAAAATTTCATTGTTATTGAGTGCATTACTGTACCATTTTTATTATGCCACCAAATTTTGCAACTAAGCATTGATATAGAGGTAGATCCTATTGCTAGTGTGAGAAAAATTGCTGTGTAGTTTTTAGTTTTTGAACAAATTCAATATCTAGTCTAAAATGAAATAATCATAATACCTTTTAGTTTTATTTCTTAATTTTAGCAAGACATAACTGAGGGATAGCATAGAAATTACACAACAGAAAAATAAGCAAATATTCCTTTAGTTAGAGGTCAGTTGACCTTCATTTTAACCTGTAAGTATTCCATATTTATTTTTCTTTCATGTATATTTACTAAGAATGTGACGCTTATTTTACATGAACTCAGTGTAACCTATTTTAACTTATCTAGAATGTTTTTCTTCATACTAGTGGATTCATTATTTCTAGCATTTCTATCTGTGTTTTACTTGTTAAAATTGCTATCAAATAAGAAAACATAGTTGGCATGATGGTGGATGAAATGTTTCTCTGTTGCATGATTTTCATTGTTCATTGTTCATGGCTCATTTTCCATCCTTCCTGTCTGATTAAAATAGACTAAGGATATTTGCTCTGGTATATGAGCTACACAGTACAAGTTCCAAAATGCCGAAATATAACAATGTTGCTGAAAGTATAGTCTTTTCTCTTTCTTTTGTTCTTTCTTCAACAACAAAAACAAAAAAGATTTCTTGAGAAGAAAAAAAATCATTTGCAGTCCAAAAGTGACCTTCTCTGAAAGATTCCCAAATAGATAAGTCAGTGCTGTTTGTTTATAAGGCTTTTAAAACCATTAACTTTAAAAGAGAAAATAAAATATCTTATAAATCTTCATAAAGAATCATATTCAACAGTGTACTTTTGAGTTGTATCTTGAGTAATACAACCAATGGAATCTGAGCTATTTTTTTATATTTTTCATTTGTTAGTAACATTTATTCAGCTGGAAATTTTTACCTAGCAGTTTGATTTCATTCGTAATTTGGTGTTTATCATATAGGACAAAATAAGTGTTAGAATTCTTATGTAATAGATTTATTCCCAGGAATTATCATAGATATTGATAGCTCTGTAGTAGGAATTTGTGCAAAATACTATTTCAATTACTTATAATTTTAACGTTATCAAGTATCAGTACTTTACATTAAAATAATATTACTTTATTCTAGCTACAATTCAATTACCAGATTATTTATGTGTGAGTTTCTGTATATACATCACCTTAAAAATTCTGTGTTCCTCCAGAATTTGGACAGTGTAGGGTTTAGTTCTCTGAGGACAAAGGCTTTGTTTGTAGAAATGTTTATTTGAGAAATGTTTTACAGACAGATTGGGTTAAGCTACAGGATCATAACACTCATAGAAGAAGATTATATATTAGAAATCCTTCCCCCATCTATCTATTTAGACTAAGAGTCTTGAATAGAGCTTTAGGTTTTCATGTATTTTAGGCTAGTTCTTTGTGTACTTTTGGCTTTATTGGCCATAATGCATGTTGATAAGTGCATTGAACAGTTTACCTCAGGTAAAGGTCAAAAGCAGGCAAACACCTTCAGTGGGGTATGACAAGTAAGGAGTCCTAGATTTAGACAGCAATTAATATATTCATTATATTACAAAGACTTCATTTCTTCCATTGTATAACATTCCTTAGTCTTTATTAGAGGTAGCACTGACTATACTCAAGGGAGGATGTTCTTGTGGTACAAATTTAAAATGTCATATTTTAAAAGTCACTAGTGGATCTTCAGCTGTACAGTGGGAAAATATGGCTTTAAGCCAAGTGGAAACTCCTCTAGACTATGGGAAAATTAAAGCACTAGGGTCATATTTTATACTCTCTACTCTTTTGAGAGCACTGTGTGGTCTTTCAAATATGCCATTGAATGTTCTTTAGCACAGTGCAGAAGGGAGGCGTCTTTGGCTTCTCAGATAATAGAGAATTTCTAACTCTGTCACACTCATATTCTATCCATCAGTGAGTTTGTGAGTTTCACAATAAGTGTATATCTGGAACGTAACCAGTTGTTACTTCCTCTACCATACTATCCTCTAAGCACCATCAGGTCTTTTAAACTGGATTACTGAAAGAAACTCCTACCTAATATTCTTGTTTCTGTCTTTGTTTCTCATATATATATATATATATTATGCTCCCTGCAGAGACTCAGTCTTTAAAAACAAAGTCTGATCACACTGCTCGTCTCAAAATCCTGCTTCACGGTTCACTGAAATTAAAGTCACGGTTCCCATAGCAGCTTAAGCCACCTTACATATGTAAAAGGCCTGCCATCCTTTGGACCTGGCTGTTTGCTGCTTTTCCTCTTTCCCTCATTTCATGACTTCACTTGTTCATCATCTATTTTGCTTATTCTTCTTTCTGTGCCTCTACCACTCCAGATCATCCCCACACTTTTGTTTCTCCCCCCTCTTTCTTCTGCATATAAGTCGCATCCTTATATACTGACACAGAGGTGGCCTTCACCTGTTTGAGGAACTTGCTCAAATATCACCTAGTGTGTCTTTCACAGTCACTATTTTAAAAATTACACCTGCCCACCATTCAAAATGCCTTTTCTGTCTTTTCGACACGTTCTCTCCATTATAGCGAAAGCACCATTAAAGCAAAGGATATTTTGTGATGTTTTGTTTAAAATGGTCATCCAGTATGTACAGTAGTGCTTGGTGTGTGAATTGTGAGCACTTTTCTTCTACACAGACCTGAAACATATACAGAATAGTCTTAGGCACCTAATTGCACAACAGAGTAAACAACTGGCCCATTACTTTGAAATCATTATTTCTGTAATCAATCCAATTCAAAAGAGGCCATCAGCCTCTGTGTGAAGTGTAGCACATGATAAAGTGTATAATCATGTTGAAAACATGCAGTATGACTTACTGTGAAACCACCTCCACTGAATATGCACCACAAAAGGCCCTGTGTTAGGCAATGTAGGGATTTACTGAATTACAGAAGATAATTTCTCTTTATAATTTCATGTGAAAGGACAAATGCCTCAAGCTATAACATAGCCAGGTGCCAGTTGCTTAAAACTTGTGATTCAATCACAGTTTGAAGCTAGCCTGGCAGAAAAGTTCCTGGAACTCCACTTCCAAAAACAGTCAATAAAAGCTAAGAGGCTTTGGTAAAGTAGTAGGGTACCAACCAAGCAAGCAAGCTGAACATGTGTGTGGAATGGAGTTCAAAGCCTGATACTAACAGGGAAAAAAAATCATGATATATGTATACAAGTTACCTAGCAAAGCCGATTGCCAGTGGCTTGTGCCAGTGGCTCATGCCTGTAATCCTAGCTACTTAGGTTGAGATTTTAGGATCATGGTTTGAAGCTATCCCAGGCAGAAAAGTCCATGAGACTCTGTTCTCCAATTAACTACCAAAAAACCAGAAGCTGCACTGTGGTTCAAAATGGTAGAGCGCTTTGAGTGAAAAGGCTCAGGAATTCAGGCCCAGGCCCTGAGTTCAAGCCCCATGACTGATAAAAGAAAAAGAAATAGCTAGCAGTATTATTTTAAGGTAGTCCCATTTGTTGAGTCTCTCTCCAATTTGTTGTGACCCTGGGACTCTGTTCAGGAAGTTCCTGCCTGTGCCTATAAGTTCAAGTGTCTCTCCTACTCTGTCCTGCAGGAGTTTGAGAGATTCAGGTTTGATGTTAAGGTCTTAATCCATTTTGAGTTGATGTTGATACATGGTGAGTCTGGGGTCCACTTTTAGTCTTCTGCATGTGGCTGCCCAGTTTTCCCAGCACCAGTGGTTGAAGAGGCTATGTTTCATCCACTGTATGTCTTTGGCTCCTTTGTCAAATATCAGCTGACTGTAGGCATGTGGTTTTATTTCTGGTTCTTCTATTCCATTGGTCTTCAGGTCTGATTTTTGTGCCAGTACCAGGCTGTCTTTGTTATTACGGCTCTATAGTAGAGTTTGAAGTCCGGCATCAAGATCCCTCCCATACTGTCTTTTTTGCCTAGAATTGTTTTGGCTATTCTAGGTCTTTTGTTGTTCCATATGAATTTTTGGATTGTTTTCTGTATTTCAGAAATGCACATCTTTGGGATTTTGTAAATTGGCAACTTTAATAGCATGCTGCCTCTTCATGATTTGAAAACATGTTAAATAGTTCATAAAAGGTCTTCCACAAAATATACTTTCTGGCACTGATCACGTGTTACACCCAATAAGACTTTCTCACACTTACTCATAATTTTATGCTTGATTTGTACCATTGCTTTCACAGATAAAAGGTTAAGCTAGCAATCAATTATATATTTGTAATTAAAGAAATCCTAGCATGCTGCTTTAAATGGTAGCATAGAATTTTTTTTAAAGTAAGTGCTTATGCTACTAACAAGCTGTGAACACACATTGGCCCATTGAGAGTTAACTAATTTTTTTTTCCCTTAGGGGAGTGTGAGTTTCAAGAACAGAGAGTATGCCCTTTTGTAGGTCCCAACTGGGACAGATACATCTTTTGGAAATGACATTACACAAGACACATTAGTTGATGTCTTTCTGACAGAGCTGACAGTGATGTTTCACAGGGACCACAGTCTTCCTCTTACACATGTCAGCCTTGAACCGTATCACCCTTGAACGGCAGATATCACGCTGTGTTGTTTGTAGTCAGTTCCCATTTTTAATATAGTCTCATCTCTCTATAAAGTACAAAGAAAATCCACATATACATTCTGTCTACAGTCTTAAAGTGACATATTTACCTTTCAGTATGCTGGTATATTTACTTGTATCGAAAACACCACCTGCTACTTTTGTTGTGAAATTCATGATTAAAAAGCTCTTGAGGAAAAACTATGTAAATATTATATAATAAATGTTTAGTATATATTTAATATCCCTCATGTGTTTATCAGGCTTGATTTATAATGTAAAAGAGAAATCATTCTCATGGTCATTTAATAATGGATGTTAAACTCCACTCCATCTTTTAAAAGCAGATATAGCCAGCATTTTTGCATAGGCTATGTTATTAACTGCACTCTCTATGATTGAACTCAGGAATGACTACTGTTAGCTATTCTAAAGGGAGCTTATAAATCATTATGGTAAAAGTAAACACATCAATATATACAAGGAAAATCCATGAGGCCAGGGTGCTTGGTCACTTCTGTGTGCCCCTATCAAGAACACTTATTTTACAAATGGTTGATTCATTAATTACTCTTATAAATTGCCATAAAAGAAATCAATTTTTTCTTATGATTGTAAGAAAAAGTTACACTTATGCATAATGTTGTAAGGGTGGAGTGAAGAAAAGATTACATTTTAAAAAATATGAAGAGAAGTTATCAATAGTAAAATTGAAGAATGTTAGAAAAGGCTAAAATATAAGAACTGGAATTGAATATCTGTATAAGATTAAGTTGAAGTTTGGTTTAATTATTAAATATAAATACAATAATATGACATGACCAACCAATGGCTATACTTGAATGATAGTTTTAGTAGAGAACATAGAGGTTAAATTGAAGAGAGAGAGAGAGAGAGAGAGAAGATCTGGCACTTCAAACTGTTACATGATGAATGGATATGGCAAATTTTAGAATTCTCATCAAAATTTTAAAACTTGTAAAAATTTGACCTATACTTCCATTCAAATTATTGGTCCTATTGGCTAGAATACCTATAATATTTTTAGAAAATGGCCCATTTATGGAAAATAATTTGAAAACTTCAGGAATAAAATTTGACCACTCATCAGAATGTTAACTGAACTTGTTCATTATACTGCAATTCTTTCTAGTTACATTGTTTCATTAAAATTGAAGGTAATTTCTAACAATAAATTATTTTGTTACTTTAGTGATTTTCCTTATTCTTTAGTTCTCTGTCACCAAATAACATTAATTTATCAATTTTCACTTCCTCATATAACCCAGTTGAACAACTTTTCTGATTTGTGTATGTATTATTCAAAATTACAAAGCTACTCACAATTAAAAAGTAATTTACCATTATTTGCTAAAATCCATAAGTAAAAGTAAAAGACTATGTGAGTACTAAATAACATTTTAAGTCTTGTATTAATTTTGATAATCTGGCTAGATTTTTTTATTCTGTGGTGACACTGTAACTTTAGTCATTTACAATTAATCTATGCCAGATATATTCTAACTGCTATTTTAAAGTATAACTGATTTTTATTTTTAAATACATTTTTATTGTAAAAATAGTGTACAGATGGGGCTGGGAAGGTGGCTCAGTGGTAGAGCGCTTGCCTTACATGCATGAGCCCCTGGGTTCGATTCCTCAGCACCACATAAGCAAAAAGAAAAAAGCCGGAAGTGGCACTGTGGCTCAAGTGGTAGAGCGCTAGCCTTGAGCTGAAGAGCTGAAGGACAGTGCCCAGGCTCAGAGTTCAGGCCCCACAACCGGACCCCCCAAAAAATACTGTAAAGAGGGGTTACAGTTACATGAGTAAGGTAATGAATGCATTTCCTATCGAGCATTGTTACCTCCTCCTTTGTTTTTCCCCTACCATCCCCTCCCTCCCCACCCTCCCTCCCCCCACAAATTGCAAAGTTCATTTTTAACACAGTGTCTTGTACATATAACTGATTTTTAATATATCTATTCAGAGTTGCAAAAATCCTTACATTTATACCCCAATCACAAACTTGATCTAACCAAATCAGTAATCTCCCAAATAATTACAGGAAAAAAAATAGTTCAGTATGAATTTTCCAAAAATCCTTTTAGAGCACAGAATCTTTCTTGTCTAGTCTTACCTAGGTTCCTGCTAAAAAGTTTAGATTCCAATATTTTTATCTATTGCTTTTTAATAAACTGAAGGGGAAGTCTAGCTCACTTTTACAGCATCTGTCTTACGGCATTGCCAGTTATCATTTTTTCTATCATACAACTGTCAATCTGTAGGAAAAAAGTCTTCTTCAGCTGTCCAATGCCCAAAATGAAAAAATATCAAACTGTCAGAGTTTTAGAATTCCTTCAATTAGAGAGAAATTTAAAATCTAAATGTTAGGTACTTACCATAAATATTAGATTTGAAAGCATTATCATTTTTTGTTAGGACACATGACCGGTACAATAAAAATGCATAGAACTTTTAGTTTATACAATGAACTCTAACCACATTTCTGAAATCATCTTACTAGAGCCTAACTGCAATGATATACAAAGAATTCTTTTAGTTATAACTGTATTACATTGACATGGATTTCTTTCCATATTTTGCTATTTTGTAAGAACAGGGAAAGTAAGTGTTTGTGATTCTTCTCCTTCTCCATAGCTTGATCGCACATAGCTGCTTCTATAGGACTAGCATCCAATCCACTGAGGACCACAAGACCAAATACATACCTAAAATGCTGATTCAAGTGATTCGGATACCAAGAAAATAATCTTTATAATCAATCAGTATCAAGTGAAACCTGGTTTAAAACGTCATCTGTAGCAAATCAACTTACAGCAGAATTGGAATAGGATGTATAACTCCTTAAAACCAGAATAGAGAATCAAAATTTCAAATCATATTTCCACGAGAATGATGATAAAGTTTATTGAGTTACAGGTTCCATTTAGTTATTTATTTTTGGTGAGGGAGAGATGAGGGATAATAGTTTTTTTCTTTCCAACCAGGCTTCTGAACTAATCCTTGTGATATATATTTGCAAATTTAGCTACATATTTACAAACAGTGTTTCAGTAAAGATCAGGGCAGAGAGATGCAAAAAATGATATTGTCAAAAATCCTCACAACCTCCCATCAAGGGCTACTTTTATAGTAATTGAATGTGAAGTCATGCATCCCATTAAATCAATTTATTTGTAGTCTCCAGAGCGTCCTTTCCTCTCCTTTAGAGAAATCATAAATAGCTTTAGCTAATATAAATAGCCCAAAGCCACATTTAGACTAATGCAGCTTAAATGAGATTTTAACCCTAGACCTCTCTTTTTAAAAAGCTTACTTTCTAATTGGATAGTGCATTTTATAGAAAACTGAAGGATGTAATGTTGATTGGGTTCATGTAATGAAGGAAAAGTTGCCACCCTAAGGTCAACATCTGTTGACTCTGAAAATGACAAGCAGTGTTCACAGTTTGAGATAATGGTTGTCTATGACAGGGTCATTAGCAATTCTACCTCACATTCCAGAAAATCCATAATGCATGTAAGCATGGAAAACTCTGAAGTGGACTTTTTTTTTTCCCCTGTAGCACTGCTTTTTATAAGTCCTGCCCACACAGCAAATAGGTTAATAGAGGTGCAATGTAAGGTTGGATGCAATCAACTTTGATTGTGGGCTGCACAGAGCTGGCTCGTTTTTGCCTTGAGTTGCCTACACAAGAATGCAATTAAGAAACAAGCAGTTTAATGATGTTAATGATTGGTACTCAGAACACAAAGGTGTTAGATTAATCATAAAGTCTGATTTCTGATTCAGGCTAGGCCCTTCCCAGTATTTACTTTTTATTTCATCAGTATCTTTGGGTCTTTGCAGTGTCTCCAACATAGAGAACAGCTAAGCTTGTAGAAAACAAAACACACACACACACACACACACACACACACACACAAAAAAAACAAAAGAACAAAAAATAAAAATAAGAGCTCTAAGTTCTGTAGCCAGAGATCCAGTAGATTCATTGTGACAATCAGGATATGATTAACAAGTGAAATCTCAGAGGAATTACGAGAAAGGTTCTCTTACATTCATTTTCATCCTGAGCTCTTTAGCATTCAGAAGCACCTTTTCCAAATTTTTCCTACATGAACTGGGGCTGAGGTTTATAATATTTAAATAATACTTATGAAAATATTATAGATATACAAACAGAAATACCTATATATAAGTATATATATTTTTTCTGTGATTTCATTATATTGAGCAATTATATTTTGAAACAGTAAAAGTAATGCATGCTTCTTATAAGTCAATTTATATTGCTGCAGAGGAAAATAATAACTACAAAATGTAATAGTTTTTTATTTTATATTATGGTTTTATATTATAGTTATATTTTATATTATATATGTTATATATTTTGTATTGCATATGTATTTATGTTATATATGTTTCATGCTATAGTTATATTTTCCAAAACACAACAGACTGAATAGATATAGAGATCTCAAAATAAAGGTTAAAATAACCTCATCTAATATAATTTTCAAAATGTTACAAATGTTTCAATATTTATACACAAAACTGGAGCATAACATACCCAAAGCTCTTTTTATTCTATATCTTCCAATGGACATCTCTCAGAAATTAGTTTTAATTCCTTCTTTTGTAAAACTGAAAAGGTACATCCTTCTGTTATTGAACTATTCCTTGTGCTATATATTTGCTGATTTAGCTACATACAGTATGTGCAAACAGTGTTTCAGCAAAGATCAGAGCAAAGAGTTGCAAAGAGATATATTGTCAAAAATCTTCACAACCTTCAATCAAGGGCTATTTTTATAGTAGTTGAATGTGAGGTATATTTGCTAAATTATTTAGAAATTATAAGTTTCTCTGTATAGTTTATTTAGAGGAAGAAAGAAAATGTCTGTTCAGATGAACCTAAAAGAAACAATTTTTTTTTCTTAGCAAGGTATAAGCTTCAAAGAATCACAGAGCAGAAAAATTTTATTAGGAAGTAGCTGAGAATAATAGGAAAGGCTGCACAAATAAAAAGGAAAAAATCACAAGTCTCAAGTTCAATCAATAAATATATTTATTATACCTTTATAAATTCCAAATACATTTGGCTTTCTGATACAGAGTCAACATTAAATATTGTCCACTAATGCCCTTCTAAGTGCTATGCATGTTTATCCTAAAGATTTTTGGGCAGCACATTTTCCCATTTAATAATGACTTAACAGTACCTTTGCTGTAAATAACTATATTTAATCACCTTGCTTCTTAATCTCTTTCACTTGCTACTTGGAACTACTCCCTGATTCTGCTCTCTTTGAAGATAAGTGGTCATGATTCGGGTTTTAGTGTGCTTGCTGCAAAAGGACCTAAATATAATTTCCAAGAGTGAGTACCTAAAGACATTTAACAAACTAAACCCTAATGCTAGCTTATCTTAGACTTAATGACACATGCAAGTTCATTCTTCGTATAACAAAACCACAGGAAATCCATGAACATTTAGAATGAAATACTAGTAAATCAAAACAACTTTTTAAAATCGGGATTGAAATTCATTAACACAAGTAGTGATTTACATTTCAGCAGAAGGATAATTGGCATCCCACAAAGCCCTAAACACTTAGTACCTATCATTCTCTGTTCCAGGTATCCATATTTCTACCAGAATTTGTGGAACTACCTTCAGCTGGAGTCTAAATAATCATTTTCAGGGAAATGTAAAATAAGAGACTTTCTAATTCTCTAATGTGTAATCAGAATGGAATTTAGGACAGAAGTTTGCAGATGACTTCGTAAATGAGCGGAAGGAATGAGAGTGAACAGAGGGTATACATGTTGCCTTTGAGAGCCAAAGTTGTTCTAGTTGCTTTATACTTGCTTCCTTGACCCTATTTATAGATTTCTTTCCCTGATATTTTCTGTGCCTTAACTGTATTTCTGTCTCCTTCACAAGTGGCAATATGCCAACCTTATATCTTTTCTCTCACATGTACTAAGAAGCCAGATGATTTTTAATTGATTTTTTGAATAAATCTTGGAGTAGATTCAGCACAATATATTTACTTTTATAATGACAGAAAACCTGCAGAGTATATTGTCTTTACAAATGCAGAAAAAGCTAGTAAATGGTACTTTGAGCGCTTTGGAGGTTCAAACTATGCTTCTTTGGAATTCATGTTCTGACTCATACAATTTGCTCTCCTCACATAGCTACACATCTCCCTCTATCCCTTCTGATGTGACTTGCCATCTTTATATGATTGAATCTGAGGAAATGCCATCTTGAATACATAGCAATTGCTATGTTCACTGAGTGACCCATGAGAAAGCTTTAATGCTTTTAAACTTTAATGCTTATATTTATGTTGATTTGCTTATGATGATACAGGTTGTACATGGTTTTATTTGGCATGAAAAATAAGTTTAATATTGTTACCTGTCAAGAATTAAAAGTCCATTAACTGTCTTTCAATCACTAAGTCAAAAAAGAGTCTTCTAGCAACTTCCCTGTCTTCTGCTTCCATCTCTCTTTCTAGTAGATTATGTAACCACACAAGTATGATGTTATTTCTCTAAGAATTAAAAAGATACCCAGATATCTCCTTGATTCCTCTTTTATTCTGCCAAATGCACCTTTCTTATGAGGTGGACCCTGAGATGGGACCCAAGCTGGGTCCATTTTGATTCCGTTTTGAGCTTTGCCTTTGTTTTAGGGATTTTAGACTTGATGAGCCTAATTCCTGTAATGAAAAAAAAATGCTTCTGGTCCCCTTCCCTTTAACAACCTAACCCATCCTTGACTGTTCAGTTAAAGACTGGCCCATAAAACTGTTAGGCTGTAAGCTGGCTCAAACTGGTGACTCCACATGTTTCCTTTGCAATGGCTTCTCCTATGATATCTGCTTCACACTTTTTTTCTTAGTCTCTTTCTGATGAGTAAATGTTGAAGTTCTCTAGATCTCACTCATTGGTTCCCCTAGAATATTTCAATTGACTCTTCTTTGTGTTCTTATCTACTCCCATGACGTAAATACCTATGTTGTGACTTTCAAGTTCATATCACCAAGTCCTTTCTTTCATACAGATTCCAGATATATGTATCCAGCAGCCTAGTTGATATATCTACTTGGGTACCTAAAAGACATATCAAATGGACACTGTAAGCCTCTGATTTTTGCCTTAATTTCTAACCTAAGTTATAGCAATTCCATGTGGTCAGCCAATTAAACCAAAAATCTTGAAATCACAATTTCACACATCAGAAATACTATTAGCTCTAACTTCAATATGTATTTGAAACTTCACTTATTCTCAACACCTTAATGCCGAATTCTGTTTCATCTGTGGCAAGTATTTTAACAGTAGTCTCAGTCTCTCTGCTTCTACTCTTGCACCTTTCTGGTCCATTTTATTTTACCTTTGATAATATATTTTTTTTTCTCCTAGGTTTTTGAAGTATCTATAAAAACAAAAAGAAAAAAAGAGACAAAGAAATACCTTACAAGTTGTATATTTCCTAGCCCAGATTATGATGATGGTATGCTAGGTATATTGGTTTGTCCAAACTCATGAAATTGATGCAACCTATTCTTATTGAAGCTGCAAGAGTGGTTCTTCTAAACAAAAGTCACCTGTTTAGCTAATCTTCCTTGGCTTTCTGTTTCATTTAAACTCTACAATGGCATCCCATTATTGGTACCTCTTGATCTTGCTCCTTATTTTCTTTTTGACTTCCCACATGATCCCTCTTTGCTGCTTTTTGAAAATGCAGGTATGGCTGTATAAGTTCTTACCTCTTTCTCTGTAGACAGTTCTATCACTGCTTTCATGTCCTTGTCCCAATCTCAAATTTTTAATGAGGAAGAGACATTACATTTGATTTCATGTTCTCCTACTTAGTTACTCATTCCCTCATATTCATATCTCTCCCAGACTGAGGATATTCCCTCAATCCCTTAGCATTTTTTAACTGCTGTTACATCAGATAATATATCTACCAGCTTTATTTATTATAGATCATCTGGCTCTTTCTACTAGAATATAAGTTGCACAGGGACAGGAGGCTTTTTTCATTCACTGAAGAATTTCAACCTAACAATAAATGTGTATTTTTAACTCATTGGGAAAGTTAGCAAATTCTAAAGGGCATATTTTAATATTACTAGAATTTATTTAAATATAACCTTTTGTAATGTTAAAATATACATTCAAGTAATAGAAAAATAATGAAGATCCATAGAGGTGATAAAAATCTTCCAGTGCTTTGAAGAGTATTTTAATTTAAAAATAGTTTGCTGTGGTAGATTTCCAAAATCCTAACCCCACCTCCACTCAAGACCTCTACATTTATTGATGTATTGTTTAATCTCAGAATTCATACTTATGAAAGATAATCACTCTTTTGGTTTGTTTATGTTATAGAGCAATGTGACCTTAAAAGAAATTATCAGGAATCAAATTGCCCTATAAATGTATCTAATAAATACATAAGTTCTTATATTAGGTGCTTCCTGAAAAGGAGTTGATACATGGAAGGTGTTCAACAGGAGTCTCCATTGTTGGTTTTACTGGTAGAAGGACTACATTCCAAATTACTAAGAACCATCCAAAAGCCAAAAGCCAAAAAACAAAAGGGACCTCAGAACTACCACAAGAGGTTGAATGCTATCAATAATCAAAATGAATTTGTGAACTTCCCAGGTCCTAGGTAATGACAGAGAAGGCAGCTTTGTGATCCTTTAAGGAGACAGCCATCCCAGGTCGGAGATTCTGATCTGCAAACCTCGAGGCTAATAAGGCAACATTTTTTTCAGCTGCTGACTTTGTAGGAATCTATTTTTCAGCAATACAAAATAAATATACTTCTTGTTTTGTGTGCCTCTACTTTAAAAACATTCTTTGCTCTTTTTAAACTGTAAATCGCTCAATTCTCATACCTTAACTGAGCCTAGAAAAGCTTTCAGAAGCAGAAATTATTTTTAATGCATGAAAAGAAGTCGAAAATCAACATAAGTAAAAATTCTATGTAAGAGGAACAGGAAAATGTAGTTAAATAACTAAATCTTCACATTCACTGTATATTTCAATATACGTGTTTAAACTCAGCTGGATGTTCCAAATGATTATGCTATGATCATATGTAAAGCATGTAAACTAACTTGCCCTTTTCCTTAGTTGCCCATTCCATGACTAGATTAAATCTAATAATTATCGGTGCTATAAAATTCTATGACCCAATAATTCTATGGCAGTAAAATAATCTATGATCACCTCTAAGTGAATATTAAAATATATTAACATTTGTTTGCTTTTGAGTAGAGTTTGTGTGTATAAATGTTCAGATTTGGGGGGAGGGTTGTGGTGGTTTTTATTATTGTCGTTGCTGTTATTGATTTTAAGACAGACTCCATATTCTTGTTTCATAGCCTACATGGCACTTAACCTCATGATTCTAATATCTTGCCTCCTGATTGCTAGGATTATAAGCATGTACAGCTACTTCTGACTGAAAGAAAACATTTTTCTTACAATTTAAATGTTTACTTCTGCATGTGAAAATACTTTATTGGTTTGACAGAAGATATTAAATAGCACTTTGCAAATTATCAAGTGAATCAAGATATTAAAAATATGATGATATGAAATTGATAACATTTTAAGGATTGCAAGTCAAATCTTTCAAACTTCTAGTTGCTTTAAGCATCTAGTCGCCACCAGAGGGCAACAACACAATTTTAAAGAATTGCATTAATATGTTTTTAGGAATTGAAGTAATTTTATAAATAAAAGTAAAATAATAAAGAAGCAACAAGGTATCACCAAGTCAATAAAAAGTAGTTTCTCTAATATAAACCACTTAGTAAACATCAAATTATAAAGCAAAAGGAACCCACTTTGTAACCTTTGCATGCATGAATTACTCCTCACCCTTTTCCTACAAGTTTACAGAAAACTTTCTCTCCTATACACTCGTAGTTAAATAAAACAAGCCTTCCACTTATTACAAGATCTAAAATATTGAGATCAACTGACCCCATTATAAGAAGGAGCATTTTCCTTTTGCTATCTTAATATATATTTGTCATGGCTTAAGCTGATTATTTTTGTTTGGTATAAATTATACTATGTTTTGGTTGAAGTTCCTTTTCAAAACTGGTATTTTCATTTTTACAATCAAAATCAAAGACTAATAATCCTTGTTAAGAACTACTTTAAAAATATCCACGGTATTTCAACACCAAAAATATTTTTTAATAACTGATACAAAAGTTAAAATAAAATCAGAATGCAGTGACACATTGTCTAGCACTCAGAAGCAATTAGGGT
The DNA here is from genome assembly GCF_000151885.1 of Dipodomys ordii. NCBI lineage: Eukaryota > Metazoa > Chordata > Mammalia > Rodentia > Heteromyidae > Dipodomys > Dipodomys ordii. Next base: position 6,499,044 of record NW_012267309.1, on the reverse strand, counting down.
ATTGATAAAGAGTATGAAGCAAACAATTAGAGATTATGTTGTTTACTTGAATCTCATATGATTACACAAAGCATTTGGCAATCTTTGCAAGGGAATTCACAGCACAAAGGCATGTAGTCAACTATTGAGAAAATCAGTATTCAAGACTATAAGATAAAAATAAATCCAGTAAGATTAAATTACTCTATAGATATTTATGGCATTTACTTCCACACTAGGAAAAGAAAGCCTGCTGATTTTGTCTAATTGTTCAAAAGTGCCCATACATTAAAATCAAGTTTAAGATTTATTATTTTAATATGACAAAAGTTTCTTATTCAGGACAAATATACTTTTCATAACACTAAGACCACACAGACAATTTTCACAAATTTTCATAAAGGGGGAACATGATATTCCTCAATCAAAACAGGATTCCTGCCAAGTCTGAAGCACCAAGCTTAGGACTCTTTTTTCTTGCCAACTTTAACAGGAATTGTATTGCCTGAAAAGGAACCATCTTAGAAATAGGTTTCAATGTCCAAAGAGACGTCATCAAGAAGATACTGGCTCTCATAGTTCTGAGGGTGTTTGAATACAGTTTGAATATTGCACACATGCAGTGTGGCCTCTTTTACTATTTTTTTATGAAATGGCTTTCTACAATGTACCAGTATCTTGGCTAAGTTCCGAAGAAATAATAAGGTATAAGAAATTCATCATAGATGAAGAGGCTTATTTGCAAATAATCATAGCACAGAGAAGGATACACTCTGTGCTATTCAAATGACGAGCTGACCTTTAAATTAGTCAACAGAAAAGATCATTACCTTTCAGAGATAATAAAAATAGTCCTTATAGAAGGAAGTGAATGTGAACAAAGCCATGAACCATGATTCTCCGGGGGAAAAAAATCAATTAGAGAAATGAAAAAAATGACATCTCATTTTAAGGCTCAACCCCAAAAAAGTTGAATATGCTTAAGTAGACTTACAAGGGTTCAGTTATAAAGAAGAAATATACACTAATCGACCTAACCTAACTAATCTCAATAACTTGTTGAGAAACAACCAAAACATTTCTTTGAATTTGTTTACAAAACTCCTATATTGGAGACAATACCACTCTAAAAGCTATGTTCAAAATGGGGAGGGGAGGAGGTGGCTAAGTCTGTAATGGTGCTTTCCCATAGGAGGAAAGTCTGATAGATTGAAACTGGCTCTTGACATATGTTGGTATTCTTTGTTAATAAGTTCCTTTTCATTCATATTAAGGAGTTCACAGGGTATTTATCATGCTAAGAAATCCATATATAAACTATTTCAGCATAGAAGTAATACAATCTACTTAGGATCTATGAAAGATTTTTTATTTTTATTTTATTGTAAAGATGCTGTACAGTTACATGAGTAAGGTAATGAGTACATTTCTTGTCTAGCACTGTTACCCCTCCTTTGTTGTTCTCCCACTATCTCTTCCTTCCCCACTCTCCCCCACCATGTTGTAAAGTTCATTTCCAACTGTTGTAAGGTGAATCATCCCAGAAGCCACATTTTGAAATATAGAATATTGGAGTCTATTATACAGTTAACAAGCTGCAGGCTGCCCATTGTTACAAAGGCACTCAAATACACATAACACAGCTAGGAAAATGCTAGGAGGAAAGAAATAACAAAAAAAAAAAAAACAATACCAACAAGCCAATTCAGCTTCATTGGAGAGCTGAATTGGGATGCCATGATGACCAGATATGAGGCAGGAGACAGGACACAGGACACGATCACGGAGACACACGTGGCATGGTGTAATGGCAGCCAGGCTGGTCTAGGTCTAAATAGGTCTGCGCAGGGGGCAGATCCACAGGAAATTCCCAGACCCAGGTACTGGACTGACAGATTCAGTAACCTATCAGCAAAGTGCCCACCCCTGTCTCCAGTGATCTGGATAAGCCATCACTTAGGAAATAGGTGTTTCCTTTCTCCAGCAAGAAGACAAGATGTTAGACCTTAACGTCCACCATGTGGCCAATATGGCACTGGCCAGACCTGATCTTCTTACTCCCCAACATAGTGTCTTGTGAGTATCATTGTTGTAATGGGTCATCCTGTGTCCTTGCTTCAGCATTTTGTTATTCCCCTTTCCCTCCCCAGGGTAGACAAATGCATATACAAGATGCAGTGACAACAAGGAATATACCATAGGGGAAAGAACAAAGTGCAAAGTACAACGGGATATACTCTAGGGGGAAGAACATACAAAGGAAATTTTTAAAAATCACATAGTACATTAAAAATAAAAACAACAAAGAAATATCTCTTATGTCCATATCTTGTCCATATCTTGGGGTTCATTTCACTTAGCATCATCTTGTATGGTCATATGTAAATAGCTTTTGAGAATATACTATTTATTGCAAATGAAGGAACCTATATTTCTACTCCCACTGATCTACTGATTATCAGAAGCATTCTTAAGATCACCACGACACCTCTTGCTACAATTGTACTTGATGTAAACTGTAGACCATAGATCTGAATATGATCATATGTACGTAAGTCACCAGTAATTTCAAGCATCACTTTCTTTCAAAACAATCTCCTGAGTGGTTAAAACTAGGAGAGAAGAAAATCTCCACAACCAGTGAACACAGAAGAAACTCACAAATTGGCATATTATAGTATCCTCTTGATGGACAAAACAATTAGGGCAAGTGAGAATCTTCAGAGAATACCTAAAGTACCTAGGAGTGAATGTTCTAAAGAAGCCCCAAGAAGCAACAAATGGTATCAGAGATTAAATTATATGAGAGTGATGAAAGTGCCATTTACTCAAGAAATGGTTGCAAGGAAAGAACCTGCAGGAGGAGGTAAACTTGAATAAAAGAAAAGTTTATTGAGGTATGCTCCTGGGCAAACTCCCTAGTCCGGATCAGAGAGGTTGCCCAGAGCCTGGTTGTAGCAGTTTATATGGCCAGGGTCAGCAGGAACTTTTAGCACTTGTTTTGCAAGTTTGAGCGGTTTCAGGCCAGTGCCCCTGAAGAAGGATTGGGACAGGTGGTGTATAAGGAAGTTGCTTTTCTCAGCTGCCTCTGCCCTCCAGCAGCCTGACAGTAGTAGAATCTATATTCTCTAGCCTTCTTACTTAGTCAAGCTCAGCTCTCTATCCATATCCTTGTCCCCAAACCCTACTCCACAGTATCTAAAGACAATAAAATGTGTTTTATATACTTCAAACAATGACTGAATGGGTGATTTTTTTTCCCCATAGATTTTGTTCCCCATCCAGCATTCAAACACATTCTTTCAATCAGTGCGTCTTTTCTTCTTAACATTGCTGTTTTACTTAAGAGATAATGTCAAAGGAATTGAGCATTGTGACTGGATAATGGTCTCCTGCTGCAAGATAAATGCTCAGGCATTTATTGAAAATAAATGTTGGAGGAAAGCCAAGACACTTTATTTTTAAATAGAAAACTATTTTCTAGTCACAACTTTCAGTGCCAGAAACATTGTAACTATCTTACCAAATGATTTTTTAAGTAAATTGAGATCACCCCAAGAGAGCAACAGAATACCTAATTTATTCTCACCTATATAAAAGGTAACATTCCAGGTTCTTTTCTACAGATACAAAATAATCAAATTCAAATAAGCTATTTGGTGTGCAATGCTGAATGAAAGCATTAACAAAGCACTCAGAAATCTCTCTAGCTTGATTGTTCGCATAACTTTTGCATTTTAAACAAACTGGATTTATATACAGATAGATAGATACAGAAGTATAAAAGTTGGAAAAACTTTTCTTGATTTATAGGCAGGAATGATTAGTCATACTGTTTATTATGCACTGTCTAAAGGGTAAATAATCTGTCACTTGCAGAACTTTTTGCGTTCCAATGAAAGGGTGATTTTTGATTCTTCCATTCTTGTGAGCACAGTATTTGTGGCAGGAGACCATTGTACAAATATTTCAACAAATTTTACTCACACTTGTCTTTAATGTTCAAATGTAAAAAAGCATAATTGTACTTTGGCTAGTTATTAATGAAATTTGGATTTCATGAATCAAATTCCTGCCTTGGTTTCTAACACCTACTGATATATTTAATTTGTAATCATAGTCTTCTAGTATTCTAAAATAACTCTATGAATAATGCCAAATTTATATCCCATGATGTGTGTATATGTGTGTGAATGTGTCTCTGTGTGTGTAAGACAAAGAAAGAGAAAGAGAGAGGAGAGGTTTCTTTGAAATATACCAAGAATGAAACAGATAGGTAGGTGTATAAATAATAAATAATCTATTTATCAAATTGCTTTAAAACTAAAATAGAGTCTTTTGGGGGTTCTTTTATAAAAAGAGCTTATATGAAAAAGAGGCAACAATGCTTGATAAAAAATGCACTCATTACCTTGTTCATGTAACTGTAACCCCTCTGTATAGTATTTTCACAATAAAAAACGTATTAAAAAAAAGTAACCAATGAAAGTAACTTTTTCTTATTTTCAATAATAAACATGGCCAGGCACTGGTGGCTGATGCCTGTAATCCTAGCTACTCAGGAGGCTGAGATCTGATGGTTAGCATTCTGAGCCAGTCCAGGCTGCAAAGTCCCTGTGGCTCTTACCTCCAATTAACCACCAGATAACTGGAAATGGAGTTTTGACTGTAAGTAGTAGAGCACTAACCTTGAGTGAAAGAGCTCAGGGACAGCCTGTAGGCCTTGAGAACAAGCCCCAGGACTGACAAATCAATCAATCAATTAACATAACAAGGCAGAGTTAAATAGCATAGAACTTGTTTTTTGTCTGCAAATAAATATGCTTAAAGAAAACAAGAGAGAATTACTTACCTGTACTGGGCATTGAACATGGCTTTCAAGAAATATTCTGCCTTCTGAAGTTTTAGCAGTAAGTACCAATAATTAATAAGAAAGTATAATTACATTTCAGACTTGTTTAATGAAATTAGTGGTTTTGTAATGAATGATTTTTTGATAGTGCTGCTGGCTTAACAGATTGTTCTATCTGACATCATTGGCACTGCAGAAAGTTGCTTCCCCATTGCAAACTTCAAACTTCAAACTGATCATTACTTTCATTGTTAGGTTATATGCACTCAAATATCATTCAAAGAAAAGTCAAGAGATGCATAGTTTGTACACTGCCTGATGGAATATTTGGTCCAGATAAGTGTTTTCTCACAGAATTTAATATCTCCCAAAATCTATATTCTGTCTAGCAACAATTCTATTTTTCCTCCTGTAATACTAATTATGTTCCTTCCATTTAAAAAAAATCTAATCAGAGAGCACAGAAAAATATATGTTGAGCTGTTCTATTTGTTTTACTTACTAACATTGCTCCAGTTAATCGTTTTCTCTCTGTCTCATATTTTTAAATGATATAAACAAGTTTGTTTGCACCCTCTTTCATCTCTTTCTTTTTTAAGTCAGGGATGCAGGAAATAAAATGGAATAAAGTCATATTGTGTCCAGAGGAAAAGTACATTGAAATTGTTATAACAAACTAAGTATGTGGGTTCCACAAGGTGGAACCATGCGTATAAACCATGATTATAAGCTAACCGTCATATCACCTAACATTTCCATTATTAAGACAGATATGGTATAGTATTCCATTTATCTGTTTACTACTGAAAAACTGTCTTTGTTTATAACCTTGAAATGTGCCATTTTATATTCTGTCATCCTAAATATATAATACATAATAAATACTTATATGTAATTCTATATTACATATTATATAATATACATATTCAGGATATATATGTATATATATATTTTTTTTGTGTGTGCAAAGACAGTATTCCTTAATCCAAGAAGGGTATGAGAAGTGATCATTCCAAGAATCAGGTTCCAAATCTAAAGATTAATCCAAGGACATGTGGAGCACAATGCTGTTAACCCAAGATCCAAAACAAAACCAGTACCTCAATTCTAGGGAATCTCCCAAACAAAGAAAAAACTTAAAACATTGGAACTAGTGGATGGTCCCTGACATTACAACTTAGATGCCAATGCAACAGACTACTATGGCTGCTCCTGAGCATAGTCACTGAGAAGCAATTTAATCTACGGGAAGCATGTACACAAACAGAGATGTGATTCTAAAGGATGCCTTGCATCTGGGGAATAATGAATTCACAGGGGAGCACAATGAGTCAATAGATTTTGATAACTGATGTTTCCTAGCATTCATCTGTGGGAAACAACACTCATCCCAGCCCTTGATCTTGTAGAAGGATGTAAAATGGAGCTGCTACCAGAGAGGAGGGGTGGTGGAGACAGGAAGAAACTCAAAATAGCATTATTTTTCTTACATGGCCCAAACTACAATTTATATATGGATTTTGATATATGTATTTGCTAACATTTTATTGACTTCCTTGATTTCAAAAGTGATGTGCAAAGCATATAATATGCGTCTTGAAAAGAATATGTATATCTAATAATAAAAATCATTGTATATATGTACAGAATAAAATTTGTATACTCTAAATTGCTAGAACTATAGTATTGATTTAGCCTCAACTATGATATTTCTCCTGATACCACCATTTTTGTCTCAAGTGATTTGCTCTCAGCTAGGTCAACAACTTACTCTATTTCTTGTTCAGGAACCTTTGAGCTTAAAATAATCATTAATTTGTCAGTAAAATTAATATTTATTTTAAGTGATCATTTGCCATTCAGAATGTCTACAGTAGACTTGCATTTATTCTGTTAGTATTAATTCCTATTTGTAAGAAAATGTAATTGTTTTTATACAATATGTGTAACAGCTTTCCAGCTGAGGCCAATTCTGTTTACTTCATAACTCTTTGGACCTCACAGATATGAAATTCTTCAGTATGCATTCATTCACAGTGTGATCACACACCCACAAAGTCTCTAGCAGTAATTAATATATTACATGGGGCTAGATCCCATTAACTGAACAACTTCAGATAATGTGTGTCAGGTTAACTACTATTACAGCCCTCTGTGGAATTCCTTTATTTGAACCACTTTTTGTGATTTTTTTTTATCATATGTAACTAGTGTAATTCATGGTAAAAGAAAAATATTAGAGAGCCAAAAATATTTAGACAGTCACAAAATAATGTACCTCCCTTCTAAAGTAACCTTCAATGTTCCAAGAGAACAAAAGTGTTTTTTCATGTTATAGTCTTGGTTTTCCTTCATCATCTTATCTATAAGTATATCCTGACTTTTGTCATGCAATGTTTTTCTCTTACATTGGAGACATTTATCCATGTATTGATTATTAGCTGTTGATTTTCTCTATAAGTTTTCCCTGTTTCACTTTGCTATCATTAGTGACTTACAGAGTGCATTCGTTTAAATTAACCATTTTTAAGGTACTTTCTACAGTGCCATTTATGTCTCTCTCTCTCTGCCTTACTCTTCCTGAGACTTTGTATTGCTAATGACTTCTCATAGTTACTCTCATCTTGAAATAAATGTACTTACAGATTAACTAATTCAAATGGTTCAAAAATAGGTTAGGATTTTTAAAAATTTTATATTTTTGATTAGGTATATATTGGTGCAAATTCTCATAAAAGAATAATTTATACTGTTATATCTACTATGTATATCTACTTTGGCATTGAAAGCTTTCATGATGTCCCACCATTTTGGCCAGAAAGTAGTTTGTATTTTTCCTTTTAAAATGGGCAACAATGATTTTTACATTTGGGAAACCATCTTTGCAGTTATTTAAGTAAGCAAAATAATTGAGTTTCAAATACTCCTACCAATTCAGCTGATATACATAATTGATATAAAATTGCTAGACAATTCAAATATATGCATTTAATTATTTGGCAAACATGTTATTAAGCAACACGTATACATTAGCACTACACTAGGCACCTATTCTAGGCTAAAGGGAAAGACAAGACCATTAGTTATTGATTCCAGCTTAATAATAGAAAAGGGGTTTGAGGAGGTAGAAGAAAAGGAAAAAATAAGGATATGATTATTAGAAAATATAAAAGAAATTCTCAGAAATAGATTGCTTAGCAGAATCTGATATGTCTTCTTGTTATGATTCTTGCTGTGATATCTATTATGCAATGGTAAAAACCTCATCTACCTATTCAAATGGTTGACAGGACAATATGTTGTAGAGTTACTTAGTTTGGATGTACTGGGAATTGAACTCAGGGCCCCAGATTTCCTGAGACTGCTATTTGAATCATACCCCAAATCTCTTTGCCTTTGATTAATTTTCTTAGATAAGATTGCCTGCTAACATTTCCTGGGCAGGCCTGGGGCTTCTTGAATCTATCTTCAAATATTAATATTCAATGTCATTTTTCCATAAATAAAATATAATAATTTCAAATACACTGATAGGTTACTTTACTTTTTTGAGTTAAAACTTTAGTCATCACAAAACTAAAAGAAAATGTGGAAAAAATGAAAGAATATCTGAAAATCTCACTTAAATGGGTATTCCTTTCCCTAGTTGATGGAGGAAGAGGCCATAATTTTCTTTTTCCCATTTGATATTTCGCACTGTGAACATTCTGATGCCCAGGGAGAAATTGGGGCCAACTTAAAGAGGGAGAGTCTAATTATAGAATAATGATCACATTGGCAATGAGTAATTCATTGGCAGTGAAACTGTACATGTAATATGAAGGGACCTGAGATCAGGAATGACAATGACTTTTCAAGATTGTTCTCAAACTGCTTATTTGAGCTAAAATATAGCAAAGTTAACACAGAATGTCAGGGACAAACCAAACCCTCAGTTGATATAATTTTTTCATTTGCAGAATATTAATAATACTTTCAGGTACAACTGACTATAGGATTAGCATATATGGAAAGCTTATAGACTATTGGAGCTTTTGCATATAATGGTGATTATGATGTAAGTATAAGGCCATATCACCAACTACTCTGCCTTCACAGGTATTCTTCTTTTAAATATTTTGGATTATTATACTACCTATTTTTACTTATAAGCTTATACTGGTGATGATCTAATCTTGATCATTTGTATCTTGTATCATTATATCCTCAATTTGCCATGGGATATCTATATTTTTTGCTCTAATCTGAACATGAAACATAGTTCAAGTAAAAATAAACAAACAATAATATCCACTAATATGTTGAATGCATTCTGTGTGGTCAATAATGTCTTCCGTGATCTCTATAGAGTATTTTTTGTATTTACTCAGGAGGGTAGATCAATTAATATATATGTAATTATAGTTATATTTATATAGGTATTTATGTATATATACATACATAGACAGATATAGATAGATAAACATATTTTAATATATTTTTATTGTAAAGATACTGTACAGAGGGGTTAAAGTTATATGAGTAAGGTAATGAGTATATTTCCTATTGAGCATTGTTACCCCCTCCTTTGTTTTTCCCCTACCATCCCTTCCTCCCACTTCCCAAACTCCTCCCTCCTTGCCCTTAAAGTTGTAAAGCTCGTTTTCAACATGGCATCTTCTATATCTTATTGTAACAAGGGGTCAATCTGTATCCTTATTTCAGCATTTTGTTATTTCCCTTCCCCTCCCGAAATTAAAAAAAATGTATATACAAGATGCAGGGCACCAGAATCAAATACAGTGAAAACAGGGGTTATACCCTGGGGGAAGACCATACAAAAGAAACACATTCTGCATTATAAGTACATTAAAAATAATAGCAAGCAAGAAAAAACCACTTGTGTCCCTGTCTTGGGGTACATTTCGCTTAACATCATCTTATATGGTCATATGTACATAGCCGTTGACCTTCTCTGCTTGTCCTAAACATGTACTAGTCATTACAAACAAGGGAAACCATGGGACCTATGTTTCTTTTGGGCTGACCAACTTCCCTTAATATAATTTTTCCCTAGTCTTCCCATTTCCTAACAAATGGGGCATTGTCATTCTTTCTAGTGGAGGTATAGAATTCCATTTTACACACACACACACACACACACACACACACACATATATACATATATATATATATATATATATATACGTATTTATTCATTTATTTATACACCACATTTTCTTGATACATTCATCTACTAAGGGGCATCTGGGTTGGTTCCATATCTAAGCTATGGTGAATAATGCTGTGATAAACATAGTTGTCCTGATAGCTTTAGTATGACCTTGTTTGAGATTGTTTGGGTAAATGCCCAAAAGTGAAATTGCTCAAAAGACTGCACATAAAGCTCCCATAAACAGACATTTATATATAGATGATACAAATATGTATGTGTGCAGGTATATCTTAATTTCTAACTTACTTATATAAAACCAATGCTGTCTGTGCTAGCTTTCCTCAAACATAGCCCTATGGAATTCCATAAGTTCTGCTAGATCAAACCTTTCATTATAAACAAGTCCTATTCTCCTTGTCTTCACTGTATCCTTCTCCTTCTTGGTGCACTTATTGGCATTTCAGAGGTATGGCTTGATAGGCATATGCCTCTTAAAATCCTTTCCTTCTTTCTCTGTTTCTCCACAGTCACTATTTTAAGCCTTTTCTTATTATTTTACCCCCACTGATTTCTCTTCTGATTATCTCTATATTCTATATTGTCCTTTCTCAAATGTGCTAATCTCACCTTTCCAAGCATATTTCAAATATCTTTGCAGCCAGAAATGTGGTCTTTACATCTTTTGTGTTCCTCCCCAAGAGCTCATACATTTAATAAATGCTTGAAATGCATTCTGTTGCATTGAGTCAATGCTTTATGCATTCTTTTATGATACAAAAATATAGAAATCATTTTAGGTCACTTGCTTCCTTAAAACTCACATAAGAGAATAACACAACAAAAGAGTTCTTTTTATTTTATTTTATTTTTTCTTAACGTAAGAGTTCTTTTAGGAAATAATAGCAAAGGTACCCATCCAGTGAAAGAATCAGGAATTGAATTTCCACATATAATTTATTTTACTTACAGCAGTTTGGGTTTAATTTGACAACTCTCTCATTACAACTACCAAAAAAAATCCATTCCTCTGTACAAATGTATTTCCATATTTCCATCTCAGTATAAGCACAGCTGTGAACCAATTACTTCAAAGTTCAAGAGCTGGTTGTTTCTATCCTTAGAATCACTAGAAAATGTTGAATGTAATCCCAGGGAGAGACTCCCAAGCTTGGTACAAAGACATTTTTTTTCCTTAGATGTTATTTTCTTATTTTGTTTTCATTTCTAGCACAAGTAGGACACATTTTCTTTCCCCTACCATTGCATTTATTTTCTATACTTGGAACAGAGTGATAATAGCTGTTTGCATCTTTGAATATATTATGTTTTTTATTGTACTTGATAGCAGCTAAATATACGGATAGACAATATAATATACATGAATCAGTGTCTAAGAAATAAAAATTTCCTTAGGTCATCTGGATTATAAGTATATTTGTGTGTGCGTTTGTGTGTATGTGTGTGTGTCCATCCTTTATCTCTAATTTCTGGAATTAATCTCTGAAACTCTCTCTACCTTCCAAATTGACTTTTACACCCAAGCAGAGAGAAAAGCAAATAAATGACTGATACAAAGATAGATTGAGAAATTCACATTCTTTTATATTTCATTTTATTGTCAAGGTAATGTACAGAGGGGTTACAGTTACATATGCAAAGTAGTACATGAGATTCACATTCTTAACCATTTGAATTTTTGTTTGTTTGTGGTGTGTGTGTGTGTGTGTGTGTGTGTGTGTGTGTGTGTGTGTGTGAATATGTAGCTTTGAACTCAGGGCCTCAGTGATGCTGTCCCTAAACTACTTTGTGCTCAAGGCTAACACTATACTACTTGAGCCAAAGGATCACTTCTGGCCTTTTCTAAATAGTTTATTGGTGATAAGAGTCTTGGAGACTTTCCTGCCTGCTCTGGTTTTGAATCAGATCTCAGCCTCCTGAGTAGCTAGGATTACAGGAATGAGCCACAAACACCCAGCTCATTTGATATTTTGAGTATGAGCTCATCCTCTGCACATTACACCATGCCATTATTTTGCTTAAGGAGCCTTGCACCTCTACTCCAGACAAACTCTGTAGAGAGTGAACAAATATGTAATTATCATAGGCTTTTGTCCCTCCATTGATAGGAAAAGGAGGGAGCAGGGAGAGTTCTCCAAGCAACAACTAAAGGTCACATTAATTTTCCTTGAACTCTCACTCCAGCCTCCCCACACAAAGTTGCTATGATTCTGGCATATCAGAATGAGCTAATTACAATGGATGTCAAGCCTGATGGATGATTCCAGGCCCTGGCACAGCCTCTATTCTGTTCTTCTTCTGCTGTGTCATTGCACCTACTTATTTGAGATGATTTGATTCAATGACTGACAGGAAGTGTGAAAGCTGTGGGAGGCAGGGGAAAAGAATTTTTTTACCCTATAAATGTTATGTACACGTGTTAGCCATGATTATTTGGTACAGCTGGAGAATCTGAGCCAGCTTCTGATTTGTAAAACATGTTTCCTTTCTTGTCAGAGATCAATCCATAATCATTTATTCTTTTAAGAGATATCACAGTGCTCCTACTAACCACATTGCTTTTCCAGTGAAATGTTGCTTTTGGCAACTATACACCTCTAGTCTCAGCCTATGGGATTCATAGTCCTGCCGTGACTGACATAACGATTATCAAACAAAGAAAGACAAAAACATAAAATATGATAAAATGAAAAAAGCCATGAATTATCAGGGGGGAAACTAGTCTGGAATTATATTACTATTTAAGAAATTTTATATCAGAAATTTTAAATCAGTGGGGGGGCAGGAATAGAAAAAGATGGGGTCTAATAAGAATTTCATAAGCATGACCCCTCAGAACAACCTGCAAGCCTGAAGCTTGTAGCATGTGCAACCTGAATTTAGACAGAACAGAATGTATAAATAAACTTCATGTAGCACATAGGAGAGATGAATACCTTACCCTGTAACTTCACTCATGACTGTAGTCCAGGCCAAACCCTGGTCTTGCAAGCTTACTTAAGACTGTTACCTGGTTTGGTTTGGTTTTGAACTTTTTATTTTTGTTATGCAACCAACAGACCCAAATTGCTCCATTCACTAACATTAATTTAGTGCATCTAATAAAATCAAAACTTAAATTCTGCATGCTAAATGCTACAGAGGTATTGGTAGTTTTTAAACATTCCTTTCTCCTCCAAAGAATGTTCTTATATGAGTTTTCTATAAATTGGTATTACTAGAAATTCCTCATGTCACTTTCTTTGTAGAAAAAGGTGAATTAGTATTTTTCGATATTCATTTATGGATAATTTTACATTTTTTCCCCTTAAGAAACAACTTAATGACTTTTCCTTTCAACAAATCAATACCAGATATGAGTTTTGTTCCATTTAAGGGTATTGATTATACTAGGGCAAAATTAATTCTTTGTCAAAATGTAATAAGAATGGGTCAATATGTGTTATTAATATCCCCATTGTACATTTATACAATTAAAGATTAAAAATGTTCTGACTATATTTTAACAATATTGTATTTATTATTTGACCATTAGTTTTCACACTGAATATGTGGTCATACATTAAAATTGCTTGATATGAATTCATAACTCCAATTACTGTGTAGAATATAAATCACAAATGGCTACTATACTTGGTTTAATTGAAGAAAATCTGTTTTGTTTTGATTTTAACCAAAGACTGGATCAGATTATTAACTGATTTCTTCTTTTGAGCTGAAATTGTTATTAAGGAATGCATTTCTTAAGTATTAAGGAGTATACATTATATACAAGGAGAAAATTAGAAATGTATTAATTTTGGCAGATGCATGAACATATATTAAGATGTTCTGTTTACAGTTGATTTATTATCTATGCTAGCATTATTTCCAGTCTACAAAAGTGAATAATTATTTTAAAAGAAATGCAGCATTTTTATCACTAACAAAGATACAGGACATGGTACTGCATAATTAATATCTGAATTATTTTGCATTAATTAAATTTCTAAAGTTTAAAAATGTTTAATAATCTTTAAGTAGTTGTACAAAAGAAGTAGCATTTAACAAAGCAGTTAATGAATACATAGTATCATAAACTATATTCATAATTCATAAATTTTATTGTAAAGGTGATATATAAAGGGGTTATACTTACAGAAGTTAGGTAATGAGTACATTTCCTTTTGAACAGTGTCACCCCTCTCCCTCAGTGTCTCCCAGTTTTTCCCCTCCCTACTTCCCTCCCCACCAAGTTATATAGTTCATTTCCAATATAGTATCTAATGGGTTTTACTGTTGAATTGGTCACCAATCATTGTCCTACTGTTTCTGTGCCTCCCCTTTCCCTTCCATTCCCCAATTCTGATAAACTTATATACAAAGGGTACAGAAATCAAAACAGTGACACAAGGGAGTAAACCAAAGAAGAAAGGAAAGAAGAGAAGACAAAAGAGAAGAAAAGAACAGAACCACAATCAATACAACAAAAAAAAATCTCGCTTCCATTTCTTGGAGTTCATTTGGATAGGCATCATTTTATATAATCATATGCACAGAGATATTAAGCCCTTGCAGTCCTCTCCTAAGGATATCCTCCTTTGTTCTCACTGTGTGAATGTTTAGATTGCTATTTAATTAATCATGTCCAGGTGTAATCATTTCTCTTTTACTACCCATTGGGCTTACTTGTAGATTTATAGGTACATTCTAATTATTACAAATGAGAGAAAACATGTAGTTACTTTGGGTCTGACTTTCTTCACTTAGTATAATTTTTCAAAGTCTTGGGAAAAATTATGTAATGTATATTGATCACCCCCTTCAACATCTTCACTCTCCTTCCACACATTCCCTCCCATAAAATAATAACTTTAAGACAGACATTTTAGAAGAAGAAATAAAAATGGCCTTGGGGCTGGGAAGATGGTTCACTGGTAGAGTGCTTGCCTTGCCTGCATGAGGCCCTGAGTTTGATTCCTCAGCACCACATGAGCAGGAAAAGCCAGAAGTGTCACTGTGGCTCAAGGGGTAGAGCGCCAGCCTTGAGCTGAAGAACTGACGGACAGCACCCAGGCCCAGAGTTCAGGCCCCACAACAAAAAAAAAAAAAAAGACACATGAAGAAATGCTCAGCATCTCTGCCCATGAAGAAAATGAAAATCAAAACAACACTGAGACTTTCCCTTACCCCCTGAGACTCTCCCTCACCCCAGTTAGAATGATCATTATCAAGAAAACAAACTACAAATGGTGGTGAGGATGTGGCCAAAGGGAACTCTAATATACGGTTGCTGGGAATACGAACTTGTTCAGTCACTCAGGAGAGCAATATGGTGGTTCCTCAAAAAAAAATTAAACATAAAACTACCCTATAGTTCATCATATATACCACAGTTGTATACACCAGCAATTCCACTTAAAGCCACCAACACAATCATGTTCATTGCAGCACTATTCACTGTAGCCAGTAAATAGAATCAGCTCAGATGTCTCTCACTGAGCAAAGGGATCAAGAATGTGTGGTATATATACACAGTGGAATTTTACTTACCCATTAGAAAGAATGATACTTTACCATTTATATGGAAATGGAAAAACTATTATATTAAGTGAAGTAAGCCAACCCAGACAAAGAAATGTTTCATGGTTTCCCTCATTCATAGTAACTAGAACGTGCCTATACATCCCTAAGTAAACATATTGGGGGGTATACAAGTCATTAAAAATGAATTAGCTGAAGTATAATATACTATTGAAACAAATTATATATGTATATCACATTTTTATCATATGTATGTAATATATGTATGTATATATACATACATATATGTATATGTGTATGTATATGTGTTTATAATATATGTATATATATTATATATATATGTATATAGGTGTTGTTTGTGTGTTATAAAGACTAAGTGAAGGCCCAACTAAATAAATACCAGGACATGGGTACATGCAAAAGGCGAGTAGAGCCAAGGGGAGAGAAGTAGAGGAATGAAGGGAGAAACAGGAGAAATGCAGTCAGAATTGATTGTATATAACCGCAAAATTAAGGAAAGCATTTTAAGAATGGAAGATAAATATTGAGCTATTAGCTTGAGAAAAAAATTAATAAGAAAATTGTTTTTCATGAGAAGTGAACCTATATTGGGGATGTTAGGAAGTAAGAAAGAAAGCAAAATCAGGAAGTGGAATAGAGTCAGAGGAGCTTGAGGGAAAAGTGGCTAATAAATAATCCCCAGTAGCAGCATAATGAAGAGTTACAGGCATGGATAACGTGCTCTTCCATCATGGCTTGCTTGTGCTTCTATGATGCTAACTCACTCCATTAGCCCCAAACTGTCAGTAAATTTGCTTAAGGTGCAAACATTCTTTGCGAGAATTAGTGGTAAATTATGGAAAATTTTCCTTCCTATTACCTATCACTCAGATTAGTAGCTAAAAGTGATTTTAGGCCCTAGAAATTTCTCAGCGCGAAATCAGTTTATATAGGACATGATTAATTGGCTTCAAAAATCATCTCTAAGTCTTTGCAGCCAAAGGAATCTTTCCTACTATCCCATTTGTATTAATGCAGCCTTAGTCATAAATACAAGGCACTATATGAAGTAGAGGCTAACAGCTACCAGGGAAGATGCCTCTAAATTTTAATGGGATGATGGAGTTTTTTCCAGATTGTTTGAAAAACAGTCATATCAACTTGCTATTTTTTTAATTATTCTTTTCTCATTCTTTAACAGATGGTAACAGGCTTGCTTTGAGGTTGTTAGATTTTTTTTAATTTAGTTTTTTTTAAATTTAGTTTCTATTTATTCTGCTTTGTTTTTAATTTCAGTATCAGATTGTGGGGCTAAGATGAGGAGGATTACCTTTAATTAAGCTGATTTCTTGTCTTGTCTATATCCAGCCAGAGAAGCAATAATTGTAATAGTATTAAAGATACTAGAGATAAAGTTAGTTGTCATCGTTCAAAGTGTTTTGAAGGCATAATCTACTTTTGCCTGTGGTGTCTATGTAACAAACATTAATTCTGTACTCCATTGAGATTAACAAGGCTTGAACATTCACCATTATAGAAAGGTGAAGTGAGATTCAATTGATCATATTTAGTGAGGAAATCTTTGGATCTCAAGAATGAAGATTTGGCTGCTCTCATTGCTGCTGATACCCTGGCACAAACTTAGAAGGAAGTAAGGACGTATCCACATTATCTGGTCTCTTATTTCAAAGTAGGAGAGTTCTGCGTGCTGTTAGTAGCATTGGTGAAAAGATTTTCTTGAACGTGTAGAGCAGATTTTAAGAATGGTATCTGAGTTTCCCAGAGCCATTTTTCACTCATGTCTGAAGGATGATTTTTTTTTCTTTTTTGCATCTAAAGAATATCTCTTGTTTTCTTTTCTTGCAGTTAATTTCATAAAATATTATTTTATATGATCATCCGTCCATTGCTATTAAGACTTTGTCCACCACTCCTGTGCAGAGCCTCCCTTGGCCTGTGTATGTATATAATTTATCATGTCCCAATGTTATTTATTTATTTTAGTCATTCAGTGTGATTACTTGTAGATTTATAGACACATTATGGTTACCACAAGTGAGGGAAACCATGCAGCCTAGCCTATCTTTCTTTGGCTCTGGCTTATTTCACTTAGTTTTTTCCAAGCCTTTCCATTTTCTTACAAATGGTATAATATCATTCTTTCTGATGGATGAATAAAATATATATGTGTATATATATATATCACATTATATTGATCTGTTTGTCCACTAAGGGACATGATGATTTCAGCACACACACACACACACACACACACACACACACACACACGGGAATAATTTTTGCCAAAATGCTCAAGTAAAGAAATTTGATGTTTTGCTCATAATTTCTTTGATATTTCAATATGAACTCATATACACACAAGTTATGATGAAATATCAGTAACATAGAAATAAAGACTTAAGTTACAGATAAGATATGTAAAATTACAGATAAGTGATTAAAAGAAAATTATCTTTTCACTTGAAAATCCATTAAGCCAACTGTATGCCAAACACTTGCCTATGGAGAATCACCTACAAAAAATATATAAGAATGGGTCACGTGGATAGCACTGGTGATCCAACACCCTACTCTTAATTCTATCCTTTTTTTCTTAATATTTAACAATTCAGCTTGCTTATTGTTATGTTTTAATTAGAATATAAAATTTACTTTTTAAAGACTCAAACATTCTTTTACTAATTTTTGCAATATTATTTGGTTATGCTGGATTCTCATGCATTCAATCTAAACTTCAAAGATGTTAGAGTCATATCAAAAGATACCATCAAACCTATCATTATTTTGGAGCTGGGAATGTGGCTTAGTGGTAGAGTGCTTGCCAAGCATGCATGAAGCCCTGGGTTCAATTCCTGAGTACCAAATAAATGGAAAAAGCCAAGAGTGATGTTGTGTCTCAAGTGATGGAATGCTAGCCTTAAGCACAGAGGCCCAGGGACAGAGCCTAGACCCTATATTCAACATCTAGGACCAAAAAAAAATTAATAAATTATTTTGACTCAACAGAAAAAACAAATTATTCACTTTCTAAGATATCTTTGTTGGCTAACTGGAGATAAGAGTTTCTTGGACTTTCCTACCTGGCTTGGCATCCTGAATAGCTAGGATTAAAGGCATGAGCCACTGGTGACTATTAAAATAGCTAGTAATCTTGAATTTTCTCTCAAATCACAAAAAACTATTGTAATTGTTGTCCACTGTTCTCATTTTGTGCCTTGACTTAGCAAAAACTACTTGTCAATGAGATGGTGGGGGAACGGGGGAGAGGACGGGAGGGAGGATGGGAAGGGATGGTAAGGGGAAACAAAGGAGGAGGCAACAATGCTTGATAAGAAATATACTCATTACCTTACTCATGTAATTGTAACCACTCTGTACGGTATTTCCACAATTTAATTAATTAATTAATTAAAAAAACTACTTGCAGTCAGAATAAAATTAAAGAACATGTAAGGTATTATTAATGTCTGTCATGAATATGGTCAATTTAAAATGCTTCTTTTTATATTTTGGGCTTTGGGACTAATATTTTTAAATTTTTTTTGAAATTTGTTGGAAACTTTTATAGAATTGTGTTTTAGTGTTTTGAGTTGTATTACAAATGTAAATTTTTTATGAGACACAGGAAAATATAGGAAAAATACTGGAGCAAAAGTCAAATAACTGTTTCTGTTTTGATTACTTTAAATATTACAGCAAGCATACTTAATAGTTTGAGTTCTTATCAAGAAAAATGGACCAGAACAGGGAATATTCCAAAAGAAGTAGCAGCATGAAAGGAATCTGCTAGAGGCAGCTTGAATTTACATTTTTGTTGTTTACATGTGGGATCCTTTTTTAATCTTTCTTTTTAAAAATTGTTTTGCTTCTACTCAATGTAAATGATGCTGTGCCAAGTGTTTAATAATTCACAAAGAATTTCAGTAAATGGTGGAATTCTGTGCCAGGGATTCCATGTAAGATTATTTTAGCTAAACTATAGAAGAGTTGTATGCTTTGAAATCACTTAACCTCTTCAGAGAGTAGTACTTTGCCTGTTTAGTTTTGTACTCATTCTGAAAACATCCTAACCCTATAGTGCCAGAATCTCATGCTAGGTGACAAGCCTTGTTACCAAGGTCATTCATTTCTGGGACAGGAGAGATGGACTGCTTCTGACTGTTAACTCTTTCTGCATTAGATGGCATAAATAGCTCTACAAGTCTTTATCAGTTTCTTTAAGAAAGTATTAATTTGCAGAACTCTTGCTCTCTTTTCTATCTGGGAGGACATGTGCATTAATTTCTTTTGTTTTCTCACTCCAATGATTATTTCCTGATTTACTTTATTTTGGAACTCATTTATATCTTACTTTCTCACTTTATAAAAGTGACCTCAAATGCTTTCATCTTTATTACTTTAGTTAAAGCTTGCTGCTATGGAAAGTACTAGTTTTTCTTCTTGTTTCTTGATTTTCATAGTACTGTGGGTGGAATTTAGGCTTTCCCACTTGCTAAACAGGTGCACTACCATTTGAGCCATGACCCAGCCTTTTTTCTTGGCTTTTTAGGGTTTTTTTTTAGATAGAATCTTGTACTTTATGCTGAGGCAAGTCTATCAATCTATTCCTCTTATCAACATCTTCTTCATAACTGGGCTTACAGACACTGCCACATCTAGCTTGTTTGCTTAGATGGAGACATGTTAGCTTTATCTTGTTAGTTGACCTCAAACAGTTACCCTCTCAATCTTCTCACCTCCATCAATTTATATTTACCCCATCCTTATTACTGGAAACAATCATTACTCTTTTTTGGGGGGGTCCGTTCGTAGGGCCTGAACTCTGGGCTTGGGTGCTGTCCCTCAGCTCTTCAGCTCAAGGCTAGCACTCTACCACTTGAGCCACAGCACCACTTCCAGCTTTTTTCTTTTTGCTTATGTGGTGCTGAGAAATCAAACCCAGGGCCTCAGGCATACAAGATAAGTGCTCTGCCACTGAGCCACCTTCCCAGCCCTCAATCATTACTTTATAGTTGTTATGGGGATTTCACTAATTTGAATGTTTATGAAATCTTTTGCCCCCATGGTCGCTTTGATAGGTAATACTGAAGCAGATTTGGATGGGTAAAGATTAGAAAATGGTTTCTGAAATGATATCAGAGATTCAGTACAGGTGAAAAAAAGTTAGAACATCATTTAACAACATAAAATGCCCAAGTGGAATCACAGAATTTAGCATTAGATGACCAGATCTGCATCAAATTTCATTGATCAGCAGTGGGTACTTAGTGAGTGGGTACTTTGTTCCTTTGAACCTTTATTGCTCACTCTCAACATTAGAAATATTACAGTTCTGCTTTTCTCAGATGAAGAGTCAAGTAAAATAAAATTGGCTAAACTGCAAACCTCAGTGGAGTTTCTGAGCATGATTGAGTTTAACAAATTTTGTGAGATTTTGTTTCTTTTAACAAAACAAATTAATTCTCATTGTTTAATGATTTGAAATGATTAATCAAGAAAGTATTATTCAATTTTTTTCTCCACAACAGTACCTTCACAAATATGCATTCTAATACAGTAAAAATGCTCAGCACATTCTAGTCAGTTGCCCTATCCCCCCAAAATCTACCGGGTAAAGCAACAAAAAAAAATTGAGAGATTCCCTTAGATTAGCATGAAACAATTTAATTTCTTGGAAATTTATTTTTTAGTTTAGAGCCAAAGTTCTAAACTAATACAATAGTTTTAGTGATCACTTGAAGTAAGTACGTGGATATAGAACTATTGTAGGATACACAGGGGTACTTGTTCCAGCAAGGTCTCCACACTAAGTACTTCATTCTTCCATACATATATGGCAATTTGTGCTCAAATTTCTTTCTCAACAAATTTACAAAATATTGGATATCATAGCTCCTTGACATCTCTACAATATGATGAAACTCTCCTTATGCTAAATTCTGTCACATGAAAGACTTAGAGCACTCAGTCAATTGTCCACTGGCTTACTGGATGGCAAGCAGCATTCCAAATCACATGGCTAGGATCTTGACATTCACATGTTTCTTCAACACTTTTGCTGTTTATTATGTAAGTATACTGCTTGTGTCAAGTAACACCAAAAGAATCTGTTTAAATAAGGCCTTGGTATTGAAGAGGTGACATGGTATAGTGACATATCTGTGATATAAACTAGGATCAAATTCAAACTTTTGCCACCAGCTACATGACTTGGAAGCTTGTATTTTTTTGGTGCAGGATGATTATGCACCTCACATTGGACAATTGTTAATGAGTATAGCAACCTACCAAAAGCAAGAATGTATTCTCTGATGGATGCCTTAGCTCATTCCTACAATCCTACTAAGAATGAAGTCTGAAAATTGACAATTCAAAGCCAAATTGGGAAGAAAGGTTCCTGAGACTCTCATCTCCAATTAACCACAAAAAAGTTGGAAGTGGAGATGAGACTCGAGTGGTAAGAGTGCTAGCCTTGATGAGGGGGTGGGGAACCTCTGGCACAGTACTTTGTCCCTAAGTTCAAGTCCCAGGATCAGTACATGCATGAGTATACATTGGAGTCTTGGCCCACAACTGGTAGTTTTCAAATGTTACTCAGATATAAGGGCAACAGATATCACTGATGAAAATCCTAAAACTCCAATTGTGTGCAAGCTATAAAAATATTGTTAAACTTTCAGGTCATTCTACTGACTAAACACAAAAGCATTTTCTATGTTTGCACACTCAGAGCCTTGCATAATTAGAAAAAAATACTGTTTGACTACTCAGGCCTCAAGAAGTCATTTGGTAATTATTTATAGCAAATATGCTTGAAACTCTCACACCAGAGTGTCTTTTCAATAAATACTAGATGATAGATTAATGTGTATTTTAATGAGGACAGTAAAGTATCTTGATCAAAATCAAGTTAATTATCTGTTGCCATAAAGTTAGTAAAAATAGTTGCATATATTTAACATTGACTGTCGGCTAAGCATCTTACATGGATTACCACACTTAATCCTCTCTATCAACTCCTGATATTCATCCTATCATTTTTCCTTTGTAAAATTGTATAAACTGGGCACTGGGGATAGTAAATAACATGGCTACTGTCCTAGAGCTACTGGACACTTGCAAATTGATCTCTGAAGCCAAAGGTTTCAACCTGTGTGTTTTCTTATAGTCATCTCTTGGAAGAATCAGATGCTGAAACTTGCATTTTAATATCAACACAACCCCCTGTCACATGTTTTAAATTTTTTAGGGTGCTAGGAAAACTTGTTAGAAAAGAAATATAGCAGAAAAAGAGAGCACATGGCATAGACATGCCTTGGGGAAGACAGCCCTTCAGCCTATGGCTCTGCCATCTTGGCATTCCTCCCCTGTCTTCCTGTTGGAAATTTCTTTAGGGAACACATGGTATATTACCACATGTACTTAGAATCATAAGAAAAATCAAATAAAATATGTTTTATACTTACATCTCATAGATAGACTTTTGCAAGAATATATCTAGTGCATTATGTGAACCTGTAATCTAAGACTGGATTCTTAGAAATTATCATTAAATTCTTTTCACTCATGCTGCAATCATTGCTTCAATATCGGGTCCACCATTCACCCATATTGTTTTCCGACAGAAAGCAAAGATAGGAAGGCTCTGTTTACTTGTTTTGACTAATAGAGAAGCAAATTTAGGTAAGTCAAAAGACTGAAGTCCCATTCACTATTCAGTATTCGGGACTTTTGAATACAATAAAATACCAACTGTAATTAAAGCATGATTTGAGTAAGAAATAGTGGAGCCCTTCCATTTCTTTTCTCAAATCTGTGTGATGTGGATATAGTGAAAACCTGGAAAACTTAGAGACAAAAAGCTATGGCATCCTATGGAAGTGATCATTTAAAATGCTGGCTAGAGCCTAAAGAAACATAGGTCCCATGGTTTCCCTTATTTGCAATATCTAGTATATGTATGAATCAAGCGGAAAAGGTCAGATAATGTGATGACAGGAAAATGAACCCTTAGATATGTATTTTAATGTTTTTTCTTTCATGCATGTGTTTCTAATGAATTTATAAGATTATCTCTTTGTTGCTTTGTATGTCCCTCCCCCACAGTATAACCCCTGCTTTCACTATATTTGATGTCAGTATAACTTGTTTAAGGATACAGGTGGACCTGATGCAACAATGAGAAGTACTAGTTGTCATGTCCAAAACGAACTTTACAACGTCGGTAGGGAGGGGTGAGGGGGGGAGGGGGGAAGGCGGGAAGGAGGCTGGGAAGTGATGTGAAGGGTAAACAAAGGAGGAGGCTGCAATGCTTGGTAAGAAATGTACGCATTATCCTGCCCATGCAATTGTAACCCCTCTGTACAGTATTTTCACAAATAAAATAATAAAAATAAAAAATAAAAAAAATGAAACATTTCTAAAACCTAAAAAATAAAATAAAATAAAATAAAATGCTGGCTAGACCAAGAAGGTGAGTGACAAAATAAGAAGAGTTTAGAACTCTGCAGTTTGTCTGGTAAACCAATGTAGGATCAACCAAACCATAGTTTGCATGTGTTGTAATGGTTAGCCCAAAAACTGGTAGTGTCTATCAGTTCAACAAACACTCAATGGCATAGTAATGTGAGTTTTGAGTTAGAGAGTAAACTTTTGAGTTTACTATTTATTTTGAGCTACAAATAGTAAACTCTTTGTAGCTTATATTAAATCCAATTATCATGAATTTGCATATGCATCTTTGCGCTCATATACTTTGCCAACATTATCAACAAAAACTTTTTTCCTATTAGTTTATTTAAATACTCTTAATTCTTTGAAAGTAACTGCCCCCCCAAACACACACAGAGATGTTCATACTCCATTGGACTTGGACATGTAAGAATAAATTAACTAGGTCTGGTTGTGCTTACTCAGTGGCTACTCGAACTGTCTGCCCATCCATAGATTACAGTAAGATCAAGGGGTACTAAGTACGTGAAGGGTGAAGATAAAGATGTCACCTCAACTAGCAGTGTGACAGACCAGTGTCACTGATGGGTGACCACAAACCAGTGGGCATGGCCAAACATTTGTAGTCCTGTTTGTTTACACTCTTGCTTTCTACATCACATTAATGTGTTTTATCCCTCTGGATAAGGGGAGTCTAACCAAATGCAGGTTCAGATAAGAACATAATTCTCAGTATCACTTTTCCCCCCCAAACTGTCTATTGGTGTAAATGTGTAGGTAAAGGAAAAAACTGTCATCAGAGTTCATCAAATATGTCTTTTCTGTGAAAAGGGAAAATAAGAAGGAAAGAATAAGATAAAATATGGTATCACTAAATTTAATTTAAAAATTAAGATGAACGATAATATTATGTATCTAAATAATAGAATGAGGCACAGAACTCAACTATACTTCTATACTTCATTCTTTCAAATAAAACCATTATTATATCTTGAATGGAAATTGGATACTGTTTTCAAATATTAGAATTGTACTTCTTAGTTAATGTGTCTTAAGCAGTCTTCATTTTGGAATCAATGATGTAATTGAAATTAGAAGTTTCAATACTTTATAAATGTTAACTTCCTCAAAGGACTTAAAGATAACATGCAATTATTTAATTCAAATGGAATCAAATGTATCACAGCAACTTTGTCCAACTAAATTTAAACTTTTAAAAATGCTTAAGCCACAACAGCAGATTGCTATAAGGATCTTAGGCTTCTCTGTTTTTTGATGTTTGTTGTGGATGGGGGTGTGTGTGTGGAGGGTACCAGTACTGGGACTTGAATGCACCCTTACTTGGCTTTTTCACTCAAGGCTCTACTATTTGAGCTATAGCCCCATTTCTGCCTTATTGTTGGTTAATTAGAGATAAAAGTCCTATGGAATTTTCTGCATCGGCTGTCTTCAAACTGGGATCTTTATATCTCAGCCTCCTGAGTATCTAGGATTATAAGCATAAGCCAACAGAGCCTAGCTGGTTTCACTAGTTTTAATGATCACGAATGCTAGAAATTTCTAAAGGGAAATTTTAGACTGCAAGACTCAAATATCTTTCCGCGTGCTGCTGGGACCAGCAATCTAGAGTCTTATACATGTAACCATATGTTCTACTGTTAAACTACACCTCCAGCCTCTTCTTTGGGAAATTCTTGAGTACTTAGCACAGATTCTAAAATGCCTAAGAGCTGCTTATAAGAACAGGTGTTTCAAATATGCTGTGTATATTTGATAAAGAATGGAAAGCAGATGGCATAAAAGGACTTGAGCTTATGTGTTATAGTTTCTCTCTTTAATAGATTCACCAAGTAAATTATTCCACATAAAAATTCACACACTTTCTATAATTTCTGAACCTACCAAAGGCTGTGTCACTGATCTGTCATTGTATCCACAACTTTACTTCTTCACTTTTTAATTTTGTGTTTGGCCATTTAAAGAATATGGAGTCTCAACTCTCTCATTACATAAGAAGGAGAAGGAGTGTTAAAACAGCAGTTACAAGAGATTAGCATTCAACCCTTGACTTGATTTGTGGAGAAAGCAGGCAGAAATCTCAGGCACTCCAAAACTCTGGGGTTTAGTAAGTAATCCAGGCAAAGAAAAATGTACAATCGCAATCTGAGTGTATTAAGAAAGGAAGAAAGGCAGCGCTAGTTCATTCGGTTTCAAGGGTGAGTCATTCACCCTGTGCCACTGCTCAAGTGAGGCATTTTTATTGATTTGCAGATTAAGAATCTGTTTAAAAAGTGATAAATCAATCCTTCTCCTTCAAGCCTAGTGCAGCATGTTCAGGAGCTTGAAAGCAATCACTGCTGTTTGAGGGAAGCTTACTTAACTTGTGTTTCTTATAATGATAGAGAAAACTATGGTTCCTAATTAGGGTGCTGTATATTGAACATCTTGATGAAGAGTTGGAAGATTGAGCTGGCATAAATCAATGCATGAATCTAGAAGCGTGCAGGTGAGGTGAAGAGCAGAGAGTTCATTCACTTGATTATCACTTGATTTGAAAGTCAACAAGGACCTCACCTCCACACTCAACTTCCACACACATCTGACCAGTGTCACACTTGAGTTTATATTATTTAATAAAATCAGGGAATTTGAAAGTAAAACCTATCTGGATAGTACCTGTGTTACATTTAATATAGGCCAGAATCAGAAAAATGGCTCATTTTGGTTGTTTTGGTTTTTAATCCAATCTTGAAGTCTGATAGATTTGAAATTCAAACTTTAAATCTACTTCAAATATTCTTAATTTGTCTGTAGAAGGACAGTAATGGCTAAAGTCAGTGCAGTGCTTTTTAGGGCTGATCTAAAATATCTGGATGGCAGCGTTCTTAAATTTCCAAAATGCTTTGACATATTTTTTTCTACAAAGTGTTTAGAGGTAAAGTGAAGAGAGAAAACACTATTATTTCTTGGGATTTTAGACTCCCACTAGTTGCCCTTAGCAAGATTAGACTAAAATACAAGTTTATAAAGAAATCTACTTTTCTCTCCCCTGTAAATAGCCCATTGAAGGACTATTGTGTAATTATATATGATTGTGACTATTTTTAAATTATGAATTAAGTCAAAGTCATTTTTTAACCCCAAGCCATGTGCTACCACAGTAATCACATGGGCTTACCTAAGATTAATGAGCTTAAGTCAAGCGTGGAAGTACATACCTGTAATGCCAGGAGGCTGATGCAGGAGGATTCAGAATTCAAAGCCACCTTGCTTTTGTGGCACCACTTGATTTGGGTGGAAGTAACTTGTCTTTTCATAAAATGAATATCAGAGAAAAAACTCAGTGTGTCTCATGGTGTATCAAATACTAGTAAATATGGTACAAGACTGACTCCACATATGCGAGTTTCTGCATATCAATGGATGTATATACAATAACAATTTAAATTTTTTGTTTTTGAAATGCCTTTTGACGTTTAATTTTCCATTTATTTTTGACTCTGCTTGATCAAAACCACATGTAATAAATCCACAAATGTGATGGGCTTACTCAAGATACAATGTGATTCTCTGATTTGCAACTGACGACATTGGTAAGGAAGGGCAAGCAGGAATTTTGGTTGCCAGTTACATTTGTTCTGGCACCCCTTTCTTCCATGTAGTGATCAGCTTTATGACCACTAACGGAATGTTTGCTTTTGAAGGGATTTCTAAGAAATAGCATAGAGGCATGAAATACCTTGCTTGTATGTGTGTGTGTTTATGTGTGTGGGTAAATGCACTGGACCTGGGGCTTGAACACAAGGCCTGGGCACTGTCCTTGAGCTATGTTTTTGCTTAAGGCTTCCACTCTCCCATATGAGCCACAGCTCTGTTACCTTTTCTTTTAATACCTCACATTTTTAGAGGTCTATATTTCTTGATAAATATATTAGAGATTGGAGCAGACATAAGACTCTATAAAGCCATGTGGTAGCTTAAAAAATGTTTTTGCTTTAGCTACTAGAAAATGATGGAATATTGAATTTCAGAATGGGGACTCATTTGATTAATGTTGGCCTTTTCTCCAATATAACTCTGCCAAGAATGTAGAGCATATACTTACAAGAGTCCTAACTAGAGATCTGGAGACCACTTACAAGAATAATTAGTATAGATAATAAAAATAATACAGTATCCTTATAAGGAGAAATCAAAGGGGATGTTTAGGTAGTAGGGTAGACAGAACATAATTCTAAATTATGGAAGTCATTCAAAAATGTACACATGGAAGTTTAATTACTTATTTAAATCTGTAGGACTTCCATTTGCCAACAAAGGGAATCCAGAAGGAAGAGTTTTAAGGAACACAACAACAACAACACTAAATCTATTTTTAAAATGTTGAATTTGTTACAGTTAAGAATCTTCCCAGAAAAAGGGGAAAAATAGTTGAACAGATGATTTGATTTTTTTTTCTGGTCGTGACTTGAACGTGGAGCCTGGGCTCTGTCCTTCAGCCTTTCTGTGCTTAAAACTACCACTTGAGGCACAGGACCACTTCTGGATTTTTCTGAGTAGGTTATTGGAAATAAGAGTCTCATGGGAACTTTCCTGTCTGGGATGGCTTTGAGACCAAATAAATTTTTAACTGAAGATTTGGAATGATGTTCTTAGGACATAGGAATAGATTGAAGCATAAGCATCAATCCTGTCATCCTTGGAAAGTCTGTACAGAAGTGTATGGAAGAACTGAAAGATCACCAGTTGTGAAGAAGTAAGTGAGAAATATTAGATACTAAAATGTAAAATGGGCCTGGAGAGAGTATACCATTGAAATAATCATGTGATTAAAAACAAAATAAATATTAGACCAAGGATCTAGATTAATATGCAAGAAGAGACCAAAAAAAAGTGGTGAAATGATTCCAATGAAAGACAGAGGGTCATCTGCTTTGTTCATCCTCTAGAGGAGAGAAATGCATGCTCGTTGTTTAAGTGATGTTATAGTTTTAGAGATGGAGTTCATCCTTGATGATCTTCATACTGTTTGTAAAATAAAAGAAAAAGTGTGGAATCACAATTCATTTACTAAAGACTTGTGAAGATTGCCCTGTAGTCCCTGGGCCCCAGGAGGAAATTATTGACCTTATGTGAATGTAATTTGGTAAATGCACAAATGAT
The DNA here is from genome assembly GCF_000151885.1 of Dipodomys ordii. NCBI lineage: Eukaryota > Metazoa > Chordata > Mammalia > Rodentia > Heteromyidae > Dipodomys > Dipodomys ordii. The sequence continues at coordinate 6,469,882 of NW_012267309.1, read as the reverse complement.
TGATTGTGCTGCTTTAATATTTTATTTAATGTTATTGTATATAGATTCCAGGAATGTTGAGCAGCATTCCATGCATCCAATTTTGCTCACTTAATTTCATGCTACAATACTTGGAAGACAACAGCAAGGTTTATTCTTCTATTTTTTTTCTTTTGCTGGTAACTTATTCCTCCCTTACAAAACCTCAAGAGAAGATTAATGAAAGGGTAAAATAGTGGCCTTGTGTGTACATGTCACAAAGAGTTATTTGTCTAATAATGTTCTCAGCTCTTTTTGAGTCAAGCAATATCTTATTTAACTTATCTAAAGGTCATCTGAATAAAAGCCTTGCTTTTAACTTGAAATTAATTCTATTTCAAAAGTTGTACATATGTTATAAAAGATGTTTATAGCACTGTAGTAGGATTACAAACCCTTCTAACCTCTAATATCTATGCAATTCAGTCATTTAGCATTCTGAAACTGATTGTCATGCTTTTCCCTTACACATTTCATACATTTTATAGGTAAGAAGCTAAGTATGGAAGTAGAAAGAATGAAGCAGAAGAAAGAGATTTGTTGTGTAGGAATCTCATATTCTAGAAATATCCACAAACTGTTCATCATAGTGACAGAAACAGATAAAGTAAAGGTATTTCTAGATAAATATATCTACACTGATTTCTATGTGTCCAGTTTTCTCCTGGATTTTTATGGACTTAGGTGTGATATGATATAACCTGCCTATCGACCAACCTTACTTTCATTCTACAAACATGGAATATTTTGATGGGCATAGGTATGTAAATGAACAAAGGTATCTCCTGCTAAATTTTCAAAATAAGTTCAAATTTCAAAATAAGTTGTGTGAGTATGATGATCCTGGGGCTTGAACTCAGGCCTAGACCTGTATTAACTTTTTTGATTCTGCTCAAGGATAACTCTACCATTTGAGTCACAGCTCCACTTCTGGCATTTACGGTAGTTACTTGGAGGTAAAAAGAGTCTCATGGGCTTTCCAGACTGTGCTGGCTTTGAACCACAATCCTTTTATCTCTGTCTCCTGAGCAGCTAGGAGTAACGGCATGAGTTACCAGTACCCAGCTAAAATATGTTCTTTATATCTTACATTCTATATGTATGTTTTTCCTTTTCGTGTGACTCAGCAGCTCACATGTATGTTACTGTAATACAGAAAATACATGGACTTAAGAATTCAACCCCAAGTTTCAGTTTAAGAATCAGTCATATTTTGTCCTTCATTTTTGTATAATTACAGACTAGAAGGGAAGAATTTACAATAGTAAGTTTGTGCTTAAAATACAGTGAAATCAATAAGTCTACAATAATAAAGTTTGGTCAAAAATTTCTAGATTGTTTTCATCTAGCAGTGTCTCAAAGCTACATTTGGATAACAAGGGAATTGGATGAACAAGCTTTTAAAATGCCATTTGTACATTTTAAAAATTATTTTTGTACTTTTTTTAATTGTAAAAATGCTGTACAGAGGGGTTACAGTTACATGAGCAAGGTATTGAGCATTATTGCCTCCTCCTTTGTTTTCTCCCTACCATTCCATCTCTTCCCTCCCACCTCCACAACTACCACCCCCCACCCCCACCAAAGTTCTAAAGTTCATTTTTAACATAGTGTTTTGTACATCTCATTGTTACAATTGGTCAACCTGTGTCCTTATTTAAGCGTTTTGTGTTTTCTCTTTCCCTCCCCAAGTTAGAGAAGTGTATATACAAGATGCAGGACACCAACATCAAATACAGTGAAAATAGAGGTTATACCATGGGGAAGAAACATACAAAGCAACAAAAAAAATCACATGGTACATTATAAATATGTTAAAAACAATAGCAAGTAAGAAAAAAAGATATTTGTGTCCCTGTCTTGGGGTTCATTTCTCTTAATATCATCTTATATGGTCATATGTACATAGTTTTTGGCCTTTTCTGCTTGTCCTACATATGAACTAATTATTGCAAATAAGGGAAAGCATGGGACACACACACACACACACACACACACACACACACACACACACACCACATTTTTTTGATCCATTCATCTATGGAGGGACATCTGGATTGGTTTCATATCTTAGCTATGGTAAATATTGCTGCAATAAACATAGTCGTGCTGGTAGGTTTCATATGGTCTTGTTTGTGATCATTTGGGTAAATGCCCAAAAGTGTGATTGCTGGGTCATAGGGGAGCTCTATGTGGAGTCTTTTTGAGGAACCTCCATACTACTTTCCAAAGTGGTTGAACAAGTTTACACTCCCACCAACAATGAAGTAAGGTTCCCTTCTGGCCACATCCCCTCCAGCATCTGTATTTTTTTTTTAATTTTTTTGTCTGCTATAGGGCTTAAACTCAGGGCGTAGGCACCATCCCTGAGCCTCTTTGTGTTCAAGGCTAGCACTCTACCATTTGGACCACAGCACCACTTCTGCTTTTTGAGTGGTTAATTGGAGATAAGAGTCTTACAGAGACTTTTCTGCTCAGGCTGGCTTCAAACCACAATCCTCAGATCTCAGTTCCTGAGTAGCTAGGATTTTAGGCATAAGCCAATGGTGCCCAGCCAATTTGTACAACTTTTTACATGGTAATGCTAAATTGGTGTGTAAAACCCACTTTAAATTTTTTGGTTTTAATGAGTTACATCTACTTTTTATAGATATTATAAAAACAAATTTATATATGAGTTACATATGTAGCCATTCTGATATAGTAGCATTTAATCATTATAATTTCCTTCCTATTATAGCTGTATTTGTAAGATCAGAAATATAGAGAGATAGAAGTTTCAGGAGTTATGTCTTACAAAATAGCAAGCTTGGTGAAGTTCAACTTTAAACTTTTTGCTGCTAAAATTAATTAAAAATAAAAAGAGCACATAGAAGATTATGTTTAATGTAAAATAATAACAACAAAAAGTTTAAAAGTCATTATTAGTATGCCTTGGCCACACTATAGGTGCAAAATACATAAAATCTAGAGTTTTATATTTAGTTGGTAAGATTTTTACAGGGGGCTAGACTGCACAAAGGAGAATCATCAGGAAGCTGAGATCAGCAACATAAAAGACTGTAATGGATCTGATTAGTATTTGGAAAAAAAACTAGACTGTTGTCATGGTCTTTGGCTGTTTAGGAGCTTAACATGATACACACAGATAATTTACATTCATTTGAGTTTAGTTTAGTTTTTCAATCTATTAATGTTGTTAAACTAGTCATGTGTCATGAACTCATGACCTATCAAAAGCTGTGAGTAAAAGAAATCTCCTGCACTCTTTAGGGGGACATTTACTGCTAATTTACATTAGTTTGAATTCCATCCATGTGTTTGACACCACAAAACTAATTTTTTTATATACCACCTCATTACACGAGTGATGTAAGAACAGATCTGGTTTCTTCAACTCATTCAGAATTCTAATGAACTCCGAATACAAATTTTTTCCCATTAAAAATAATGGAATCTCACTATCCTACATCCATTTAAATGTTTTAGAATAGAGAAGTCTTTTTTTTTATTCCAGGAGGCATATACAATAAATCTCATTATGAAAATTACCATATTCAGACTATCTTAATAATGCACATGCCGATATTTCTACCACCTTCAAACAAACAAATAATGGTGAAAATTAAGCTGGCACTGACAATAGCCAGGAAATGTTATGAGACACTCTTTTTCTTCTTATTTGTTAGAGGAAAATAGCTTCTTTGCTCATTTAGCTAGTTAAAAAAAAAGTCTAGATTTTGAACATGCAAATATAGTGAGTACATGGAAAGAATCCATAAACAAAGTCATTGAAACGTGTCTTATTTATATTGTTTGTTTATAGGTGAGCATATATTAAAAAAATCAACACATGAAATCAAATTTCCACACGTTTTATATGAAAATTAAAGAAGGAAATCTACCTGAAGTGTCACAAGTACCATTTGAATTGATTAACCAGCTACAATTATATTGTTGTTCTTTTGCTTGTAGATTGAGATATGAGTTTGAGTAGATATTTTGTTGGAGGCTCTTTCAGAGATAAGCATCTAAACTCCTCCTCAGCCTACCCAGCTGTCAGGAAAGCATTCTTGATGACTACTGTACCTGGTTTGCCTACCTCTGCTCATAAGAGAGATGGATTGTATTTTGAGGTGATCAGCTATGTTTCACCTTCTCTCTAGTACAGTAAGGACCATACTTTCACCCAAATGTCTGAAGCATTTGCTGATTGAATTCAGAGATATGGTTTCCTGTTCTGTGGCTACTAGCTGGTTACAATAATGTTTACTTTCTAAATCAAAACAGCACAGAATGGGCTGGGCTCTGGTGGCTCAGGCCTGCCTATAATCCTACTGAGATCTGAGGATTGTAGTTCGAAGCCAGACTGGGCAGGAAAGTCTGTGAGACGCTTACATCACTAAACTACCTAGAAAGTCAAAGGTGGAGCTGTGGCTCAAATGGTAGAGTGTTAGCCTTATGCAAAAGAATCAGGGAGAGCACCCAGGCCCTGAGTTCAAGCCCCAAGACTGGCACCAAAACAAAACAAAAACAAAGAAACAGTACAGAAATACGTACTTTACAGATGAAATTAGATCACATTATGAGAGGATTTATTCTGAATTTGCTTTATTTTCACTCCTCAAGTCTTCTATAGAGAGATCTGCACTCATTTTTAATAAAGAATCTTGATTCTCTGCTCTCAAATGTATTGTGGAAACTAGTCTCTATGTTAAGCAACTTCTAAAATCCTGTGTCATCTGTCATTTTCTTGATTTTTTTTTTTCCGGTCGTGGGGCTTGAACTCTGGGCCTGGGTGCTATCCCTCTGTTCTTCAGCTCAAGGCAAGTGCTCTACCGCTTGAGCCACAGCACGACTTCTGGTTTTCTAGTGGTTTATTGGAGATAAGAGTCTCACAGACTTTTCTGCCTGGGCTGGCTTTGAACTGTGATCCTCAGATCTCAGCCTCCTCAGTAGCTAGGATTACAGGTGTGAGCCACCGGCACCCATCATCATTTTCTTGATTTTATTTAGTGAATCCACATTATTTTGGAGTGAGACTTAAAATTTATTCCAACATTCTAGCTCAAATAATTGTTTAATCTTTCTGAACTTTAGTCCCACTGGCTTTAAGTGGGACAAGTACAGCTACCACTGTACATTTCATGTAGTTGCATTAAGTATCAAATGAAATCTTTTGATTCAGTCAAACCAAATATAATGTTTGCGATCTCCAAGGCTCTAATTAAATTTAATGATCCAATTTTTTAATTAATTTGGAAGCAGAGTTTCAGAGTAGAGCTCACACCCTGCCACTTTTGACAATGAACAGAGTTCACAAATTAAAATTGAGGTCCACTTTATTACTTTTAGCTTCCATTGCTGATATATGTTAAAAGCTATTATTGACGCTATGATAGAAAGGCAAAGGTAGAAATAGTGTTTGCTGATTATAATTGAATTAACTATTTTATGTAACTGATTCAGTCAGTGAACACAATTGGTGGAAAGTATAGGTCAGTTGGTTTCAGTGATTTTTTTTTCCAATGCAGAATGAGAGTTTTGATTCTGTATTCTATTCTAAACAATGGTGGATCTACAAGCCTTAAATTTCTATACTGATTACATCTTAGATTAAGGAATGATTTGGTTGTCAGAGATAGGAGTTTCTAATCTCTTTTTCCACAGTTAATTATGAGGTAAGTTTAGAAAATCACATTCATGAAAGAGCATTTCTTCTGAATTCTACCCATGTAAAATTATAATAACCCTTGCTGATTTTCTCAGCAGATAAGGTTTAGGAGAATATTTTGTTAATATAATTCAGAATTATAAACTTCCAGAACTGAAAGAATAAAACGACATAGAAGCAATGGACTTCTTAACCCCATTGGTGTAACATTGATCAAGACTTTTGTTTTATGTTTAATGTGTTGTTAGCTGTCATACATCTCCGATCTCATAAACATCTGTCTATATGTCTTTTATTATATGATAAAGTAGCATACTGATTTGGTGTTTGACAGGATTAAATGCCTGCTCTACCATAACTTCCTGGTTTTATGATCTCACATTGAGTTATTAATCTTATTGAATCTTGAGCATTGTTTAGATTTGAGATCATCTAGTGGCAGCAACTAATACATATACATTAGGTACTGGTCTTTCCTGGCCTTTTCCTTTTCCTTTCTTATCCTGTGTTCATTTAGATTTAGACAAGGATTTGCCTTCCAGGAATTGCATTTATTTGCCAATACCAAGGCACTCATTCTGATTTGGAAAAGGGTATTCTCTTTGTGAACTAATTTTCATAGTAAGGCTTTGGTCCCCTATCCAGAATTTATTGTGATACCATGTGTGAAAGTGTTTTATATATAGTAGGTGACCAAAAACTGTTCATTATGTAGATTTAAAATTAAGTTACTTCTTTCTGTTCTTCTTCCTCTTGGACTGAGATTGTTAAAATCAGCTGATTGATTTTTTTTAAGAAAGCAGGATCTGCTTAGATATAGCAGGAGGCGAGTTTCCTTCAGCTAGTTTCTCTTGTAGATAATACTGTCCAGAAAAGAGAGAATGAAGAAGAGAGGCAACAGGCTAGCTCTGCTTCTAGTCTGCAGACCGATGATAGGGCAGGTGTGACAAGAAGATAAAAGCCTCCTAACTCTGCCTGCCGTCACCGTTTTGAAGGCTGTCTTCACTGAGGCAAGTCCTAGAATGCTTCTTCATTAAATCCCCTAAATGCTTTCTCTGTTCTCCTGTTTTCTTCACCAAGATCCACTTCCCAACATCAATAGAACCAAAACAGTAAGCATTTGTTAGAGCTGGATGCATTGCTATGTACAGAAGCAAGGAGACCTACAGGGACTTAGAGGATTTTGCCTTCAGAATATTACTTTACTTTTCCAAACAGAAGAAGAATGCTAGGATGGTATAGAATTTTTTTAGATGTTCACTCAAACCATACAGCATGATTCTAAATTAAATCTTTGAGGTTGGGGTAGGGGGGAATCTTCACACCACTAAAATGAAAATATCGACCTCAACTAGACAGAAGGTCTGTTTTAATTACTCAACATTAGAATTGAGCTGAATTAAGTAAAAGAATAAGTTCAAAAACTGTGGGATTTATAAACAAATATTCCACTGGAATGTTTACTATATAAGATCACAGGTAGGTAAACTAAATAATTGTATCAGAGCTGCCTTCAAAGATTTGCAGTGAGGATTTTATAAAACACCATAAGCAATATGGAATATGAAAGGATCTGTGATCTGAGGTATAGCAGTGATCTTTTACAGACACTATTCAAGAGAGAGAAAGAGAGAAAATGGGGAAGAAGGGGAAAGAGAGAGATAGATTCTTTATCCTTAAGAAAATTATATAAGATCCGTCAGAAAGACATATGCAGCCTGAAAACCCTCAAATCATCTACATTAGTATGTGCATTTTGAGGCAGGCACTTGAACCTCTGAGCAAAGATAAAGTAGATGCCTCCAGCTGCCTATCAACTTTTGTTTCATTGCAACACTAAATATTGGCTTGTGACTTTCCATGAAAGTTGACATTTGGCTTAGGGTGTATTGTTTGGCAGTTGCACAATTCAGTTTACTAGCAAAGAGTACAAAAGATAGCATAGATTCAGAGGTGAACTAAACTTTAGTCTTGGATGACATGGTAGGAATTTGGAGGAAAATAAGGGAAGAATTTTTAAAATTTTCTCAGCTTGCAAGAAATCATTGCTAGTATGTTCTTGACCTCCAAGAACAAAATGAACAAATTTTTTTATTATATACTGTGAGTTACTCAAGTGGAAATGTTTGCTCTTACAAATGATGAATGGAATCATTTTCCTCTCTATCCAAACAATATTCTGCCAACTGCCAAGTGTTTGCAACCAGCATTGATTTCACTAGTTTATCTTTACTAAAGCTTTTGGTTAACTTTCAAAAATTACACTGCAAAGCTTATTTAAAATGTTTCCAGAGTATCAATCCATATTGATGGGCTTGGTTATTCATATGTAATTGCTATACAAATGTTAACAATTTGAATCTTACATCACCAGCGCTTTTTATATGTGTCCTGAGTAACATTATTCTTATTTTAGCAAGACCATCTTAGTTGCAAGTTGGAATATGATAGTAGAGTAGCCCTTTAAAGTTACTCTCAGTGCTAACGAAGTTAGAAATTCTGCTGTAAAAAAAGAATGAGAAAATGTTTCTGATACGAAGGAAATTCACGAGTCAGGAATGTCTTGTAACAGTATTCATTTTCCTTTCAGAAATAATAATTATGTGATGCTAAAAATATTTATTTTCGGGCTGGGAAGTTGGCTCAGGGGTAGAGTGCTTGCCTTGCATGCCTGAGGCCCTGGGTTCGATTCCTCAGCACCACATAAGCAGGAAAAAAAAAAGCTGGAAGTGGCGCTGTGGCTCAAGTGGTAGAGTGCTAGCCTTGAGCTGAAGAGCTGAGGGACAGTGCCCAGGCCCAGATTTCAGACCCCACAACCAGACCCAAAAAAAAAGTATTTATTTTCTCAAATGTAAGCCATTAATGGTAGATTTTGAGAAAAATATATGATTTAAAAAGCAATATATAGATATGATCAAATCCTCACTTTACCAATTGTCAATGAAAATCAGACCTTATGTAAAAAAGTGTTTGTGTTATAGTTCACAACATCATGCATACTTTTATTTGTAGACTTTCCACTTGAGCAAAGATGAGTGCTCTTTCCCAATGTGGTATGTTTTCAGCTACATCATATTTGTTTTGTCTATTTACATATTGCACTGGTGTTAGGACATATATTTACTTCCTAACCAAAGGCTGCCATAACAAAATATCACAATCCAGATGGCCTATAAGAGCAAAATTTATTCTCTCACATTCTGAAGGCTACTGCAAAATCAAGGTTTCAGGCCAGCAATATTCCTATAGAACTAAGGAAGAATTCTTCCTGCTTCTGAAGTTCCAAAGAAACTTCCTAAGATTTCTTTATTTTGTTTTTTTTATCATTAATCTCAGATTTTTTTATTATATGGTTATTTTTTTAAATATCTCTTATTTTCTTATTAAAGCACTAATTTTTGGATTTATCATCCAGCCTGATAATGGCCCATTTTAACTTGAAAGGTCCTGTTTCCAGAGATAACACCATATTCTGCAGTTCTAAATAGACACAGTTGCAGGGGCGAAGGGGAGACCAGTAGTAGAAGTACTATCATACTCAATACATGACTTACATATTCATCTGGTCTGATCAAAGTTGTGTGTGTTTTTCTTCACAAAACTAGTTTTGAAAAATAAATTATTTGAATAATTTGTGTGTGCTCAGTTGTAATTCACATAGTGCCTGATCCTAAAATGAGCCCAAATAAATATATTTAATTAACTTACACTGAGTTCTGCCTAAGTATGGCAAAAGGAACTCATGTTTATTGTTGCATGTCTCGGAACCCTACGTTAATATTATATGAAAGTCACAGACTATAAAAGTTTGCAGTGAAACACAGAAAATGAAGCTCCAACTGCCCTAACAGTATGAGGATGGTTTTGGAAGATGGATATGTTAAGTGAATTGATAAAACAAAGGAAGTTCAATTGTACAGCCGTGGGCTAAAGGTTCAGTCATTATAGCAACAACATAGATCAAGATATATGTCTAGTACAATGACAGATTGAATTGAAACCCTTTTGTACAACTACTTAAAGGTAATTAGAAAATTAAAAGATAAAACAATTCAAAGCCAAATTAAAATAAAAACAGTATTTCATGGTATAAGCAAAATGTAGGCCTGAAAATAAGAGAAAGAATGAAAAATTCTGTTTATGACATAGGTTGACTACTAGGCTATACATCCCTGATCCAGGTGGATGAGTGATTATCCACCAGTTGATATGAAAGCAACAATTGAATTTTTTTTCTGCACCATTGGAAAGATTACTGTAGAGAGTTTTGGTGTGCAGGGCTAGGAGCATTGAAAACCAAGGCCACAAGAGAACTGTGTGACTCGATACATGAACAGTAAGATCATGAGCCATTTGTTTGTCTGTTAGGAAGCCAGTAAGCAGTCTTATCCTCTAAGGCTATGAATATATTTTTATTGAAAAAGTTGAACTCCTCAAGAGAAAAATAAAATGTTAATACTTGGAACTTTCCAAGAAAGAATCTGCTTTCATTACCCTGAAAAGCATTCTGCCAATCAACTAGCTCTGCCTGTGTATAAAAACATTCTAAAATGCCTTGATTTTTGCATTCTTAAATCAAAATGAAACCATTCAGCATCTGCAGTTATTTAAAGAAAGCCTAAAAGAAGAAAAGCATAGACCAAATATAGCACAAAGAGTGAAAGAATTCCATGGAAGCATCCAATGACGGCTCCATTTCCTCCTTCAAGTTTTTTCTCCAAAGTTGTATTCTTTGAAAGGTTAATGTAATAATGTACCCAGAGTTGCAAACTGCTTTTCCTCCGGTACTGTACATCCATTTCACTTTGATCTTCTTTTTCTTGCTCACAATAGAAGTTCCTTGCAATCATTAATTATGACTTACTCATTTACCAGATTTATTGTTGATAGTCCTTTTGTTTAGATTGCAAACACCATGAAGGAAGAAATCTTTGTTCATTTGATTGGTGGTTTGTCTCTTAGAATAATGGTTAGTACATTGTAAATACTAAAACAAATATTTGTTGAATGAATAATAATTGATTAATTGTAAAACACAGAGGTTCAAACCAGCTATAGTAGCCACAATAGTTGAGAAGAATTGCCTCCTTGAGCCTAGTCAGGAATGGACATTGAAATAAATGAGAGCAAACATTATTGGTAGCATCCTTGAAGTTGTCTGTCTTTAAAGATATTTACAAGAATTTCTTATAAGAAGATTAAATTGAATCATTAAGTTCAAAGAAAGATTTATGTTTCTACAAGTAAGGGTAGTGAAATATCCTGTGTTTATTTGTTTGCTACCTCAATTTCTGACAATATTCTGCAATTCTGATGCCACAAACATGATTTCTGTATCTTAATATTCCTGTTTGTGGCATAATTTGAACCCCTCAGGTATCTATTGCTGAGGAAACATGGAGACTTTTTACTTCCTACTTACGTCTCGTGCCCATTCATGTCCACTTACATCTCTAAGCGTTTATGTATTAACTGTTTAAATTCTCTTCAATCTAACCGCAAGTATAGGCCTTCTCAAATAATTTAGGAAAATCTACGTAATAACATCAAAACAGACCTTCGTGATATATAAGATGATTTCCAAAAAAGTAAAGAAAAAAAGGATTAAGCTATGCAAGAATTATAATCACTGCTTTTTTCAAGAGTTCATTGTTGGGGAAGGGCACAGAACTTGAGGAAAAAGGGTGAAAGTGCAGCAGTGAAACTCACTGGACATTGATGAAAGGAACTATAGGACTCATGAGTGAAAATGGGAGGAGGGACTGGGACAGAATAAGGAAACAGAAGATGCTATAGGAAAGGAAATGTACTCTATTACCTGACTCATGTAAATGCAACCCCTATTACATCACCTCTACAAGAACAATAAAGTAAATGTTTTAAAAAAAACTAATTTGGAGGCAGATAAGAAAGAAAAAAAAAAGAATTTGTTGTTGTACTAGTTAGACAGGAGGCTGAAATGTGAAGGTCATGGTTCAAGGCCAGCCTAGGCAGGAATGTCCAGAGACACTTCTCTCCAATTAACCAACAAAAAGCTAGAGTGAAGCTGTGGCTCATGTGATAGAACACTACCCTAGAGCAAAAAAGGCTAAGAGACAGCACTTAGGTACTGAGTTCAAACCTCAGTAGTGGCATGTGCATGCCCCAGGTATATACACGTGCGTGCAAACACACACACACACACACTCACCCTCACACACATAGAATTGTTGTCAAAGACAGAAACACAAAACATATTTGTTGTATACATATTGAACTCTTAATAATGCTAGTATGCTACTATGCTACACTGGTCAATTTTAGTTATGATTCCTAAAATTCCATATCTTATCAGAAACACCTTTCATGATTTGGAGGACTTAAGAATGACCACTCAATCTTATGAGAATGATGATCTTTAGTAACAAAAGTTAGTGTACAAAAACAGGAAAACAAGGCTTTAGCCAATTTCTGTAAATAGACTATAATTTGGCTTCTTTTAAAGTGTACCTACACAACTTCTTACTCCTTGCTTTAGGGTATGTCTTGTGCTATTGCCTTTGTAAACTATTTTTTTTAACAATTGAAAAGAATGTTGAGTGCTATTAACTCATGCTTATACTCATGCTTATACTCAGGAGATTGAGATCTGAGGATCTTGTTTCAAAGCATGCCCAGGCAAGCACATCTGAAAAACTGTTTATAGCTAACTAGCAAAATGAGGCATGGATCAATGTTGTAGTGTCAGAAATAAGTGGGAAGCTTAGCAAAAGCATGAAGCCCTGAGTTAAAGACCCAGTACCGATACAAATATACCTCAGTACTGGAGTTCCTCTCTCTCTCTCTCTGTCTTTCTCTCTCTCTCTCTGTCTTTCTCTCTCACACACACACACTTAAAAAGAAAGAGGGAAAAAAGGGGGAAAGGGAAGTAAAGAAAATGAAATGATCAAATTTGGTCTTATCAAGGCAATGACTATACCATTTGTTATAATAATAGGATATGCTTTTGAGTAGCATATACTCTAGAGAGAAGAAGTTATATAATCCAAAAATGCCAGTCTAGTATGTATGTAGAAAATTCAGGCAACATGTTTACACAGGGTATTAAGAGTTCCCATAGGAGTTACCTCATGTAGATATCAGTACAGTTTCAAAGAAAAAGCAAATTAATGTGAAAGTTGGGTCATGAAGGGCACACAGCAATCCAGCAGATACACAATAATACAGTAGAAATGTTAAGAAAAAGGATATTACTCCAGAAAAGACACCAGATTACAAAATCCAATATGACCAATATTACTGCAATACAAAAAGTGAGAGAATGGGGAAAGATGACCATGGGAAGCACAGGAATGGACACACAATGGGTCTTGAACAAGCTGCCTTGTTAGCTTTATGCAATGGATGGGGGAGGGTACAATGGAAGCATTTCTATCTCCCAAGGTTCCTTCTAACTAACATAAAGGATGTAGGAAATAATGCATGGCAAGTAGAGCCAGAAGACAACTCGATGACATATTTCTTGAAATCAACAACAACAACAATGGAATCAATTTGATGAATTCTAGAACTCAGGTCACATGGTTCAGTAGAATCATATGGAGAGCCCATGACATTCATAATTTATGCATATCAATTCCTAGTAGTCACTATACTAAATAATTTATCAACATACTAAAGACAATTTTTGAACTATGTACATTCCAGGCTGATGAGGAGTTAGATCATAAATAGTGAATTAATCAAGATAGAGAATCATCCAAAAAGCATACCTTAAACTCAGGTTATATTCTTGTCATTTCCTCTTAGCTGTTGTCTTGCCACTGATAAAATTTCTCTAGTGTTTACAAATTTAAATATTTTAGATTGTTGCAAACATTTATAAACACAACATGTTGAGTACCAATTACAGAATTTCCTACCCTCTAAACAATTGATAATGCAATACACTTATCTAGCTAGATGAGAAATTTATGTATACTTTACCCTATTTCTCAATGCATTAAATAGGAAAGAAATTAAGTTTCTGTACCACAAAAGTAATATTTAATAGAAGGAATTTTCAAATGAGAGTAAGATGAGGCTATTTAAGATTCAAAACAAGCAACTATGCAAATACAGAACAGAATGTAAGGTGACTGGGAATTAATGATTTAATAGAGTCCCACCAATTCCTAGAAGAACAAAATTCATCCCCACTGATAGATTTCTCATTGATTAAAATATGTAAGAAATGATGGTTTTGTACTATCTTTTATGATGGACCTTGTTAAGATAAAATCACGGCATTAATTTTTGTCACTATCTTTTTGCTATAAGTAAATTATGTCACGTTTGTGGTGGAATACACGTTAACTCCCAACATTTCCTACTGAACATAGGATTGATTTCTGTTCTTCTACTGCTGATATATATAATTTGTTAAATATGTTCTCAAAAAACACATTTTAGTAGTTTGAAAGAAAATATCAATAACCCAATTTTATAGAAAACCTAAAATAGCTAAATCTAACTCAAATAAAAATGAACAAAATAAAAGGCATTGTAAGACCCAATTCCAAATGTTACAAAGTCCCTTTATATTGGCACCAAATAGACATACACACAAAGCACAATGGAATAAAACAAAGACTAAAAGTTAGCTAATGCATATACAAGTCAATACATTGTAGAAAAACCTGCAATAACTATTAGGGAGAGGATACCTTTTTAATGAATTGTGCTGAGTAAACTGGATATCTACATACGGAAGAATAAATCTAGGCCCATCAACTCACATCCATTTGCCAGTGATTCATGCCTGAAATCTTAGCTATTAAGTAGGCTGAAATCTAAGGGTGGTGACTCAAAGCCAGCCTGGGCAGGAAGATCTGTGAGACTGTTATCTCCAAGTAACCACCAAAAGAGCCAGAAGTGGAGCTTTGGTTCAAGTGGTAAAGCACTAGTCTTTAGTAGAGAAGCTCAGATACAGTGCCAGTTCTTGAGTTCACACCTCAGTACTATACTAGCACACGTGCATGTACACACACATTTGCACACACATACAAATTCAAAACAATTTCAAGATTGAATATAAAGTACAAAACCATGAAAACACTAGAAGAAAACATTAGGAATTGTTTCAAGAAATTGAAATGGGCTTTTTGAACATGACCTCAAAGACATAGGAAGCCAAGTCAGAAATAGATAAATAGGATCATAGAAAACTACAAACTTTCTCTATAGCAAAAGCAAGAATCAAGTAGTCTTTTCATATTTGAAACAAGAGCCTGTAAAGAAGAAAACTATACATCTGACAAAGGGCTAACATCCAGAACATATAATGAACTAAAAAATCAATAGCAAAGAAAAAAATAATTTTAAAAAGAGGCAATAGGCCTAAATAAACATTTATCAAAAGATGACATATAAATGGTCAACAAGGATGTAAAGAATAAAATAAAAGGATTCACCATCACTAGTCATTAGGAAATTATGACTCAAAACCACAATGAGATAGCACTTTACTGCAGCATAATTAGCCATTATCAAAAAGACAAATGATAACAAGTGCTCACAAGAATGTGGACAAAAGGTAACCCTAATATACTTTTGGTTCAAATGCAAATTAGCACTGCCATTGTAGAAAACAGCAAGGAGGTTCCTCAATTAATCCAAAATAGAAAAATCACATGATCCAACATCCTATTGTAGGTATATAGTCAAAGCAAATGAACTCTGTTTGTTGAAGAGATATTTGCACCTTTATGTATACAACAGCACTGTTCACAATAGCCAAGAAATGGAAACAACCTAAGTGTCCATCAAACAGTCTGTGAGAGATAAGAAAGCTTGTATGACCAAAGCATATCTTGACAGAGATTGAGATAATAAAAAGGAGCTATCAAAAGAGGACTCAGATTATTCCAAACCATGAAAGCCAGATGACTAAAATTGGTATCATCACAACACACTGATCTTGAAAGAGGAGTCTGAGACACTAGGTAGTGCTAGAGAAACAGCAGACCGGATGTTTAAGGACCAATAATATCCTTTTACTTACCTTGTATTTCATCTGAATGAGTGAAAAACTCAATTCAATATTTAAAAGTCATTGCAAGCCATGTGTCACATTCACTGCAAAAAGATGAGAGAAATGATATATCTAGTTAGAGAACTCTGGGTAATGGCCAGAGTCAGAGGAGAATTACATAGATTCATTAATAAATAGTTATAAGATATAAAAATATATACTATTAACAAAAGACAAGAAACCATGTTTATTTTCCATCTGAACTCAGAAAACACAGTGAAATGTGCATATATTGTGAAGATATATTCAAATACGTACTATATAATATTTCTGATCTTGGTTTTCAAATTAAAGTGATGAAGGAACAGTTTGCATTGCTCTCAGGCAAGCAAACACTTCTTTCCCTCCCAACACAGATATGTCATTCCAGATACCACTTTGTCATGTAAACATGAAACTGAGGTATATAATTAAGTTGCACTAATGAGATTCATGTTTAAGGAAAAATGTTTGGGGCAGCAAGGTAGCCATCGTTTTCAAGTCACTACGAAAATATAGGGATGGTTTTGTGAGTTGACTTTCTAAAGGGGGAGGAGACCGGTATTGACATATAAATGATTCAAATCAAAATTAAAACAAATGTTAGGAATCAAAGTTTCTTGACCCCAGCACTATTAATAGTTCCTGGTTATGGGAACTGACCTGTGATGGGTTCTAGGTACCAGGTGCCAGTAGCAATCTTTATTCCACCAAATGGTGACAAATCATCAAATCTGTTACCAGAAGTTGTCAAATGTCTTCTTGGGCACAAAAATCACCATTGGTTAATAACTGCTGCTGTAAATTTATCTTTCATAATTTATTTTCACTCACCTAATACTAAAATAAAACCTTCTATTCATTAAGTGAACACATATACTTGATCAATCAATGTGTTATTCTATTAGATTTACTGCACACCTCTTTATATTTGCTGGAGACACAATTAGTTTTTTTTCACCATTCATAATCTTCATCTGCCAATAGTCATGATCTACATTATAATTAAAGTCGAACCTGAAATGATTAGGGCGATAATGGAATTGGAACAGAAAGTGTGAAGCTTATTCAGAGTACATTAATTAGCAAACACATTAAATCTTTTATATTAATAAAAACATTAAGAAAACAGATTCCTTTCTATTTCATATTCATTATAATAGAAACTTTAAAATCTACTGTTGCTGGTAAGATTAATAACTGCTTTCTGGTTTAATCATATCATATAAGTTTTATTATATACAAATTTATTGTGAATTTCCATTAAGCTCCTAATGGTTTAGCTTCTGATTATTCAGTATGTAAATAATTCAAGACAATCTGAGAAGAGGAATTAAATATAGACCATTCATGCTAAGGGAATTTTCTCCTGTATACTCTTGTCTTCCTTTTAGTAATCCTTATCTTTTCCCTCCTGATTTAGCTTCTTTATTGCTCTCTCACTGATTTGGTTATCATAATCTTCACAGCACTGCAAAACACTTCATTTTCCCTGCAAGCTTCCAAAAAAGTCAATAAAAGTGAGGATTAAAATTTATAGTTATTCTTTTAAGATTCCTTGCCTATTTAAACACATATCTTGCTCTATCACAACTTTTCACTCTTTATATATATACATTTTATCTACCAGGGAAGTTAAATTCACAAAAGAATTTAAATTAAGGCTAGGAATCAAAAAGATATCTTGGAAGATTGAAAAGAGGAAAACCTAGTAATCAGTGTGTATCCAAATCTTCTATTTGTTAGGGATGATTAGTATTTCATTGCATGCTATGGAAAACTAAAAGAATGGAAAGATAAAGGCCTGCTTTTATTTGTTTTTCTTTTTATTCTTTGTACCCTTTACCTTGATAACATGATTTTTAACAGGTTCATTTTTCTTCTTCAGATTTCAGTTTTCCTGTTAGTATCAACAGTCCTTAACTTTAATAACTCAATAAACACACAAACTCAATTAGTTTTGCCTACATGTGTTCCTATTTTGTGTAATCTTCAGTCTTGCCTTTATATTTCAGGTCATGGCCTGGAAAGGAGTGTTGAGTGGGGGAAAGGACTTGTGGCATCTAACATTCAAAACCATAAGCCCATTTCTGTGTAGTATCTCCTGTTACAAGTAAAAACAAAAGGAACTTTTAAAATTACTCTTCCCTAATCAAAAATGTTGGTGCGATTTAAAGATTGATATTAATTTCTAATGTATGAATCTTAGGTACGTGAAAGGAATCTCTGGAGATAAAGGGGCACCGCTCAAAGAAATTTGGAGAGTCTGTGGCCCACTGCCTGCTGGCCATGCCATTATAGTCTAAAGCCAGAAGGAGCCGTTTAACATGCTGTGCACTTTGCCTTTTGCAGAACTATTTCAGGAAGAAATACATTCTCAATGTCAGTCTGCTCAAGGGTATAGAGGTTTGAACACTTACGAAAGTGTTTAAACTGCCACTGATTTCAGATCTTAACACTAATTGCTTTAGATGGAGCTGTCTCATGTTCCACTTTAATGTCTTCTAGAACCTCCCACATCACTTAGTCTAGGCTTTGCTTTAGAGCTCCCACTAGGACAATCAAAGGTAATGTAAAATTTGTTCAAACTCAATTCTGCAGGATCTTAATTCACCTACATGAGTCTGTTAGGGAGTGACCGGATAGCATGAAAACTTCTTATTTGAAATGTCAAAGGCAATCTGCCCTCTCCAACAGTTTCCTGGTTCAATTATATAAGCACAAATCACAAGGGATGAACACAGAATAGATATATCATATTTATCTGAAATATTTAAATAACCAGAACTCTACTCTTACCCAACTCCATTGCCTGCCTATGGTAGTAGGGGAGTAGGAGAAGGAGCAGGGGAAAAAAAGCAAAGAAAGATAAGAAGTGGAGGAAAAGAAGGAGGAAGAGGAGGAATAAGAGGAGGAAGGGGAGGAGAAGGAAATGGCCATAGTTTGTGTGTGCACAAAGTTCTAAATTAAAATAATGAATTGTCAATTGCATAAATGTGAGCATATGGTCAGCTCAATTATGTTAAAAATCCAATTTGTTAAAAGGTAAAGAGAAATAATGATGAAGCAATTATCCCTCTGAACTTATTTCTTAATTATCCAGGCAAGAGCACTAATGATGTCCGTTTCCTAGGTTCCACAGGCAGTACAATAATTAAAGGTCACAAGAGAACATTTGTCCCAAGGAGACATAAAGTGAAAATGGTAAACTCCGAATATAAACCTGAAGTCTAATATGAGCACAAGTTCATGGCGCAGAACCAGCAGTCTAGAGGTTTTATAGCTGCTGTGTTAATCATAGAATTTATTTTATTTCATAACTCTAAACCCCATTAACTGGCCATGATTAGTAGTCTAATAATCTAGGTATTGAACTCAAAGCTTAGAATGTGCCAAATGAAATCCTTTGAGTCATCAAGACCAGACACCAAAACAAAACAAGGAGCAAAATCCTAAGATTAGGTTAGGTTAATGTTTGCAAGACTTCTATAATCTTCATTATAGATGATGAGGAGTAAAAATTGTTACTGCCAATATCCAAATAAGAGGGTCTTCAAAACCTGTAAGCCCTGAACCCAGGGCTTAGACTGAAAGAGTCTCTTTGAATCAACCTCAGCCATCAGGATCAAAGTGAATCTACTAGGCCTAATATCCACAGAAGGGCTTAAATGTTCCAAAGTAATGCAATGGATAATGCTTCAAAGAAAAGCACCCATATAAAGTAAATTTAGTGCTCTCCTACATTCTATGGCATGACACAACAGAACATTGCTGCCCTCCAATCCCTTCACAAAGATCCATGAAAAATCTAGAATGTTCCATCAGTCTTCTGACATGTATCTTGTGGTTTGTACATGACTACTTTGAGAAAAATCTAAGCACATATTTAATTGTTCATGTACTTCTAAAAGAGTTGTTTTCTTCTCAACAGCTGCCATTTCATAATACCTAGACCTAGAATTGCACTGCATATTTACAAAACAATGATAGAGTAAATGTAACCTACAGTTGCATTTCATTTTTAGACAAAATTATGATAGAGAAAACATGCAATCAGCACAAATGACTCACTTCTCTTACTTTATATGTTATTTTTAAGAAAAACCATACTTCTGGTATACTTTTATCTCTGAAATATATTTTTTTCAATAGGAAATATTTATTCAATTGAGAGCCCTTTTGACTCATTTGGTTAAATGCAATTAGAAACATCACACAAAATCTGCTTTAAAGGGCATAACATAATCCTCCTCACTTTGTTTTTCATTGTAAATCACTTACATGTACAAAACTAAATTGGGGGGGGAAATAAAAAATAAAATTTAAATTGAATATTATATTTATACCTTTCTAAGATTTACTGATACAACTACTTACTACCTTACCTTATTTTTCTTTGTTGCCTAAGATTTCAATTAAAACTTTAGCAAAATAAAAGGAAAATACAACTATTCAGATTTATTACTGCCTCATTCTACAATGATCTAAAAACTTACACTTAATAACGAATAGAGAGTATATTAGTCGGCTCGTTGATCATAGAAAAATACTGAGGAATATTATTTCCTCATTCTGGAAGTGAAGAAGGCTAGGATGCCAATAAGTTACTCTTCATTCCCTGCTTCTCATGGCTTTTAGGGAGCTTCTTTCCTGGTATGCTATCACAGGACCTTGTCTTTGCCCATACATAGAAATAGGATGACAGCAAGCTCCCTGCTGTCAATACTTATAAGTATACTGATCATGTCTGACAAGGTCCTCTTTAACATTAACCATTTCTTCAGAGGACTCGTGTATTGAATATTAGAGCTGCAATATGTAAATGTTGCGAAGATATTTAGTCCAGTTTCAGGAAGCCATATAAAAATCACTTCAAATTTATAGTTATATTTAACATATACATGAATATTACTTTATGTAAGTATGTGTTATATGCTGTTGCATATACGATAATAATATTCATATGTATGTACATACACACAGGTTATTATACACACACATTCCTTTTCTCTGGCAGCTAAGAGCCAAGAAAACACAACTAGCTTCCAGATCTAGATTGTAACTACATTCTCCATTTAAGAAAAAAAATGTGAAGTGGTAAAGCACTTGGCTCCCAAACTTCAGGCCCTGTATCTTTATACTGACAAAAGAAAAGAAAAGAAGCAAAATTCTTAGTAAGAGAGACAGTTGAAGAGTTGAGTGGAAAATATGCAAGATGAGCCTACAGTCAGCTGTAGCACAAAAACATAAGACATGTGAAATCACCCAAAATGGTGTGCATGAAACATAGAAGACAAGTATAAACAATCCCAGGGACCAAAGAGAAAAGAATTTTATAATTTAACCAAAATGTAAAATAAATATTAACAATGCCATATGATAAAAATAAATATACAAATAAATATAACAAAAGGCAATAGACAAATTTGTCATCAAAAGAACCTTAAGTTTTAATGATTTTGAATTTACTAAGTAATTTTTAATTTATGTGGATACTCTGTTCTCAGGCAAGTAAAAGAGAACTCTGCAGTCCTTCAAGTATGCTGTGTAACTACTCATTTCTTTCCAAAATGTATGTGAAGACAAAGAGGACAGACTACTTTCATTGTAAAGTACTGGATAAGTATTATTTCAGTGAGGTGATGAAGATTAGATTAAAAGAGTAGTAACATTGAAAGTTTGTGGTAAGATGAAATGAGCACTTTCCCTCTGAGATATTCTTTCCTCAAATCCCATAATCCTAACTTAGTTATGAGGAAGATATCAGAATATACCAGTGGAAGCATATGCTACATAACACCTGGTCAGAACTCTTTTTGAACTGTCAAGGTTTGTTGCCACTAGTAGCTTGTGCCTACAACCTATTCAGAAGACTGAGATCTGAGGATTACACTTCAAAGCCAGTGCAAACAGACAAATCCAAGAGACCCTTGCCTTCAATTAACCAGCAAACACCAGAAAATAGAATTGTGGCCCAAATGGTAGAGTACCAGCCATGAGCACAACAAAAATGGAGTGAGAGACAGTGTTTCTAAGTTGAAGAATGTTTTGAAGGATGTTTCCAGTTCATTGTATTCTTCAATCTATCCTGAATGGAGAATAGGCCCTCTTCTCACAGATAATACGTAGTTATCTAAGTCTTCTATGAAAATACAGTAGGAATATTAGTTATGTATTTTGATTTATTTGCTTTAGTTGATAGATTAAAAAAATTCTGTTGTAAAGACAGAGGGAAATCAGCAAATAGATTAAATTCAGATCATGAATTTAAAATCAAAGTATTCACGAGATATGTCTAGCCATTTTATATTAATATAATCATATCTTATACACACTTGAAATATACATGTATTCACATACAGCATTCCGTATGATAGGAATTTTTTCATTAAAAAAGCCTAAAAATATAAAAACTGAGGGGAACACACATAGGAATGTCTAAATTTATGCAGTTTTTGAAAGAAGAAACTTTTTTTGATTTTGGGGGAAAGCAATTATGATAAATGACCTGAATCCAAATTACTCTTTAGATAGATAATCAATGGAAGATCAAATACAGCTGAAAAGTATATGCAAAGTATAAGCCTCATAGTTGCCTCCTATTGGGTATTCCAAATTTAATAACACAATTTGAACAAATTAGTGGCATGTTAGAAAATCAGTTCTTTGACATAACGACTTGTACATCTCATTGTTGCAATGGGTGGTGTGGGGGGAAGGGGGTTCTGGGGGGGCAGGATAGGGGAAGGGATAGGAAGGGGAAATAAAGGAGGAAGCAACAATACTTGATAAGAAATGTACTCATTATCTTGCCCATGTAATTGTAACTCCTCTGTATGGTATTTTCATAATAAAATTTTTTTTAAAAAACAGTTCTTCCCCATGTAATTGTAACCCCTCTGTACAGTATGTTCACAAATAAAATAAAATAAATTAAAAAAAAAACAGTTCTTCCAAGGAACTCTCTGGGAAACACTGACTTATGTTATTGACATGTTAAAGTCTAATCAAAATTTCTAATGAACTGCCAAAGTTAAAGGTTAAGATCTTTTCCAATAATTATTCCAGGAACCAAGTTATTTTCTCCTCTGTTGGGGGCACCTCACTTCAGGGACATGAAATTCCAAAGTTTCTTTATTTAATTCTATGGAAAGCATTCACTTAAAATTTTCCCATTTAATTTAATTTCCCATCTTATAATTGATTTCCCATTTTAGAGACAATTATAAGCTTTCTCTTCTCAAGGCTGTTACTATATAATAAAAACCCACTATGAGTTTTAGTTCAGTGTTATGACAATACTGTCAAACCAATTATCTGTACTTAAAAGCTAATGCATATATCTCAGTAACACTATTGGTAGGGGATATCATCTTTTTATGTTACCTATAAATGTTTTAAAGAAATTCGTACCAACAAGTTTTTAAGAAAGGTATATTTGGAACTGAAGAAAACATTTGCAGGTGATGTGGAGTCATCTTTGCTATTTGTGTGATCTTAGAAGTTTTGATCTTCAAATTTCTCCCTGTGAAACATTTTCAAAGAATGAGGTGACATTTTTGAACACTTCATATTTTATAAGTTCATGCTGTGAGCTCACTGCTTATAAAGTCTGTGATTTTAACTACAGAATAGAGGAAAGCTTGGCGCACACAATACATATCTCTTGACTAGTCAAGGGAATTCTGCTAGAACAATCATAATAGGGTTTCATGGTGTGAATGTAGCAATAAAGGTATCTTAATTCATTTATAAGTAATCATGAGAATGTAAACATCGTATTATTTGATAATTTACTTGTTGATAAACATTTTCTCACTTTATGCCACATACAAGCCATCCAATAGTAGAAGATCAATCTCTGGTTAATAACTATGGAGACGGAGACTCTCGGATTTGCACATGGTTTTCAAGGTCTCACTATGGTCATATAGGAATGCCAGGAATGCCTATATCAAAAGTGCTTATTCTCATCCCAGAATACACTGGGATAAGGGGGAACAAATCCATCTGCTTGAACTCTTCTTTGTTTTCTTTAAGCAAAATACGTTTTTTAAAAACCTAAAGTATTAAAAAAATCTAAAATATCAATAGGAAATCCTGTACTGTGTTTATACATTACAGATCCTTGGTAGGCAGCCTCCACTTTTTCTTCCAACATTTTGCTTCTGTGTTTGGAAAGCAGATGAAAAAAGTCAAAATTATGAAGAATATTGTACTGTCAAATGCATCTGAGAAAGAACAGATTCAGTTTTCTAGAATACAAGCACCTTCTTATTCAAAGGAATTCTGGGGCAGGGAAGGTGACCCAGTGGTAGAGCGCTTGCCTTGCATGCATGAAGCCCTGGGTTCAATTCCTCAGCACCACATAAGCAAAAAGAAAAAAGTTGGAAGTGGCATTGTGGCTCAAGTAGTAGAGCGTGCTAGCCTTGAGCTGAAGAAATGAGGGACAGTGCCCAGGCCCAAAGTTCAGGCCTCACGACTGGACCCCACACACACCCCCAAAAAATTACCTAACCTCTCAAAGGAATTCTGAAGCTTGCTTCCTACACTACATTTTTCTAGCTGAATAAGAAATACTGCATTTTAGGAGGGAGAGGTAAAAATGTTGAAGGGTGGGGGACGTTGATCAAGACACATATTCACAAACTGCTTTGTTGAATGGCAACTCCTTTGTATAACTACTTAGAGATAATAAACAACTTTTAAAAAAGAAATACTAATTATATTTACATCATCATGTGAAAAAGATTTATTCAAATACATTTCTTAGGAATATCTTTCATACTATATCTTAATTTATTGTTGCATCTCAAAATCACTGCAATAATCATTTTAGATGAAAATGTGGTTTACAATAGACGTCTGTTTACTTTCCATGGTATGATTTAACCTTAGCCACCACATCTGTCCATGATCATTTAGGCTCATAAAATTACTGAAAAGTCTTCCAAGGTCACAAGTGCAAGTTAATTTTTCCATAAATGATAAGGCCCAGAATAATTACCTCCTCTGTGTCTACCATAGTTCTTTGTTAAGTTTGACTGAATGGAGAAATTATCAAGTAGCCTACAATCTGTCAAGCTGCAAACTTTAGATGTATTATATAATTTAGCAGTAAGTTTTATAGTACTGATTATAAATATTATAGCAATTACTAGAGAGGAAAAGGTGATGATGAAATAGTAATTAGAAACATAGCAACTGGATAATTTTTAAGTAACATTGACATATGCATATTACTGCCAAATTTTCTATAGTGGAACTTTTAAAATATCAGAAAGCTACTGGGGGGAAATTCAGGTGTGTGTTAATTCCCCTTATTCATTCAGTCATTCAATTTTTTTTTTGGAATTTTAGTTTGCCAGGCAATGTTCTATACACAGTCACAGCAAAATAGACACTGCCCTTACTATAAAGTTTTCATAATTACAATAAAATTTTATCTGAATGGATAAAAAGAAGAGAAAAGACAAGGTTTTGACACTAAAACAGAGAAAAAGCAGATACTAAACTGAAACAAATAAATTGCTATTGGGACTGAATAAAGTCTCTGTGGAATGTGTCTTCATTTGAGAGCTATCAAGAAATGAATTTAAAAATTCAAAAAGAAAACATAATACAAAAATATATGTCCATCAACAAAAGTATTATGTACAGACTCAAATTAAGAATGAACATTATGAGATCTGTGATAATTTCAATAGAATTAGAGATTGGGGTATGCAATGGAAAGAGGCAGTGATAGAATTGAAATTGTGGTCATATAAACATTATGAAGGCCCATAAAGATGCAGAGGTTTGGTCTTTGCCCTATTTTTTGATGAAAAATTTTATACCTCAAGAAGAATTCAAATGATAACAAAAAGAAATATATTAGATGAACAATAGTTCTACCCACAATATTATTATGAATAAACCAAGCCATATATTTACCTATACAATAGGACATAAGTGTTTAGTTACAAGGGAGAATGTAATAAAAGAAAATCCTGTTGAATCTGTTTATACCAGTAATAATGATGCCAATCATGAATACTGGAAAGGTTGAGGAAACAAAATTTAAGATATGTATCTGAAGAAGAATTAATATGATATTGACCAATTAAACATGGAATGAAAGAGAAGGGAGAAGAATCTCCAACCTGTCTCAAAAGAATTCCCCACATGCAGAGAATGCTGTCAAGAATCCAGTGTATATCCTACAATATTAAGAAGAGTTAGAGAAGGGGTGGGAAGGGGAAGGATGACTGAAAATGTTGAAAGGGGTGATGTGGATCAAAATATATTGTATTCATAAACTGCTTTATTAAATGGCCAAAACCTTAAAGATAATTACTTTTAAAAAGGAAAAAAAAAGAATTTCCTCTAGAGCATGTGTGTATACTAGCAACATTATTTAGGAATCCTCTAGAAAAGGAAATATTTGGTGACAATTGGACTGGGAAATAAAGCCATATAGTAATTTGTTAAGACTGAAATTCTATATAACAATTTGCTATGACCATGAAATTCCTGTGACCAACCAAGAATTTTAAAGTTTATTTCTGTGTTAAGAAAAGAAGTTAATTTACAGATATATAGTGTTTTTAGAGCTAGCCACATAAAAAGAGTAGTGGAATCCTTGAAAGGAAGTAAGACTATACACCTTGTTTGTGTCTAACTCTGAACCTCATATGAGTGGCCATGGCTGGGAACACAGATCCATAATACCCTCAGTGACAGGGTCTACTGTGGAAGAGGTTTCATGAACTTCTATAGTCACTGACAAAAGAAGCTATGAATAATTGCATTTATTTATACCTCGTGGTAAAGAGCTTACATCTAAGTGAAGAAATCTCTTCTGCAGATTTCGGATATTATAACATCATTTGCTTTAAAGTTGGTGAAGCTAGTGGTCTACAAAATTTAACGATACATTCCAAAAGTTTTACCTAATACTCAGGGGATGTTAAGTCACATAAAAAGTTTGGTACTAAATGGCTGTTTGGGAGATTAAAATAGCCCAAAATAATTTTGGCTGTCAATCTACAGCATTCCATTTCTCCACAATCAGGAAGTCCTAGTAAGTCATTTCTTTTTCAGGATCTAGCATAAATGTGGCTGCTTAAAGAACTTTACTTTATGATCTCAACTGCTGAAGTATATAGAGAAAGAGTGTCCAAGTTTATATCACAGGAAAAACTGACATTTAATAGTATTTCACAAGAGTAGCTATGATGAAGATAAAAAAGATGACCCCAGTTTGGACACTCAACAAACTAACATCCAGAAAAGCAAAAATACAAAGACCTAAATTGTAGTCAGCAGGGATAAGTGTTTCAAGGAGAATTGAGTGGAGTGTGAATAAAATGTATCACTGTAGCTGGGTACCCATAGCTCCTGCCTATAATCTTAGCTACTCAGGATATTGATCTGATGATTGTGGTTCGAAGCCATCTCAGGCAGGAAGTCTGTGAGACTCTAATCTCCAATAAAATACCAAAAAGGCTGCAAATGAGACCGTAGATCTAGTGATAGAAAGAGCACCAGCCTTGAGCAAAAGAAGCTCAGGGACATCATCCAGGCCCTAAGTTCAATCTCCAATAATGACCAAAAAGAAGTGATCACTATGTTTAGTGCTTGCCTAATTACCAACATCTTCCAAAAATGGTCAATAGAAGAACCAGAGTGTCCTAAAATAGAGTGCCTAAGAATAGTAAGGAAGTGGTACCATTGAAAAATGACCTGTCTAGTTGGTTGGTGATGAAGAAGAAGAAGTGGGTGATACAGGGATGAAAATTTACTGGTAGGATAGATGAGTCGTCCTCATTATTACAGTCTGAAAAGAAACCAGAGAAGAGGTGATTATTTAACATTACAGAAAAAGAAGGAAATATGATAAAGCACCCTGATGCACACAGACAGGATAAAACTTAGAGGAAGAATGATGTATGTCTTTAAGACTAGAGAAAAACTGATGAGAGATACTATATTCAGAAAACAGAGCTAACAAGAAAGAGAAGGTAAAAAATGGAAAGCTTACTATTGTAAAGAGTTCAAATTAGCAATCATATAGGTTATTTACAAAGTGAATTTAGAAATATTCATAGCACATGCCAATCATTTTATATATCTATGTATGTGTGTGTATGTATATATATATATATATATATACATATATATCAAGAGGTGAGAAAAGTAGAATATTACTAATATGACCATCAGTGGGAATTTATTTTCTTATTTGCACAAACATGATAATCTGGTTTGACATATTATCCAAGGCTAGCTTGATATTGTCTAATATTTCTAATAACTAACACATAAAGAACTAGTATGTAATGAGCTCCAATTCTATGCTAGATCCTGTTTTACTCATTATCACAAAAGTCTCTTGATAAAAGCATTATTAGGCATATTTAGGGGGAAAAGAAAAGAAGGCTTACAGACATTAAGGTTAAGTGGTCAAATAAGGCCAAGATCCTGACTCTAGCATCCATGACTTTTCCATTTAACAAGTCACCTTTCTCGATAAAGCTGACTTTATTTTCAATGCTACTCTTTCAGTAGTTAACATTAGTACTATTTCTGTCTGATCAGTGCTCAAAGCATCTGACTATAAAATGACCAGGGTATTAGAGAACAGGCATAAAATACAACTTGTGCTCATAGCAAAGCCTATTCATGTTTCCAGAATCATGTTAGGAGCAACATCTTCAAAATTGCCTTGAAATTCAATAAGAGTGTCTGAAACAATTAACTTCATTATCTTGGCTATAGTATATGATTATACTGAACCTACAGCTCAAGTGTAGCCCCAGTTGTAGAGAACAGGATGATACCAGACCTGAGAGCTGGAAAAGAACCCTAAGGAGGAGGAGTATCTCATACCTCATTATATTGATCCTCTGATCAATGCTGGACATCATTAGCGAAACTTAGAATAACAATGGTTCTTTGGTTGATTACTTTCAGGAACTGATTTTAAAATATGAAGATACCTGAGAGGGTATACCAGTAAGATTAGATCATGATTGAGATTATACTATGATTGAATTCTTTTTTACTTGCTTCTGAAAAATCATACCTAGAAAGACTGGATATAAGAAAGGAAATTAAAATTCTGAATTACCACTTTCTCTTTATGATGGTATATTGAACAAAGAAACATGAGATACTAGGTCTACTTCACTATAGGCTATGATCACAAAGGGTTAATATAACTAATAAATGAACCAGGATTATTGTAATACAGTTAGAAAGATATATGTAAGCATAGGTAAAATTTATTTTGTGGTAAAGAGAAATCATTATTTCCAAACCTTTTCCTTTGTTTAATAAGAAATTTCAAATGAAATTCACTTCACTGAGCCAACTGGTCATGAGAAAAAGACAGCTGCAGATTTATATTAAGCAGATATTTTTGAGGACACTGTCTTTTATTTTTTGTTCTATCACTACTGATAATTGGGCTTACTTCCTAACAGTTGGGAACTTTCTGTATAAAAGAAAATATAAAACTAAATTACAAATGTAGACCTGGCTAGAAAGAGCAAAGAAATGAGAAGATATAATTGAACCTGTAAAGGATTCATTTGTAGATGGGACATTTCCTCCTGGGAAATGAAAGATCTCACAGGAATACAATGAACATACTTCTGATTTATGGTAATTAATTCTGAATGGGGGTTATCTACCACAGTGCTCACTATAGAAGATGAATTGTACAATGGAATTATCAGGGTCTTGGAAGTAAAATTAGCATAACCTTAGCAGGAAGTGAAGTTTTCTATCTCGTTTTCACACCGAAAGCATAGATCAAGCCATCCTGTCTTATTTCACTGCCCAGAGGTCCAATTATAAAAAGGAAATGAAGCAGAGAAGGAACAGCTTTCCTATGTATTCTTCCATGATGTGAGTTTTTTTGGTTATCACACCACATTTAGGGAAGATCAAGATACCTTCACTCCATTAATTCTGACCTCAGGATAAGAGTCAAATGAAGCTAGAGCTTGTCCCCTGTGGGAGAACTTTTTTTCACACTTAGAATTTGAGTATAATAGTGTATTCCAAAATACCACAAGGAACACACAATTGTCTTTACTAAAATGAGAAATCATTCCTACATTGTCTTAATAGAAATCGTAGAACCACGTTTCTTAAACTTGAATTCCACTTGATCTCGGACAGTTTGTCTTTAACAATAAATATTGACTACACCATGACTATAAAACTGAGCTTTTACATTTAGCCTTTAGCTATTTTTAAAGAAAAAGAAACAATTAATGAGCCATTCTCATTCTCTCTTTGAACTCTGTAGAATTGCTTAGTCTGATATACTATAATCACTAGGTTAAAAGAGAAAGTTACGACATAATTGGTATCATTTATTCAGGAAACAAACTGTGGGACCATTTACATACTCAAGATCTAAACTAGGAACCAAATTTACACAAATTTTCATAGTCACTTAAAAGAAGATATGTATAAGCTTTTTAAATATTTCAAACAATCAAAATGCACTATTCTGCTAATTAAAATTGATGCTGAATTGTGAGCTACTTGGGGGGGTATTTATTCTTTGTTAGATTTTATTTATAGAGCAGTTTTGGGGTCACAGCAAAACTTAGGGGAAGGTAGATTATGTAAAATCCATGAGCGCACACATATGCATGGCCTCCTCCCTATCAGCACCTTCAAACCAGCAGACTGATGAATGTATTAGCACTGTGGAACCTGCACCAAGACAGTACTACTATTTAAAGCTCACAGTACACACTGGGTTTTATTCTAAATTTTGAGTGTGGGAAACTATGCAATACTTATCACTGTATCATAGAAATTACTTTCACTGGCTCTAAAGTCCTCTGGACTGTACCTATTCATTTCTTCTTCCTAACCCTTTTTAACCACTGATATCTTTACTATTTGTTTTATTTTGCCTTTTCAAGGAACTTGGATAACTGGAATCTTATAGCATTTAGGAAATTTAAGTTGCCTTCTTCCCTTCAGTCGTATGCATGTGAGGCTTTTCCATGGTTTATTTCATCATTGCTTCATACTCCATTTCTTTAATAGTTCTTAATATTATTCTGTTGTCTGAATATACTAAACTTTACCCATTCAGCTGCTGAAAGACTATACATACTTAGTTGTTTCCAAGTTTTGGCAATTATGAGCAATATTGCTATAATCAGTCATGTGCATATTTTTGTGGAGAGATAACATTGCAACACACTGTATATTTACCAAGGAGTGTAACCCTTGGAACATTATACTAAGAGTATGTTTTGCTTTATATGAAACTGCCAAACTGCTTTGTCCAAGTGATATATTATTTTTCTTTGCAACCCTAACAGATGAAATTCCTGTTTCTCTATATGATTATAAGTATTTGGTATTTTTATTGGTTTAGAGTTTGTCCACTCTCATATATATGAAAAAGGTGTCTCATTTTTAAATTTACAATTCCTTTATGTTGTATGATGTTGACATATGATGTTATATGCTTGTTATTTATATGCATATCTGCTATTCAGCTTCTTTTGCCCTTCTTTTTTTTTTTTTTTGCCGGTCATGGGGCCTGAACTCTGGGTCTGGGCGCTGTTCCTCAGCTCTTCAGCTCAAGGCTAGTGCTCTACCACTGGAGCCACAGCGCCACTTCCAGCTTTTTCTGTTTATGTGGTGCTGAGGAATCAAACCCAGGGCCTCATGCTTGCAAGGCATGCACTCTACCGCTGAGCTATCTTCCCAGCCCTCTTTTGCCCTTCTTAAAAAGTTTGTTCATTTATCATGTTATATTTCAAGAATTCTTTGCATATTTTGGATAATAGTCTTGGGTTGGATGCATCTTTTGAAAATATTTTTCATAGTCTGTGGCTTACCTTCCCATTCTCTTAAAGTGTCTGTCAGAATGTTCATCATCAACTAATCTTTTTATGGCTCCTTTGGATCATTCCAAATGATCCTGAAACTAAACTGTTATCACAAGCACAAAGTTTTATCTGTTTCCTTCTATGTTCTCACCTGTATTCTCAACTATGTTCCATAGTTCAGCAATTAACATTGAAATCATTGATATGTTCTGCATTTATTTTCCTAAGGAATGTAAGTTCTTGATTTTTTTCTCTTCTTCTTCTTCTTCTTCTTCTTCTTCTTCTTCTTCTTCTTCTTCTTCTTCTTCTTCTTCTTCTTCTTCTTCTTCTTCTTCTTCTACTCTTCTT